>NC_054868.1:46277428-46585206 GCF_018320785.1 Cheilinus undulatus
GGCAATATATCGTTTTTGTCTCCATGTGGACGGGGCCTAAGTCTAGTGATTGACTTGGCTAGTCTAAAACCTTCCTCTTCTTGCCCCTGATGAATTTCTGTGTTGTTTTGCCAGTGTGTTTTGGGTCATTATCTTTCTGCATGATGAGGAATCTCATAATCAGTTTGGTTGCATCTTTCTTTAAAATCCTGTAAAGTGAAAATGAATCTGTATTTAGAAGCTATGCCACTCAGGAGAAATGTGATCCTCTCAGATTTAAAAAATGATACAATCTGAATGTTTACCTTATGATCAGATCGCAGCTCCCTGGCTCTTTGTTAGAGAAGAGACAAAGTGGCTCACATCTCTGTTATGATGCTTTAAATGAGCCATAGACCACTATGGCTGATAAATTTGGCAAATTTACCTCACACTTCACCCTAACCCTAACCCTAACCTTACCTCTGAGATGAACTGCTCTGTGATTTTATATTGTAGTGTTAGAGGCGGGGTCATTCCCTACTGTGGGCTCGTGACATCATCAGCCCACATATTGGCCCTGCCTACATGAAACCAAGCCAGGAAAGAGGTGAAAAACTTTTCAACAGTCTAAATCCAGAATTCAGTCTCATGTAGATCTCAGTGTTTTCACATGTTTACAGCGACCATATTCCAACATATCTAGAGTGTTCAGACAAAAACTTTGGATTTCTCTTTACAGGGTCTTTAAAATGGCAGACAAAATGTTTCTGTAGACTTCTGGCTTCATGTTGCTGCCATCATGTGTTACATCATCAAAGAAGATTAATAAGCCCGTCCCAGAAGAAGCCATGCAAGCTCAAGCCAAGACATTACCTTCACTGTGTTTCAGATGAGCTTGTATGTTTGGGATCACAAGCAGATCCTTTCTTTTTCCAAACTTTAGTCTATCACTTTGGTAAAGGTTCATCTTTGTCTCATCAGTGCATAAAACTTTGTCCCAGAATGTTCTAGGGTGATCTCTGTACTTTTTGGCAAATTCCAGCCTGGCCTTCCTGTTCTTCTTCCTAATGAAAGGTTAGCATCTTCTGGTATAGCCTCTGTACTTCTGTTCATGAAGTCTTCTGCCAACAGTAGATGGTGATACCTTCAGTTCTGCCTTTTGGAGGTTGTTGCTGGTGTCACTAACAGTTTTTTTTTAGGGTCTTTCTTTACAGCTCTCACAATGTTTCTGTCATCAACTGCTGCTGTTTTCCTTGGTCTACCAGGCCAACGTTGGTTACTTAGTACACCAGTGGTTTCTTTTTTCTTCAGGACATTCCTAATGGTTGTATTGGCCATGGCCAATGTGTGTGCAGTGGCTCTGATTGATTTTACATCTTCTCTCAGCTTAACAATCGCTTGCTTTTCCCCCATAGACAGCTCTTAGTTTTTTTTATATTGTTTACACCTCTAACTATAAATACAGTCTGCACTGGAAAAACCCAAATATGAAACTGAGCATAGACATTCAGCACTATTTATTGTGTTTATGATCAATGTAATAGGACACACCTGGGCAACAAAACACACCTGTCAGCCATATGTTCCAATACATTTGCTCAGATGAAAAATGAGTGGGTTCAAACAAATAATATCTTCAAAGTTGTGTATTAGATCAAGACGTAAACACCTGGGAATAAAAGCTGAAATGTCGATCTATTGTCTCATATTCATCTTTTGATGTCAAACCCAAATGTTTCTAGTCTACAGTGAAAATAATGGAATTGGGCCAACTGTTCCAATACTTTTGGAGGGGACTGTATAGCCTAGGTTGACCATTGTTTTGCAAATGTGCTGTGTGGTCACCTGACCTCTGCCACTGACAGAGTTGTTTTCTCTGAGGTGTGGCTAGTGGGCATTTCCTGGGTTGTTATGTTTATTAGCAGCACTTTGTGAAAAGGTTTGATTTTATCCAAGCACATTGAGTGAAAGATCTAGACCAGTGTTTCTCAAATACTGTGGCAGGGTACACTTTTGTGCCTTAAGGCAGGTGTAGGTGAACTGTGGAAATTTGTACAAACATACATTATTTCAACAACAATAAAGATACTGTAGCACATGTTAAAGAGGCTGTTTTATATAGATCTTGATCTTAGGTGTTTGGGCAAAAAAAGTTTGAGAACCACTGATCTAGACAATACAAAAAAAAAATGTTTTTTAATGTCTTTATCTCCATTTCATCTGGTTTCCACTTTCTTTTTAACTCTTCACAGTTATAGCAACAATGCGTGATTTGAACCGTAAAGATAAGCTAGTAGAAGCTGCTGGAGACACTTATGGGAAAACTCTTTCTCTGGCTGTGCTGGACGTCTGTAGTGACGAGTCCGTCAAACAGTGTATCAACGGCATCAAAGATCGCCACGTGGATGTCCTTAGTGAGTTGAATTTGCCCTCTGAGTATTTTTCCATTTATTGCGACACTGTCTAGAAGTGTTTCTGATCCCAGGGTTTCTTCTTTTTCTCCTTCTTTATTCCTGAACAGTCAATAACGCTGGGATCGGGCTGGTTGGGCCTCTGGAGACCATCACCATTGAGGAGATGAAGAAAGTGTTTGAGACAAATTTCTTTGGCGTGGTCCGCATGATAAAGGAGGTGATGCCTGATATGAAGAAGAGGAGAGGAGGACACATCATTGTGGTCAGCAGTGTGATGGGGCTGCAAGGTGAGCAGGCAGTTGTGACAGTTGTGACAGGCGTTGAATGGAGATTACAGATATGTTAAAGCTTCACTTGAAGGGCTGATGACGGATGAATGGACGAGTGGGTGGATAGTGAAGACAGACCCAGGTGTCCATGCACCTGTGAAGAACAAAAATGTGATTTATTATCCTGTTGAAGTTTTTTGAATGTGAAATTTAAACACAGACTCTGTTTCTACAGGTGTTGTGTTTAATGACGTTTACACAGCTTCAAAGTTTGCCATGGAGGGCTTCTGTGAGTGTTTGGCTGTACAGCTCCTGAGGTTTGATATCAGGTAAGTACCTCTGATGCTACTTTTATCACTACTAGCTGCTTATTTAAATGAGTGGATGAATTAATTCATTTAACTTGTCAAAACATTAAATCACAATTGATTTCAGGGCCCATGGGTCACCCATTTTCCCTCAGAAGCATGAAACCATGCTCTTATCTTGCAGTGTCAATTTAGGCAGCTATTTTTAATTTTAGTTTTAGTCTTTAAATGAAATGCATTTTAGTTTAACTCACATTTTTAGTCATTTCTATCCTTTTAGTTTTAGTCTAGTTTTAGTCAATAAAAAGTCCTCACATTTTAGTCTTTACTTTTAGTCCAAGCATTTATTTTCTTGCCTTAATCTGGTACCAAATCATGGTTGTGTTCTCTGCACTCTGCCAAACCTGGGGTCCCTGCTTTCTACAGCTGAGAGGCAGAATAGATACAGATCCATTGCATTTTGACAGATTTACCCACAGTAGAGAAATATCACAGATATTCAATGTCAGACAAAACCTGAATTGCATTTTAGTCTAGTTTTAGTCATTTTGACAAATATTAAACTTAGTTTTGTCAGTTTTAGTCATCACAGATCTATTTTTGTTAGTTTTAGTCTAGTTTTTGTCATGGAAAAAAAAGCTGTTGACGAATAGTTTTAGTCATAATTTTAGTCGAAGAAATTAACATTGTTTTCTTGGAGAAGAATCTTCTAAAGTTCCTTTGTTGTGCGTTTCTCCCCTCAGGATATCACTGATTGAGCCGGGCCCGGTGCACACAGAGTTTGAGGCAAAGATGATTGAGGATGTGAAGCAGAAGCAATTCCCAGGAACTGATCCTGATACTATCCATTACTTCAAAGATGTCTATCTTCAATCTGCCATTAACATTTTTCAGCTTCTGGGACAAACGCCAGATGACATTGCTAAAGTAAGTTCACAAAAAGACGTCTGCAATCAAGCACGATTGTTGATTTATCCGCTTGTCCTGTAAATCTCATGGTAAATCTTGTGTCCACGCTTTCAGTGCACCAAGAAAGTGGTTGAAGCAAGTGAACCACGTTTCCGTAATCTGACCAACCCCATGTACACGCCCATCATAGCGATGAAATACGCAGACGAAACCGGAGGCCTGTCCGTCCAAGGCTTCTACCACATGCTCTACAACATGGGTGGTCTTTTAACTGTCAGCGCCACTGCCATGAAGTATCTCACATGTGGATGTCTGAAGAGCCGGACAGTTTCACCAGATTAGAGTTGACCAGAATCCTAAAAATGCCCTGAGTAGTGAAAGCACGACAAAGACCTCACACTGCCTCAGCTTAGGTTGTCACTTGAAAAGACAAAAACACGGAAATCGCAAGAGAGTTTCTCTCTTTTGACCTGCCATACTTCCTGCTGTATATGCAGACTTTAATTTACCATACTTTTCTCCTGAACAGTCCTTCTCTCTTCATTTTAGCATCCACCAAACATGTAAAGCCCAGCTGAGTTGTGATGTAACAGATTTGTAAGATTTGTTAGCCTGCTCAGAGTGCCAAATAAGTAGTTTTTGACCGCAGAAGATATTTAAGCCTGACTTGATTAAGTTCATACAGTATTATCCCTGCATAAATTCACTTTTACATAGTTTAAAATTGCTGTATATTTTTCAGATTTCATCAGTGTATTGAAGCATTAACTTTGGCATTAAAGATTATCATTTATACTTGTTGTGTTGGTATTTCTGGCAGTTGTTGTAGCAAAAATAAAGTTTACAAACTCATTATTTGTGAAATGTGTGCTTGCTCAATGCCTGTAATGCTATTTCATCCAAGTGTTACCGTTATGTAACCAAGGTAACATTCAGGTTCACCCACATTTAAAAGTACATAGTGTGAGTGGCATGTAGCAGAACAAACATGGTGAAAATAGAACATTATATCTAAAGTATGTCTTAATTAGTGTTTGATTACCTTGAGATACAGTCATGGGTGGAAGTATTGGCACCCCTGGAATTTTTTACAGAAAATACACAGTTTCTCCCAGAAACAAATGTTTTTGGTATACATATGTTCAGGGCTTGACATTTACACCTGCCGACTAGCCAAATGCAGGTGGATTTCAGCTGTGGCAGGTAGCAGATTGACTTCAACCAGCCACTTTGGCCAGTGGAATTTATCAGTGTCACAAAATCAGCATTCTCTGGAGGATATTTGTCTGAGTGAGAATTATGAAACCAGTTGTATTTCTGATTTTTTGAATAAAGTTGATTAAAAGTCAGTGTTTTAATATTAGAATAAACTTAATGCCCATTTAAGAGGGAAATGGAGCATGTGTTTCATCTCATACCAGACACACCAACAACACAACTGTGGCCAATGAAAATGCTCAGTGGCTTGTAACTTTTCAGAAACAAGTAGCCAGTGAGCAATAAAGTTTATGTTGAGTCCCGCACATGTTTATTTCCTTTATATGCACTGGAAAAACACAAGAAAACAGAAGAAAAAAGCCAAAATTGACAGAATTTTACACAAAACTCAAAAAATGAGCCAACAAAGAGGCTTGTTGTGTTATCTGTATCAAAAATACTTGCACACTGGAGTCTGATATGGATGACATGGTCTTTTTGGTCCTTGACGGCCACCGTGACTTTACCTACAGGTAGGGTTCACAAGTAGGCATTGCAATTTTAGTCCTATCTAGTCAAAGTTATTGAAAATGATAAAGTTTAAAAAAAATTATAAACTAGAAAAGCATTCAGAGTGCGCAGACCTCCGCCATAAGCCCTATCTCCCAATAGTGAAGAACCCTTTAAAAAATTCTTGGATCCATCTGCATGTGCCCCTCACGACAACATTCGCCAACTACTCCCTCCCCGGTGGGGTGGAAACATGATGAGGCTTCGCCACGGGTAGATTGTTATGGTGGAAGCGTTGCCTGCCAATGCCAACAGATGCACTGACAGTCTCACCCATGGTCTCACCTAGCCCTATCTCCCAAAAGTAAAGAATCCTTTAGAAAATTCCTGGATCCAGACGGTGATCCGGATCAGTCCCAAAATCGAATCAGTTCTTCCTTGTCCCATTTCTGACATTTCCTGAAAATTTCGTCAAAAATCCGTCCTTAACTTTTTGAGTTATGTTGCTGACAAACGAACAATCCCACCTGATCGCATAACCTCCTTCATGGAGGTAAAAAAGGTAAAAATTTCCATCTGCAGTATGTCACACACCTAAATGATGATACTGACCTTCTTCGTCTACACCAAACACTCACCATTAAGTGATTCAGCAGCAGATAAAGCATTGTTATTGTACTGCCAACACAAAGCAGGTGGAAAGTGGTGACATACTAGTGTCCTGGAAAACTTAAGCACAAAACAAGTTAATTTCAACTTATATTGGCAAATTTACTTAAAGTGGAAAACATTGCTAGCCTTTGCGGGTAGGTTTCAGTTGATTTGTGCTAGGTTTAGCTAACAGCAAAAGGAGGCGTAAACGCTCTGTCAAAAACATTTTCTTTTATTAGAAGGGGGCATTACACCACATTTTATTTTTTGTTGTATCACCTTCAATTTTGTTCAAAATAAAAAACCTGAACACAGTTGTTTCCATTCTAAGTGATGTCCTTCCTACCTTTTTCATTCATCTGATCGAGTCTTCTTCTTCTTTTGAATTTCTGGCAGGCTAGAGGCAGTCAAGGCGTATTTTTGCCCTCCACTGGTCTTTATATTTAATTTTTTATATTTAATATAGTCCAGTCCAATGGAGAAATTTTAAAATGGCTTCTGTTGTTTCCAACTGAGGAGTGACTTATCTGAAATGTCTTTTATTTCATTCCATCGCCAGTCCATGATTAAGTGCACAATGCCGCAGCCTCAGTCTTATGACCACCACAGTGTCCCTCCTTCCTATTTTATACTCTGTGTGACTTTAATAGTTGGCTGTATTGAAAAATAAAACCTGCCTTTCTTGTTGTATTAAGCTCTTCCATGTTGCACTTGTATTGCTACGTTCTTCCTGTTTAATGCTCTTTTTGCTGCATTGTCAGCCTCCTCATGTGCTGGTACCCAAACAAACCCGACAGTGCTGCCCAACTTGGCTATATGGTTCAGTGTTATCAATATTTCAACTATTAAGTCAGATCTGGCCCCACCCTTCCCACCCTTCAGTGCCATCGGTGCTGCTGCTGAGTCTGAGAATATAACTGCATGTTCTGGTCTGATTTCCCCCACCCACCCAAGCGTCCATAATACTGCCACAAGCTCTGTAGTAAATTCTGATACCCAATCTGATACCTGCTTCCCATGCTGTATTTGCAAATGTGATACACCCCTATTGCCGCCCTTCTGTTGTTCTGACTTTTGGAAGCCTCTGTGTAAATCTGCATGTAACCTGCCCCTTTGTCCTTCAGACGTTTGCTTGTTAAAGCCACTGGATTGCCTGCATCCTTACTCTTAATCCTGTCTAATATGGAGAGATCTACATCTGGCTCTGGTAGGAGCCAAGGTGGAACAGGTGGCCAGCACACCACAGGGCTAAAGGGCAAATCAGGTCTTCCCATCTCTGCTGCTTTGTTTCTCATGGAGTGCAGAGATTTCCCTTCCTCCCTTTTATGCTATTTCCCTGCAGTTCCCAGTGCTCTCCTGAGAGGCTTGCGGCATGAACTAGGGACCTAGAGCCTTCCTGATGTCTGAGTTTAGCATTAAAATTGAGTTCATGGTGGATCGGCCCGCCATAAAGCTACTCTGATAAGGGCCAAAATATCTCTGCTGCTCAAGAGTGTATACCAGTCTGTCTGTTACCATATAGGTTCCATTGTACCCAGCACAACCTTCTCTGGTAACTCTTTCCCCTGAAACGTCAAGCAACACAGCTGAGCTTCCTCGTCCTCTGAAATTTCTCCCCATGTCATGAATGGTTTTTATAGGAAGGCATGAGCAGGTTCTATTGAACTGGAACTTCAGAGTCTCGAAGCCATACTTGAAGGAAAATCTTGACTCCAGAAGGCTACAAAGAAGTAGAAATGGCAATTATTCATTTTGTACAGACACTCAAGTATGACAAAGAAATTTCCTCTCTTGAACATGGCTCAGGTAGTATCTCTAAGGGGAAGCCCACTGTACAAGCTTGGTCCTACATTGGAGGAAGGCATTCACACAGTTGGTGGATGCTGCATATGTCATCATTGCCATCAGAAACCAAGCATCCTATTATTTGGTCAAAAAATCTTCATGTTTCTCAGCTTATTTTACGCCTAATCCACCAACAACTTGGCCATGCTGGTAGAAACCATGTTGTACTGATTACGACAGAAATATTGGATAAAAATGTCAACTCCGCTGCAAGAAGAACAATCACAGAATGCACAGTGTGTAGATGCTACAGAGGAAAACTTGGAGAGTGGAAAATGGCAAACCCACCTGAAAAGAAGGTAATCCCAGATTAAGCTCCTTTCACAGATGTTGGAGTAGACTATTTCGGCCCCATAGAGGTGAAAAGAGGAAGAACCCTTTTGAAAAGGTATGGGGTGATTTTTTTACCTGTCTGATGAGTCGTTCAGTACATTTAGGGGTGGCACACTCTCTTGATACTGACTCTTGGATGAATGTATACATCAAAGAAACTTGGGTCCGTGAAGTTTTGGACTGAATCAGAGTGTTTAGAGCAGGGGTGTCCAAACTTTTCCAACGAAGGCCACATATAAAAATATATTAGGATGGTGGGGCCTAACTTTAAAATCCTCATGGCAAGGAATATGAAAATATTCCTGCCAATAGGATTTTAAAGTTAGTTAGACTAATCCAATGTAAGTTAATACATGCTTAGCGACTGAGTACGCCTAAATGGCTAGTTGATGGCTGACAGGGCAGATAGACACTCATTTTCAGGATTTTGGGGAGACAGTCAAATTTCAGGGGGCCCCATTTAGCCCTGGCTACCACTGGCACTGCCCCCAAAAAGTTATTGGTGCTGCTATTTGCTGTGATGTTTCATCGACGTTATTACCTCCATCAAGGAGGTTATGTGATCAGGTGGGTTTGTTTGTTTGTTTGATTGTTAGCAATATAACTCAAAAAATCATGGATGGATTTTCATGAAATTTTCAGGAAATGTCAGAAATGGCATAAGGAAGAACTGATTAGATTTTGGGGACTGATCTGGATCACCGTCTGGATCCAGGAATTTTTTTAAAGGATTCTTTACTATTGGGAGATAGGGCTGATGGCAGAGATCTGCACTGTTACCATTTTACACCAGGAGATGCCGGACATGAGTAACTTGTTCAAAGTTTTGGACTTTACAGAGTTTGAAAGACACACACCTGGTCGTGGAGGAGGAGTGTAACAGAGAGAAAGACAGCGAAATGTGGCGAGAATACTCACAATGCTGGTAGGAAAAGGATTTAAAGGATTCTTAACTATTGGGAAATAGGGCTGATGGCAGAGATCTGCACTCTCTGTGTGCTTTTCTAGTTAATCAAGACATCTTCTTGTCAAAATGTTTGTTTACAGATTTAACATGGAAGCACTGCCCTGTGCTGAAAACAAGCTTCATGTTTTAATGTGGGCCATATTTAATTTTATCTCTAGAATTTGCTGCGCGCCAATCAAAAATGGGCTGCGGGCCATATTTGGCCCCATGCCACAGGAATATACTCAAGATGAGTAAAAGAACAAGAAGAAGAAGAACCCCATGAAACCTGATGTACCCTGCACTCAGAGTTTCAGGGGAGCATTAGTAGGGCTGGGCAATTAATTGAAAATTAGATTAAAGGCCTTTACACAAAGTCTGCGTTGTGGTTTTTCCTGTCCTTCGATAAACAGTGATATGTATGGGAGCGGATGATAAAAGGAGGTTTTCCCTCTCCTTTTTGTGCGAATTATTCGGACAGAAAAAATTGCGTTTTGTGTGTAAAGGCCTTTAATCTAATTTTCAATTAATTGCCCAGCCCTACTAATGCTCCCCTGAAACTCTGAGTGCAGGGTACATCAGGTTTCATGGGGTTCTTCTTCTTCTTGTTCTTTTACTCATCTTGAGTATATTCCTGTGGCATGCAAAAATTGAATAAGTGGTTTTTGTAATCAGTTGGTGGTTTTCAAATTGGCCAAGCAAAACTTTAACGGATAAGCAGGAGATTCCCATTTCGGATAATTTTTAAACCATTAGTTTCTCTCGTTTGTGTAATTCTTACACTGAGCCAAACTGTCAAAAACATGCGTGTTCACCATGGGTGTTCACCAGCAGATTCAATCTTCTCGTGCTCACAACTTCCTACTTTCGCCCAACTCCCGTTCCATCTGATCGAGTCATCGGAGATCGGCTACTCTTGCCTGTATGTTGGAACCGCGGGAAATTGAAACTCAATCGATTGCCGCCTGATCGAACATCAAAATAACTTGTCCGTGGGATCACTCAGTACCGGTGCCAATGTAAGTCTAAATCTGTAGTAATAACATAAACTAGCGATGTGACATTTCAGCGATCCGAGTGTGTATGTTATCCGGAACTATTACGGGCTTTGTTGGCTCTTAACGTTTATGTTTCGGTGTGGTTCCAGTCAAGTAAACACTAGCTGCCGTCTTACCAGAAGTGTTTCGGTTGAACGAGTGACCGTGTTAACTGGTGACTTTCACCCAACTGCATCTGCGGTTGTTGACTTAAAGCTCCTTTTGAAAACTGTCCACTAATTCAGCTGTTAATGTTAAAATTATGTTGTCAATTAGTATTTATCAGACACGGCTGTTATGAAAACAGATGGAAGATACATACGCGGAGACTTATTTTCAACAACCTTTGTCACTTCAGTCGCATTCGGTTGAAAGTCATCAGTTAACACAGAGACGAAGTAAATTAATACACCAGGAATGAGCTTAACCAAGCGTAACACTAACTTTTTAGCGCTATTGAGCTAACGTTTCTTCAAATGCCTGAAAATGTCGTGTTTTCCGCACATTCGCAAACGTTATGTGTAACGCTTAAGTCGTTATTTGTATAATGTAGCGTACTAATGCCTAGTAGGCTGTTTGGGTGTTAGTCCCTCTGTTTTGGTTGGGAGGATCTAGATTAATGTAGATTTTAATGTGATAAAACGACAAGGAACAAAGTGAGCTAACAGGCTACTCAAACACTTAACCTGTTCTAAATGTTAAGGTCCAGAGAGCAGGATGGAGATTAATGTTGGGGATATTCCGCAGTGTGAAGAGCAGCTGAAAACTACATTGCACTGTGATGACAAGGAGAAGGTATTACACATTTATCTGTATACCTAAGCTGTATTAAATACCAGCTTTACCCTGTAACTGACTGTAACTTTTGTTCTACACATTCAGCTTCGTAGGAAGTTGGCACTGTTACAGAGAGAGTATCTCAGGACAGCCCAGAGACTACAGGTAAGAGCCACTCTTCTACTTTGCCCATAAGCCCACTGTAGAAATTGTGCTCTATCACTCACACTTGATGATCTGCCCACAGCGTGCTGAGCGTTCAGAAGCAGTACGGAGACATGTGAGGAGCAGGATTGAACAGCAGAACCACCATGACCGAATAGAGCGAGAGGTGATATCAGACCGCTCTGCCAGCCCACCTGTAGTGACAGTGAGCACCAGCAAAGGAGCAGCCACAGGTCCACCTCAGGAAAACAGCCAGGAAAGCAGTGGAAGTAAGTCAACTCCAAAACAGGCAAAGAGGTTCCTCACTACAATGACCATCAAAAATAAAAGTGTTGCAATTACATCCAGGATTTGATTTTTGATTCATACTATTTACACTACTATTCAAGCATGATTAAGAATTATAAAACTCTTCTTGTTTGTAACATTGTAATACTATCTTTATATAATTTTTTTTTTTATCTCTAAGCGGCACTGTGTTAAACATCACATTAATATTCTTGAGGGAAATTTTGATTTTACAACAAGTGGCAACATGATATGTAAAAACATATAGATCTATAAATTGAACCATTAGAAGTTTTCAGGATTAAAATAATACTTAATCTATTGGATTTTATGACAATTTTATGATGAATGAGTGTAAATGTTGCACAGTCTTTGCAGTTATTACATAAAGGTGCTCTTTGGGTTTGTTTTGCTTGATTCATCTTGTTAAAGCTGAGGACACACTACAAAATATTTTGCCAGGTTTCACCCATGATTCCCAGTTGGGCACAGTCTGCACTAGTTGGGTACAGTCAGCATGGCTAGTTGGCACAAAAATCTGTTGGTGTGTAAGGGGTGAAGACCCAAATCTGCAAGTGTATGAGGGAAACAGACCTGAACTGACCCCAGTCGGAGTCAATCAAACATGTTTGAATTTTTTTATTCGAATCTGGATGCAGTCAGGTAGTGTGAACTGATTACTGACCCAACTGCAAACACAGCTAATGAAAAAGAGAGGGTGGGACACTTAATTAACTGTGTTGTTAACAAACAGTAATTAAAAATTGTTGTATTGTTTAAGTAGTTTAAAGATCAGTCATTTTACATTTGTATAAAGTATTTTGTTTCAATAAATTTTAGACAGCTTAAGTTACTGAGTATATAAAAATCAATGAAAAAAGGAGGTCCAAGCTATTTGTCAGCTATGTGAAATATTCTGCGTTTAGTAACATGGTGAGAGAAAGGCTCAATTCTGCCCTTACCACGTAGCCCTATTGCTATGTTTTGCACATTCGTGTCTCAGGGTAGGTTGTCCTGATTCTTGTTGGAATGGAGAATTATGGGAAAGTGCAAGGGTCGCCCTGTTTTGTGGGGGAAGATTTCACCACTCTAAATTCTTACAAGGGACAAAAGGGCACTCAAAAATGAGGGGTAGGGGTAGGTTTCTCTATTATATCCAAAATTTGCAGCTGCATACCAATTTATTAAACATATGTAACACTAATTATACAAGATTGCTGAAGACTCATATTCTCTTGCATTTTGACATAAAAAGACAACTGTACTTTGCAAACCCCTCAGGTGTATAAAAGATAACAGACAATATTTTTTTTGTATTTTCTTTGTATTATTTGTATTTTGCATTTTAATTTTCTTATGTGTGTTTGCTTCGCCAGATCACTCAGATTCTGAGAACTCCAGGAGGAGCCAGGTGATCAGGTTCCTGCTCCCCTCTGATACTGCTTCCCCACAAACCCCAGATCCCTGCAATGACCCAGCAAAAGGCCACAGATCCAGTCCTAACCTGCGCCTCAGGTCACAACGCAGCCGCCTGCGCTTGGAGAGGAGGAGTACTGCTGAGACAGGCAGGAGCTCGGACAACAGTGAGGAGGGACGGGAGCAGAGTGAAAAGATGGAGCTGGAGACTGCTGGAACAGAAGGAGGTCAGGATGGAGTTAAAACACTGGAAGTAGAGGCTGTGAATGAAAGTGAGGAGCTGTTTTCTGGAGCAGAATCTGAGTCTCCTTCTATGGTGCTCACACACTGGAACACTTGTGGACAAACTGAAGCAGGAAACATGGAGGGAAAGGAAGCAGAAGGGCAGCACTTACAAAAGGAGAAAGAGACAGAAAGGGAAAAAGAATCAGCCTCTTTGCTGCCTCCATGTCAGGAACCTGCTTTAGATACTGATGGAAGGGAACAAAAAGGTACACAAAGTGGAAAATTTAAGGAAAAAGAAAGGGATAGTGATAGAAAAAAGACAGATGGAGGGCTGTGTGAAGACAGCAGTAAAAAAGATGGACTACAAAATGCAATGGAGAATAAAAGTGAAAAATGTCTTGATAAAATGCTGGAAATTAAGGAAGAAAAAAGTGAGAGGGTTGGAGCAGAGCAGGATGTCAAAGCTGTAAGTCTTCTTGACTCGTGCACCCTAGTGGAGGGACTACTTTTCCCAGCGGAGTACTATGTCAGAACCACCAGACGAATGTCATCTTCACAGAGGCAGCCTGACATGCAGGCTGTCATACACACCCAGCTGGGCAGGGGGCGACCTCGCAGAAGCCGTGGCCGTGGCAGAGGGCTGATCAAGCGCTCTAACAGCCATGAAGGGTCGGCTGAACTCTCTCAGACAGATTTCTCCTCACCAACAGCAGCATCTCCAGCTGCAGGTCTGAGTAAAGAATCACCTGCTGAGCTGAACACTCAGAGCTCCTGTGAGGTTTCAGACCAGGCGGTCTCCTCAGAGGGTCTCTGTACTCCTAATGTCAGCACTACCCGTCCAGCAAGAGGGAGGAGGAGAAGAGGCAGAGGAAGAGGGAGACCTTCACGATGCTCTCTTAGTTTAGACACAAACAGACTAGATTCTGGGCACATTAGAGGTGATCTTCAGCTCACAAACTCCCCAGTGTCTGCTCCCGCATCTCTCTGTAAAGCTTATAGACCACAGCCCTGCCTCACTCCAGGAGAAACTGATGTTATAGTGCTGGACCCTCCGGAACCAGCCTTTACCAACAGCGCAGCTACAAATCCACCTCCTGGAGGGGATGGAGCTCTCTGTAGCTCTGCTTCAGGACATCAGGAAAAGGTCTACCCCATCTTTCTGAGGAGCAGCGGCATCACAAGCAGACCTTCAGAGATCAATAGAAGTAAGACATGTTTGGATTCTGTGTATGAGTGTGTCAGTGATAGACCTTGGGGTTGCATTTCTAAGTCAGTTTAATCACTTATTTAACCAATACATAATATCAAGATATCAGTGAGGGAATGCCCTCATTTACAGTAAAATCAAGAGCACAGAGAAGTGCATTTAAAAAACAAACTGAAAATTAAATAATTGACAAAACAGCCAGAGCATGATTAAAAGAGTTAGAGTACTGTGTAAAATGAGGCTGAAGTAAGGCATAGATGTGGCGAGTAAGCCCACCTGAGGGCACCATCAAGCAGGAAGGAGGATTGACACAATCTGAAGTTGTGCTCTGGATGTCCTTGAATATTTCAACGGGAATAGGGAAGTCTTTTGGAAAAATCATTTATGTTTAACCTTAACAGTTCCCGTATCAATGCCTTATTTACACGCACCTTGAAAAACACAAGATGTTTCTCAAAGTCCAGGATCCTTCCTCTGTAAGGAAGCATCCTCCCGAGTCAGGTCCCTCTGAGGCGAGGCCAGAGTCCTCCTTGGTACCTCTTGAACACACATTTAGTACAGGCTAGCGAGTGTGCATGATTATGTCACAGGAGAGGTTGCGTCCATATTTGAGGCAACGGCAGAAATCAAAATGGGAGGGGCACCAACAACAACTTTCATCATCTAATAAGCTATCAAATCATCGTATAATCTTGATTTATATAATAATAATATCGTAAAATCCTACAATATAATCATATGATATTTTTATCTAATATAATCATATTCTATTGCGCTACCTATACCCGTTCAGCTTTACTTTGATGCTATAAAATAATGATGATAGCATATTTTGTGGTTAAATAAAGACATTTAAAAGTGTATTGAGGTCTGGGTTTCCTTCTGATATTGCTCGATTTATTTTTTGAAGAGAAAGAAAACGGTTCGCATTGGATTGTGGGCAATTCCTGTGAGTGGAGCACTTGTATAGGCATCCTTGGAAATTCTCAGTTTGAAAGACCCCGCAAAAGACTTTTGAGGGTCCTTGACATTGGACCAGTCCACCAGAGGCAGTCAGTGATATAGTATCCTTCAGAAACAGCCGTTTGAGGATCCTTCCTTAGCTTTGAAAAACAACTACAGTCTTGTGAGAGGAAGTCAGTGTGAGCAAGACCAGAGAAGTTGGGCCGACATTTACAAAAACAGGCTAAAGTGGTCAAGAGTGTGGCGTCATTTCTCAAAAACATGACACAAACAGGGCAACAAGCAGCATCTGTCGAACCATAATTTCATACAAGGCATGCATCTTTTTGCACAAGAACTGTTATTCGTCCAGGGGTTTAGGATCCAGGGACTAGTTTTACTTTCATTTTAAGGCAGGACTGGACTGGCAATATGGCATGCAGGGCCATTTTCCTGGTGGGCCGGTGCACTTTGGGGCTGGTATGATTTGATAACTTTAATTTGATTTTTTTTATTCCACTCTGTTCACCTTTGACACAAGAGAGTTTAGGAAAGAGACAATACACATCATTTTATTTGTCCATGTCATTAACTTCTCAGCATTTGAGTAGTTTGGGCTACTGATCTGCAAGACCTTTAAAAGGGCATGAAGGAACAGTGTAGTGATATCGTGTCCTACCAGGGTAAAGGGTCAGTTCGCATCAGAAGATGCCAGGGCAAACTTTTCTTCCCAGTCCAGTGCTGTTTTAAGGTTTTATCATTTAAAGAAAATGAGCAGGAGTATTGTTTTCTAATTCAAGTTCAGAGATTGAAGATCCAGAGAGCAGTTTGTTTTAACTGAGGTATTTCCAACAAAATGAGAACTTTTCTCATATTTTATCATGTTCTCCTCCCAAACACTTGATCTTTAACACTTTTAGTTATCAAAACTGTTTATCATAGCGAGTGATAGAAGTTTGCCTGTCACTGACTCTCACTGAAGGTGGTTCAGTGTTCAGAAAGAAAGAGACTCTAAATTTCAGTTGTTAACGATGAAAACCTAGATAGTCCAAAAAGAAAATTCACAGGAAGGAATTGAACTGATAAGAATAAGTGATAATGGCATCGATATCAATAAATCTTATAAATTCCCATCCCTGCTCCATTGTCTTGTTAAAGCAGTTTCCAACAGTTGAGAAAGGCATGTCCTTTCCCAGTAGTTGGTGTAGTTTTAGGTCACTTAGGGCAAATACCCACTAAAAAAGATTCAAATAAATGAATGAATAAATAAGCAATAACTGATTTTTACTAATCTGAATCTCATTTTATATACTCATCAAGTTTACTCCTCGCTGTGATTTGTTGATAGTTAAACAGTTTTCTGCCATGTAAGAAGGTTTAAAAACATGTTAGTTATTGCTGTACTTTGACTTTAATGACTGAACATTTCATTTACTGAACTCCATGCAGGTTGATTGTCAACAACATGAATTGTAGTAGAAGCTGTAGAAGAGGTTAACACCTCTTAACAAATAGAAGCATACTAAATAAAAGCAGCAATACACAAAAAATACACAAAACCCTGCCTTCCCATCATGAAATGTTTTGCACTATAGGTGAGGGTCTGAGAGAGTCTTGCTTGGTCTTTAAACACACCTTGGTGGGGTGCCCCCTATTTCACAACCTACACACATGTACTGATAATTCAGCCTTTTGATAAAACCTGCATCAGAAAAAATAAAGGAGATCACTGAAACTGTTTCCTCTGAAACTTTTCTTTCATTTGTGTCTTTAAGGTCCTGCAAACTGGAAATCTCTCCTCCTGCCCTCCTCTTCACCGTCCCAAACTTCTCTACTCCCTCTTCCCTCTCTGTCTTCTTGCCCGCTGCTAAACAACCTGCTGAGCTTCGATATCCCTCAAGACTTCCATCTCCCTGATGACCAGTTTGCCTCCCTGAAGCTGCTCAAACTCCGCAGAGTCGCTGTGGAATCCGCAGTTGAACAGTTTTTATCCCCGCCCTGCAACACACCCAGGAGCATCCAGCACAGTGATGCACCCTGCAGCCCGGTGATGGCTCATCCACTCCCACTCAGTCTCACACCAAAGATCATGGATTCACCTCATCAGACTGAAGCAGAACAAGCTGCTACTCAATCCAAAAACATGTTAATACAACAGCCTTTAAATGAAGAGTCATCCCTCCAACTAGAGT
The DNA here is from genome assembly GCF_018320785.1 of Cheilinus undulatus. Classification (NCBI taxonomy): domain Eukaryota; kingdom Metazoa; phylum Chordata; class Actinopteri; order Labriformes; family Labridae; genus Cheilinus; species Cheilinus undulatus. Next base: position 46,295,021 of record NC_054868.1, read on the forward strand.
GTCAGACTCCCACCATCTCAACCAAGTCTATGTCTTTGGTACAAGATTGTGTTGTTCATTCTGTTGATCAATATAAAGAGAAAGAAACTGTAATTCTGAACACTCCTAGTCAGACAGACAGCAGCACAAACAGACTGGCTGACCATCCTGTCAAATCACATCCTCATATTACCATTGCAGAGAGTCCTGCGGGAAAAGTGAACAATAATGACCTTGTGCAGTCAGATGAACTTCAGATAATCGAGTCATCCATCATTTTATTAGACGACCAGACAGATTGTCCGGATAATGTGGAGAATCAGAAGGCTACACATCACCAGACAAAAGCAGAAGATAGATCCATCATCAAAACTCTTACATTTGATTCCCCTCGACTGAAAACCCCCAGGAAGCTTTCCAGAAAGTTAACAGCACGTAATGAATCTCCTCTGCAGCATGGTAATGTAAAATCTCCTGCTCAAGACTCAAAAGAATCCCCTGAACGCACCACAAGTCCTGCAAGAGTTCCCAGTGTCCAAACCCAGCTCCTGCTGAGCCCTCTTCTTGCATCAGCACCTGGCCGTTTCATCACCCCACATCTTCCCCCATCCTTCACCCCCACCAGCCCCATGCTGCCATCTTTAGGTCCCACCCCCCACCCTGTCCCTGCTTCCCTCCCTCTGACATCCTCACCTTCAGCCCCAGCCCTCACCCTGCCTCCCCCACACAGCCCGTCCACCCAGAATCTCTCCCCTCCCCCTCTATCTCCCTGTTTGTCACCCGCTTTTTTCCCTCCCACTCAGCCCACAAACTCCTCCAGAGCTCAGATCCAGGTTTCACATGAGCCGTCACAGGGGGTCGAACCTGCCGCATGCCTGCCTGTCTCAAATATCCAGGATCAGAACTCAGGTGTGCTTGTTGGAGTGAGGATAGAGGAGACAAAGGAGGAACAAACCATGAGATGTTTACACACACTAAAGGTGAAATTAACTTCTTGACTTCATTGTGCATTTTTGAATTATAATAGATGTGTGTGACTGAATCTGATTGCATGTGTGTTTCAGGCCCCAGCAGGAGGCTGTCTGATGGATGCTTGCTGTCTGACCGGACCCTCAGGTGGTTTGTGTGTAGCGGCAGCAGGAAAGTGGGCGGTGTGTCTGTGGAGCCAAACTGCAGCTTCTGATTGGAGCCTGACACATACATGGGCCTTCAATGAGGTGAGTGTGATCGTGAATATTTGCAAATGTTTCTTCATTTCAGTGTCTTTTTTTCCATTTGTCATGAAAGGATTTTTGTCTTTATTTTATTAAATTAAATCCTCATGAGCAACTCTCAAAGCAGCAACTTCTCTTCCTTGGGCCACACATGATATCAAAACTCCACACATGGTATCAAAACTCAATTAATTTTATGAAGGGATGCCAGTGCCTGGGTTAAATCTGACCTGTGGCTCCCTTAATGCATGTCATGTCCCAAACTCTCTGCCAAAAATATCCAATATGCTGATATTTAGAAATTCATTTTAGCCAATATTGATATACAAATATAGTTCAGAACTTAAAATGTTCAAACAAATTCAAGAAGAGCAAAGGGACAAGCTTTAAGTCTTTTGTCAACTACAACTGACTAAAGATGTGAGTCAGTAACTTTGTTTCCATGACAAAGATGGGGCAAAGACTAGGTTAAAAAAGATGATAAAAACTTTGACAAAAGACTAAAACAAGGCTAAAATTACACTACCGAACTGCTGGTTGGCCGAGTGGTAAGGTTGCGCCCCATGTACGCAGGCGACCCGGGTTCAAGTCTGGCCTTTGGCTCCTTTCCAGCATCTCTCTCATCCCTGATTCCACCTACTGTCCTCCTCTCTCTGGCATAAAAGCCAAAAAATATATCTTTAAGACATCTGTGATATTTCTCTGCTCTGCCTGTCATCATTAAAGAGATTGGGTAGAGAGCATTGAAGGTGTCAGCACTTTCTTCTGTATATTTTAAAGTAATTATAGTAATGATAACACATTAATATGAGTTGTTATTCTAAAGATATATTTTTGCCATTTGATGTTTTTATTTAGAGAGAAGGGGATAAAGTCAGAAACAGGGATGAGAGAGTGGGGGAGAGACATGTAGGAAAGGAGCCTCAGGCTGGGGTTGAACCCAGACTGCTCCTGTACACGGGGGCCCGACCTAACCTAACCACTAGACCATCTGCACCCCAATATGAGTGTTTTACATTTACATCAATTTTACAATTCAGTTCATTAAATAAGTTTAAAGAAAATTATCGTTTTGACTAAAATTAAAGACAGAAATACAGGGCCTTTGTAGGCTTTGTGTTTTTGGTATACACCAGTCTGGTGGCTTTTGTTTCTTTTAAAGTGTTTCCTCAGTCTCCCTTCAAGAGTTTTGGTGTTTAAGGCAGCTGTGGTGGTTTATTTACTCCCTTTTTCCGGGTGCTATTGAGAACAGAACAGATAGATTGTAGGACTGGGCAATAAATCATTTAAATCGATAAATCAGGTTTTTGGAAAATCCAGATTCTGAAACGTGAAAATCCAGATTTTCTGTTAAATCTTTACTGCAGTAATACCAAAAGTAAAAGCTACTGTTAGAAGCATTAATTTTATGTTAATTCTGGCAACCCTGTAAACAAAATGATACAATTTTTTCTTAGATACTGCTTGTGAAACCACAGTGTTCTCAAACAAAGAAAAACATCCTAATCATTTTTAATAATCATTCACTCTGAATCCTTTTTGTTGAATTTGAAATTGAAAGTAGTTTGTGATAATGGAGAGATATCAGCATTACTTTGAAACTGATTTCTTTCAGAGCCTGAGTGCTGATGTAAATAACTCTCCATAGTGCACTTTTAAAGACACGTTTATAGTTCCCACTTCGACCTTTAAAGGAACATTCAGATCAGTTTTGTTACATATTGTTGATGAAAATTAAAAAAAAAACCTGTTTGAGTGTTTTGTTTTGTTTTTTTCATTTGAAACCCAAAATATCGATTAAAATCGTAAATTGAGGTTATGTGAAAAAAACGGCAATTCAATTTTTTTTAACCTCCACCAGCCCTAATGGTTTGGTTTCTATTGTTATTTTTTCCCTCTTCCACTTAATCTTTTGCAATTCTAGTGGTTATTTCTCTGAGATAGGTGTAAGAAACCTGGGTCCACAATTACTCCCCACTTCAGCCCTCTGACATAAACTCCACAAACATACTCATGTTATATATCGGTTGTAAATATTATCAGAAACTGACATCTACCTCCTGGTGTGTTAATAGACATTAAAAATGACTACAAAGAAATGGTAAATCTCATTACTGATGCCCTGTCCTTTGAAGGTCATGAAGAGATGTCGGTGTTAATTTCACCACTTTCTTAACTAGTTAAAAATCCTCACAGGGACTTTTAAGAAAAATCTTTGCAGCAAGCTGGATTAAATTCATAGATCAAAAGCAGTGTAAACTACCAACACATTATCACCTTTTTCTTGTCAATGGATTCAGCATTTAGTATTTCTTGAATTAGAGGTGATACTCTCTTTAATGGCAAACGTCTGTCCTGGCAGACATAAAATTTACGCCTTATGTTGTTTGCAGCCTGTGATCAATGTGTTTCCTGTCCCGGATACTGCTGGCCTCATTTGTGTGACTCTTGGTCAGCTGGAGATCAGAGAAGTCAGGTAAATACAACACTCTCTCTCAGCAAAGTTTCTGTATAAAAATGTAAGTGTGTTGTGAATTTAGGCAGTTATTTCAGTAGGCACTAAAGGAGGGGTGTTCAAACTACAGTCCACAAGCCAACTGTGGCCCATTGTCCATTTGAAATTGTCATGCAGTAAATTATGAAAAAAAGACCCTCGTTAGGACATAAAACTTGTGCTTGACTGTATTATGCTTCTTTGTGTGTAATGCGTTTGTGTGTACAGGGTGCTGTGGGGCTCCAGCCTCTCTCAGGCCTTGCTCTATGCGGGCCTCGTCCAGGCTGTGGTGTGTTTGTCGGGGTCCAGAGTGGTCACGTCCTCTCCCTCAGTGTGTGGCTCCACCCTGCAGGTGTTCACACTCTCAGACAGTGGAAGGTAACACAGAATTGTTGTGGTTTTTTTCTGTTAGTCTTAGTTCAGACCGTATACACTCAGTGTCTCCTCTGTCTCGCAGCTCATGGAGTGCTCAGCCTCTGGCGCCCCCTGGTGTTTGTGTCGGGGCTCTCGCTCCAGTGAACGGACTCTCAGACGCTCTGATTGGCACAGATGAGGCTGGGCGTCTCTTTATTTGGTAAGAACGATGGTGACAAATATATTATCATGTTATTTCCAATACGATCTTGCTGCATCACCCCCATTAAACATTTGGTGGTATCTAGATATTGTTTCAGCTCTTACTGTTAACTGACTTGGTCCAAATTTGCTTTTGTAAAGATTTGAGTAAATTTGTGCCAATTAATAAATCGAAACAAATGAAATCACTCACGGTACACAAAAGCAAAACATACCTGTGCAAATAAATAAATGTACAAATAATTCTGATGGTTAATTTACTAATGTCTGTCTTATTTTTCTCTCTATGACCAATTTAATTTTTTTTACAGTACAAAACTTCAAAATTCCTCAAATTTCCTTTCTTTCTCTAAGGTGAAGTTTGACATTTTTCAGATGTTGAGTTTTTTTTGTCCATCAGTAAACTGAAAAAGGGAATTCATCATTCAAAATTGAACTAAGTCAGCTGAAAAAACTAGACTTTTAAGATAAAAATTCTTTTCATGTAGCACAAATGTCCTCCTAAGGGAGGCTTCCCCCAGCCTTTAGAGGGGGTGAGTACTTTAGAGTAGAGCCTCTTCTCTTTGGTGTCTGTAGGAGCTGGTTGAAGTGATTCTGGCATGTGGCTATGAGGCCCTCTGGTGCTCTTCCTTTGGAAGTTTCAGTAAAGTCCAACTGGGATGCAGAGTTAATTTCACCTACTAAAACTATGACAAAAAAATGTTTGTCTGTGAGCTTTTTTCCTTGACAAAGACAAGAGTAAGATTAGCCAAAATACACTCACCAGTCACTTTATTAGGTACACCTTGCTAGTACTGGGTTCGACCACTTTTTGCCTTCAGAACTGCTTCAGTTCTTCATGGCATAGTTTCAACAAGGTTTTGGAAACATTTTCCATGACAGCATCACATTTACTGCAAATTTTCGGCTGCACATCCATGATGCAAATCTCCTATTCCACCACATCCCAAAGGTGCTTTGTTTGATTCAGATCCTGCTGGAAGCAGCCATCAGAAGGTTAGACTGTGGTCGTGAAGTGTTGGACATGGTACTCATGTAGGCTGCGGCGTTTAAACGATGCTCGATTGGTACTAAGGGGCTAAAAGCACTGGCATTAGCATTGATTTAAATGTCAAACATGTCAAAACCAGCGTTTTAATGTTTGTTTCTGCATCACAGGAATTTAAAGACAGGACAGCTGCTGAACAGAATCGCTCTCACAGACAGTTTATCACAAACTGCCTGCCTCAGAGGATTCTCCTACTGCGTATGTCCTCTTGTTTTATTCATTTATCACTCTACCAGTGACTTCCTGTCTCAGATTATTTTACGCGTGTGCTTTTTGTTTGTCGTTGCACAGGGAGTGTTATTTGTCCTGCTGCAGCATCACTTCCTCAGTTCCATGGAGGAAGAAGAAAGAAACGACAAAGAAAAAGGTTCAGAGGAGGAGAAGAGGACTGTCCTGTTCTCTTTGGTTGCTGTAAACCCTCTGAATGGAAAATCTGTCCTGGCGACTCGGCTGTATCCGCCCAAAGCGTGGTCCGGCAGGTGAAACAAGGACAAGAAGTGTGTTGCTACATCTCTTAATTTGTTAAAGTGATGCTCACACCAAAAATGTTGTTTTACAGGCTGTGTGAAGCCGACGCTAGCGGCTCCAGCGTGGTGGGCCTGAGTCAGAGCGGTTGTGTTTGTGTGTGGGAACTCGGACATTGCGGAGGTTCAAGGATGCTGTGGTGTCCCGAGAGAGAAGGCTGGCAGCTGGCTCGATGGGGTGGAGGAGGCACGCTGCTGACTGGACATCACAACGGAGATGTTAGTTTACACTGCTGCAGCATCATCCAAGACTGTATTATCAAATAAGATAAATGTTTACATGAAGATTTTAACACGGCTTCTGTTTAGAAACATCTTTTAAAATCTCTCTTTACATTTAAACCTCAACGATTCATAAAGAGGGTCTGTGGCATCTGTCAAGATTTTTATCTTCATCTTATCGTCAGCTTTCACTTCCAGGAGTGTTTCTCTTTTCTCTGGGCCATCACACTGCTAAAAGAAAGACGTTTATTTACTGTTAACTGGTTATTTTTAATCATTCAGTTGAAAAAGTTCAATCATTTTTTACTGAATTTGTGCTTAAATGGTTTAAGAGCACAGCTGCTTTTGTGGAAATGTCCACCTGATGGTGGATTTTCAGTTTTAGACTACTGTGACTGAAAACCACTGCTGTTTTATCACTGCTGATGTTTTGACTGTTTCCTACTGTGTTTGCATGTATTATTTTTCATGTATTTAAAAAAAAAAGGTTTGCCAGAGTTTGTTTTATATATTGAACATTAAACGCTTGTGTATTCTGACATATTTTTTGGCTACTTCTATGTGACTTTTATTTTTACATGCATATACAGTGCCTATAAAAAAGATACATCCCCTTGGATAGTTTAATGTTGTATTAGTTTTATAAACCAATAACTGTCAATATAATTTAGCTTTTTCACAAAAAAACCTCTTTATTGTCTGTGTGAAAGCAGATTTCTACAAAGTAATGTGAATTAAGTAAAAGTATGTAATGTAAAGTAAGTGACTGCATAAATATTCAACCCCTTTAAAGTGGCTGACCTAATTTAACAGAGGTCCAGCCAATTAGTGCTAGTAGTCTCACAGCTAGGGAAATGAGGATCGCCTAAGTGCAGTGAATGTGTCTGAAGTGATTGTAGCATAAAGACACCTGTGTCTGGAAAGTCCAGTCACTGGTTAATCAGTATCCCTGGCTACCATTACACCAGGAATACGAAAGAACACTCCAAGCAACTCAGAGAAAAGGTTATTGAAAAGTATAAGTCAGGAGATGGATGCAATAAAATTCCAAGGCACTTGAACATCCCCCAGAGTTCAGTTAAATCTACCATGAAGAAATGGAAGGAAATAGACCGAGTGACCGTGCAAGAAGAAGACTAATGAGAGGCCAACAAGACACCTATGACTACTCTGAAGGAGTTACAAGCTTCAGCAGCTGAGATGGGAGAAACTCTACATACAACTTTAGTTCAGGTTTTTCACCAGTCAAAGCTTCATGGGAAAGTGGCAAAGCGGAAGCCACTGTTCGAAAAAACATAATAAATCTCAATTCGATTTCACCAAAAGGCATGAGGGAGACTCCCTGGTCAAGTGGAAGAAAGTTCTTTGGTCTGATGAGACCAAAATGCTGCATTTTGGCCACCAGACAAGATGCTACATCACTACACATCACCACAAACATACCATCCACACTGTGAGGTACGGTGGTGGCAGCATCATGCTGTGGGGATGCTTCTAGGCAGCTGGCCCTGGAAGGCTTGTAAAGGTAGAGAGCTTAGGAGATTTCTTTTCCAGCAAGACAATGACCTGAAACACAGCGAAAGCTACACAGAAATGGTTTAAAGACAACAAGGTGACAGAGGGGAATGGCATAAAATTGCAGTGTCAAGATGTGCAAACCTGATGGAGACCTATCCACACAGACTCAGTGCTGTGATTGCAGCCAAAGGTGCATCCACTGCCTTGAGAGAGTGAATATTTATGTAGTCACTTATTTTAAATGTTTTTATTTGACAATACATCTTAGAAATTTGTTTTCACTTTGACATGAGTTTTTAGTTTTTCCACAACAAGGCTAAATTATATCAACCATGAGAGGGTAAAAAATCCAAGGGGATGAATACTTTTTATAGGCACTGTAAGCAGCAGCTTCTTCTAGATCAGTGATCTTAACCAGATTGTTTTACTTTCACTTGTATTTTAAAGATCATGTATTAAGGGGCGAAATATCTTTGAAATTCAAGTGGACCAACATTATCCTCTCACTAAAAGCTCAATTTAAAGGCCATCACTGTGCTTGTATAAGTTGACCTGGTTAAGAAAGTAAAAGCCATGTTAAAGCCAACCCTTTATCCTCAGTCAAGACCAAAAAAAAAACCTATATTAAAGATTGTGGTAGTATATTCACAGACACAAATGAGAACATCAGTTTGTCTTGTTCAAAAGAATCTTTATTTAAACTTGGGTAAAATTCAATCATTTTTACAACATGTATGAATATTCAGCAGTATGTACAGGTCTGTACATGTTGAAAAAGACATCTAAAATATACTTAAAAAGTGTTAAAAGAAGCTAGAGGAGGAAAACAATGTACATGATGAAGACGTATTAACATGGTCCATCTCTCTACAGACAACACAGATAAAACAGACAAAACTAGAGAAGTGACCAGGGAAACTCGCCCCCATTCACACAGCCGATCTGAGCTTCAACAACGACACGCCTGTCCACTCAGCTTCAAACACACGAATGATTCAAGAACAAATGCAAACAAGCATCAAGAACCAGAGAATGATTCTGAACACCAGGAACCACAACATTTATATTGTTTCCATCTGGACTTATTTAAATGTACAGGAATAGCTCGTCTGCTTCGTTGTAGGGGTCAGCTGTCAAAGATTGCTTCAATGTGAATGTGTCAGTTTAGTCAAGCTTCATTAAGAAAGTTGAGAAGGGATCTGACTGACTGCAGAAGAAAAATAAAAACGGGATTCTATAGAAGGAATAATCTCTATTGTACAAATCAAGGCCAATAAAAATCATTTACACCCAACCAATGAATAAAATATGAAGAATCTGAGGGTCTGTCGTTCTCAGAGGCTGGCAGGCAGGGAGAAGTGGTCAGAGAATTAAGAGTGATTTTGACCTAATGTGCAGCAGCTGGGGTAGGTTTGCTGTCCAGCAGTTTCTCCACCATGAGTTTGGCGTAGCGAATGCGGCTGGCGAGCTCCTTGCTGCAGCCGAACTCCTCCAGCAGGGAGAGCTTGTAGGTGCGGAAGTCTCGCTTCTCATCGATGTAGGTCACTGCGCCCATCAGGGGGCACAGGATCAGCTTGGTGTGGTCCTGGAGAGAGAGCAGAGGGAAGACCAGGCTCAAGGTTTGAAGGAATAATGGTACTTAAAATGACAACAAAAAAAAATAAAAGCTTGTTGATAGCACAATTTCATGGTGCCATATTTATGCCCCTGTAACATTTCGCCCCCGCTGTAAATGTCACTGTGTAGGAACGAAGCAATCCCCCCTCTGCATTGATGTTGGGGGTAGTATGCAAGAAGAGGATCAGCAAATGGCCAATTATTAAATAGGAATGAGTCAACTAGGACTCAATAGGAATGACTCAAGGCCCGTCAGAAATGCACTAAAAACCTCACAGCTGTTTCAGATTGGGTGTGGGTTGGCTGCAGCATGTGCCAGCTTCAGCTACCAGATTGTTTGCTGCATCTCGCTGCAGTCACAGCCCTGTCACCCTCCTATGGGTGACTTGATTCATGATATAACTGAACAGGGAAAAATTTAGAGCACAAGCATTCTGTGCAAACAAGGTGAGTTTCTCCCCATAAATGCAAAACCAGCTTTTATTTTGTAAAGTACAAATTGGAAGTTTAACAGTACTATTTCTTGCCAATAATATATTCTACAGATACCGACATACTCTTCTGCTATTAAAAGGCAAATATGGCTTACCATTCACCCTTTTTGTCCCTTTTGTCAGATGTGCATGTCTCGCAGTAAAATTGGTCACGCCTTCTATTCTCTAGATTCTCAGCATGTGACCTGTGGCGCTTACACAGGCAGTAAAGCCCTGACTTATAACAGGCATGCCAAAATGAAAAATGAGCTGTGATACAGCCCTTACACAGCAGCCATGCACCCAGTCTGAAAAGGCCATTTAGAGCAGTGTTTTAAACTGGTGGGTTGGGACCCCAAAGTGGGTTGCAGAGCTGTTTTCTGTGGATTGTGAAGGAGTTCCTGGATAAAACTGTGAAAAAAAGTCCAAGATATACAAGATGTAATAGGTGAAATATATCCATGAATTTTTTTACTGTTTTTTTTTTATAATGAGACAGTTATTTTCTTTACATCTTTACTGAAGAAAAAAAACTGATTCTTATTTTTATGTTTTAGTAAAAAAAAAAAAAAAAGTCTCATTGTTTCAGCCTGATATGCTCTGTGGAGCATAGCTAACATTAGCAGCTAGCTCTGCCAGCCTTCATTCCTCAGATTACCATCATGCTTTGTCGTGTGGCCTTTTTTCACTTCGGTTTGGTAGTTATAAGCAAGTTCAACTCTTGACAGCCTGCATACCACATTATTTCCATTTTCTACCTTTAAAAAATCTTAGCTTACTGCACTGTTCCGACTACATGCCAACGGCTAAGCTTTGCACATTTAAGACTGTTGCATTGTCGGGGAGAAGTTCTGGCAGTAAGACAGTGGTCAATAACAGAAGCTACCATGGCTTCTAGAGGCGGGAGGCTTGATTATAGTTTAAAGAGTATTAGACCAGGATTTCAAGCCCGTGTTTATATAAAATGATGGTAATTAGTGAAACCAACTTAAAAATCGTGCGCTGGCTAACTTCACACACAAATTTAACCACACGCATCCCTACTCTCCATCTTATTTGGAACAAGATATGATTGAACAATTTTCAAAATTCATCGTTGCATAAATTTGATTTGTTGAAATATTTTGAAATTTGGGTTGCAATTGTTCAATCAAGAGGTGGAGGTGTGTGCTGAGATTAGACCAGGTGAGAGCCACTGATTCAAAGTATCATCCCCCAGCAGCAATGCTGGAGTAAAAACCCAATCTGGCTCGTCTCTCTGGGGATTCAAATTCCAGTATAATGCTGCTGCTTAGCCAGGACAGGATTCATTTACATTTTTTTTTTTATTTTGTAGTTATTTTTCATTGAATAACAAAAAATAGGGAGCTCTCAAATCTACCTAAAAAGTCCCTATAGACACAAACGAGAAGCAAAACTCAAATTTTGTTGATGTTGTTTAGAAGCATTCTGTAGCGCAGATGGTGGGTACTGCTAGCAGGAAAAAATGGCAGCTGGTTACACAGGTCCCAGTTCCTCTCCACTGACCTCTGTATTCTACATTTAAAGCTTTGTAGCATCAGCCCTTTTTAAGAGAAGAAAATCTGTCTAAGTTCATGACACTTTGTTAACGGCAAACCTTATTGTATGAATCCATCCAAAACCTATTAATCAGAGACTCACTTAAAAATGGCTGTGGAAAAAAAAACAAAATTTAAATGACAGTGTGAGTGCATCTAACCTGGAAGAAGTTGATCTGAACAGTGCCATTGGTGAGGTGCAGCACGATGGCACTTTTTGTTCTGAACCAGAGGGAGAGGTATGGCAGTCGGGCCAGCTCGTCTCCTTCCCGCCGTGCGATGTTGGCGCCTGCCTTCAGCAGGTGCTCGCTCATGTAGTTACGGAAATATTTCAGCAAAGTTATCTTTAAGGGGAAAGAAAGCAGGAGCCATTCTCAGTAACTTGCCCCACGTGGGGTTCAACAGGGAAAAAAATCGTAGCCAACAGCTTTAGGATGATCGAAACTCAGTATACCTTCTTATTGAGTGTGGGAGGAAATGATCGCACGCTGAGGTACGACTCGGCTGCCGTTTTGTCGATGTACTGCAGACTGTCTCCATCAGCATACATGATCAGACGAGTGTAGTCATTGAACAGCACACCAACGCTGTTATCACACAGCTGGTAACCTGAAAACAGATTCAAGGAAAGAATTTTTTTTTAACAACTTTGACTCCGTTGCTGCAGATTTAACACTCAAATGTGCTTTCATGGCGCCTTCTAGTGGCAAGAGTGCCATGCACCACTGTTTTTTGACTCAACTGCCATGATGGACATTGTGACCAGCCACATGAGGGGATTTAACTAGGTCTGCACAATATTAGATTTTTACCGGTATCTGATATTTACAGATTTATTGTAGCCAATAGATATTTGAATATGTTTTCCAGGCCTAAAACTTTAGTCCTTTAAGGTTTAAAGAATGTGGATTAATAGAGAAAAAGACCTTAACTGAAATAGGTCTGTTGGTCGAGCCTAGATCTTCAGTAACTTATACATATATTTTGCCATAATGTATAGTTGATATATGCTTATATTGACAGCCAAAATATCAGATGTAAATATCAGCTGAAATTCTGATATCTGCCTATACCAATAATTGCCTTTTAAAGTGGAAGAGAAAAGTGAAATGCAGCAATTATTGATAATACCCTTTAGATATTTTCCTCTTCTGCCATTTTAAATCAAAATGCCCAGGAAAAGGGTCTTGATTGCTCAGCAGTGGGCCCTGGAATCCATTAATGACTCAGCATTTTAGCATGTCTGGTTCCCTCGGCTCAAAGTCACTGGGATAATCAAATGAAATCTTGAATGCATGATTTAAATTTGTGTTAAAAAAAAATCTCTAAAGGTCCTTGTAAGTTTTTGACAAAATACATCTGCAAGTGTCTCACTTAGAGCTAAGCAATTGGTTGAGTTTCAATGTCAACCATCATTCAAGCCTCCAGTGATCAAGAGAACAAAGATTAAATGATGACTGTGTACTCTGCTGTGTTGCACTGATTTTGCCATGTGTTATAAATAGAGCGCACCCTCCCTTCCTTTACAGCACAGCGTGTGGTTTGTCCTTCCCACCAGAACAGCTCTTACTTTGATTTAAGTGATGAAAAGAAGGAGCTACAGCATGCACTCTAGTTAGTTTGGAAAGCAGGAGAGCTAAAGACGATGACAGAGACGCAGCAGAATAGCAATCATAATTGTGCATGTCATTTTTACATTGTATGTGGATGTATGGGCTCCTGCTAAAAGATCCAGATAGCTTCTGGGAAGTCTCATTTCACAAATGAATATTTAACCAATAATAGTGATTTATCATATCTGCCTTGTAATCGATTTTGTGAACAAAAAAGATTAAACAAAGGTTGGTTGATGAAAAAGGTATAATTAGGGCTGAACGATTTGGGAAAATAATCAAGGCTAATTGCAATATTTTCCCCCAGTATTGCAATCACAATTTGATATGCAATTAATTCTTAAGTTCCTTCTATTAGGTGTTTTTTCAAACACAAGCAGTAAATCATTCTATATTACAACAAATCAGATAAAACTAGAGCTGAACAATTTTGAAAAATATCTAATTGTGATGATTTTGACTCGTACTGCAAAATAGACAGGAAACATTTTAGTCTAGCTTTAGTCCATAAAAAGTCCTCACATTTTAGTCTTTACTTTTAGTTCAAGCATTTATTCTCTTGCCTAAATCTGGTACCAAATCATGGTAGTATGTTCTCTGCACTCTGTCAAACCTGGGGTCCCTGCTTTCTACAGCTGAGAGGCAGAATAGCTACAGCTGCATTGTTTTGACAGATTTACCCACAGTAAAGAAATATCATGGATTTTGAATGTCCGACGAAAACTACATTACATTTTAGTCATCTTGACGAAAACTAAACTTACTTTGTCAGTTTTAGTCATCACAGATCTATTTCTGTTAGTCTTAGTCTAGTTTTTGTCATGGAAAAAAGGCTGTCGATGAATAGTTTAAATCAATGATATTAACACTGTACCATACTGACTTCCAGGTTAGCCTACAAAATAAACCACCCCTTTAGCTGAAAGATTTCAACAGCAACTTCTGATATATACAGAAGAAATAAATTACTCAGAACTGAAACAAAAGTGCAGGAAGAAACTCAGCATTTGAAAGGGACTTTAGTGTATCTTTAAGCAGACTTTAGGTCTTGAACTCTTCCTTTGTAACATACTTTCACTGTTCACCAAGTCAAAAATACTCCTTCACACAATGTGCAGTAAAAGCAGAAAGAATTAAGAAAAAGCTATGCCAGTTTAATCTTTCATAATGACAGATAAAGTAAAATTCTAGCTGGATTTGGAGTCAGTCTCATGCTTACCTAATCCATATTTGTCAGAGTAATCCACCCATTTGCTGATCCAGAAGATGGGAATACATGCAGGATCCTCTGCCTCCTCTGGAAACACAAAATCAGGTCATGAACCTTGACTACAACGCTGGCATGAGCGCATTAATGACCCTAACCTTTAAATTAGTTGGCATTACATCTAAGAGGATTGATCAATTACACTGAAGAGTTTGCACTCACCCTGGCAGATGACGGCCTTCTCTGAGGGTTTGGCAGCGATGATGCTGTTGAGCTGCTGCAGCATATCTTTCAGGTGGTTTTCTGATGGCTCCGCCTCCCTAAAAAAAACAACATACAACATTTACGTCACTCAGCTGTTTCACCTGTTCTCATAATAAAGGTGGAACTTAGCACTTTGTTGAACTTGCTTAACCATTAAATTTGCTTTAATGACTTGTTGTAATGATTTATAATCATGTTATGCCCCGGTTCTATGATTGTTGAAGACAAAATAATCTGGTCAGACTCAAACAAGCTCTCTTTAAACTTTAATGTTTCTCATTTACATTAAGATAGTGGGGAAAAAGGAGTCTTGGGAGTGTCTTAGAAAGCTCCTTTGTTGATTTGAGCACTTCTAAATTCTAATTTGTATCAAAAGTACCACCTAAATAGCTCAGCATATTGAGGAACACATTAATAGCTACAGAAATACGGATAAAGGTTGCTTTTTATGGCTTAACCTATTTTAAAGTACCTCCCTAGCATTAAACATTTCACAAACATCTCACCTTTGCAACGGCTCATCCTTCACATCCACCTTCTCTGTCCCTGCTGGAGAGAAAAACCCCAAATCTTAACATTGATCACACCAAAATATTGATTTTATACACCATCTACCTATACCATCTTTATATTTTCAGGTTTCCAGGAGTGTTACCTTTGTTGTTGATGGCGGTCAGTGGGCGTCTCTGGTTGAGCTCCATAGCTGTGGACGGGGCGATGGAGAAGCGCGGGGGCACAGTGAGGCAGGTGGTGGGCAGGCGTAAGGGGATGTAACCTGATGTGAAGAACTCGTCTGTCTGGAGGTCAGCAATGGTTGGCCTTTGGGCGGGGTCGGCATGCAGCATTCGCTTGATGAGAGAGGACGCGGCAGGGTTGATGTGCTGCAAAGAGGGTTTAAGTTATAAGGAACAGTTAAGAGACACTAAATTATGAAGAAATGATTAGAGCTGCATTTATCCAGCGTACCCAAGGGATGGTGTAGTTGTTTTTCTTAATGCGGTTGTAAGTTTCCTTCAGGCAAGAGGTCTCAAATGGGGGCTTACCCACCAACAAAGTGTACCTAAGAATACACCAATGAAGAAAGTTAGTCTGACTGGGATGGATCACATGAAAAGCTGCTGTATTTTCCTTTTTCATTAGACTTACAGAATGCATCCAAGTGACCAGACGTCCACCTCATAGCTGTGGCCTTTCTTACAAAGCACCTCAGGTGCGATGTAGTTGGGCGTTCCACACAATGTCTTCTTCCTCTCACCATCAAACTCGATCTTAGTGGCTAAACCAAAGTCACCTGGAGGAGAGAGAGGACATACTGTTGTAAGCATCAAGCATCAAGTACCAGGACTTACATTTGGGTACCCGCTGATAACAGGTACAATAGGAGTACTTAATACCATAAATGTTCCTCAAATTATTTTGAAAGTTTGTTTTATTTCCATCAATGTTCTTCTTCCTTTCTATTGACAATATATCAGGGAACAGTTTTCATTCTCTACTTTTACCATCCTCATTTGTGTTAAAATATCACCAAACAGCAGACATGGCTCCAACTATGACTACATACATAAGAGGATAACATTATGCTGAGCACACTGTTTAATGAGTACAATTACTTAGGCGTAGTATCTGCAGCGATACCAGATACTTGCATTAGCATCTGTGCTTCCCTAATATTGGCGAAACGGACCAAAGCTATGCATCTCAATTTTTCATGATTTTTATTTTTCTTCCACAAATCAGTGCTGTTTGTCGGCCTTTCCATACGCGAGTACAAATTTTAAAGCAATACAAAGTTGCAGACAACAACCATTTAGTGTTAACTTATTGAAGAAATGCTGTCTTTTTTCATTCCCTGAAAAGTGGTGATTAAGGTGATGGGTTTTAGCCTCACACCAGCAATAAAAAAGTCTTTTACATGTGCCTTGAGGTGTTAAAATTTATGATGCTGAAATAATGCTATCTAATCTCAATTTAGAAAAAAAGGACCAGTAGTACTAGAAGCGCTTAAGGTGTAAAATAATAAATATCCAGCAGTTTTTCATTTAAAGTTACCGTAAGGGAAAGAGAGAGCAACAATTGGGCACTTCTTGATAACAAATTGCTTCCAAAATATATGTGTGACTTAGACAAATTTAGAGGTTTGCTTGCATTTTTTGTTTTTTTGGTAATGAAAAATAAATGACGAAATATTTGGAACCTGGATCTTCCATTTTGATTGTAATGATCAACAAGCATCAGGTTAGAATTTTGCTTATGGCCTGAAATTCGACATCTTTACAATGTCAGTGTGTTTGCTTCTCATGAGGAATGTCTCCACCATTCAGGAAGCTTGACATATCAGAAGTAAGGTGTGTATTTTCCTCTATGACTGGACCAACAGGTTTGTTTGTGTGAGTCTTAAATAAAAGTTTAGGTAGTTACAACATCTATTTGCCATGTGACAAGGTATGTCAAACAGGTATATTACCAAGTGCATTTACAAATATGAGTCGTCTGACTTGGTGCGATGAAAACATTGGTCTAATAAAAATAAAACAGTAAGAGGTTGTAAGAACAGCGGTACTAGACATGCTAAAAGTGGCAAGTGTAACGAAGATAGCAAGTTACCTATCTTGACCTCCATGTCATCATTAAGGAAAATGTTCCCCAGTTTCAGGTCTCTGTGGATGACTCTGTTGCTGTGCAGGTACTGGACACCTTTGAGCAGCTGGGTCATGTAGTAGCGAGCTTCGGGCTCAGTCACAGCCTTACGACGCTTGTGAAGCTCCAACAAGGACTGAAAGAGAAATTGAATCAAAATGATGAAGCTCTTATTGTTGCATGATATTGGTATCAGCAGACACTCCCCTAGACAGTAAATTATCAGTACTGGCAGATTTGAACATTTATGCTGGTGTGTATAATTGATGGACTGTGAATATCTGCTGCATGTACGAATATGTTTGTAAAGTTTTAGTAAGGAACAACAGCCCTATGTCAGCTGAAGTGTTTCTCTTCGTTCATACTCACTCTTTAAAATTTAAATTGAGTTCAAGGGACTGAAATTGCAGATCTGAACTACATTAATGTATTTGTATCTATAATGAATGCATTTGTAAACATATTAGCATCACTGGTCAATTCTTATTGTAGAATTTGACAAGGACAAAACAAATATGAGTTGGCTTTAAGTGGCATATTGTAAAGGAAATGGCCTGGTCTCTTAATCCTAAGCAAATATGTCTGTGACCATGGCATCACAAAAAAGGGAGGATGAACCAAAAAACTAGTAAATTTTGAGATCTCACAACGGTAATAAGTGTTAATTTGGTAGAAAGCGAAGATGTAATGGTCCTGGAATTCAAATCGACTCTCATTCCTCATATTTTAGGTTGCCTCTCATGTGACATGGAGGACAACGGAAGAGGCCGTCATTTTAACGGTTGGCCCCGACAAGTATGTCCACATGAGAGAAAGCTGTACTTGCAAAAATACTCACCCTTCTCCTACAGATTTCCAGGACGACGAAGACAAAGTCGTCATCTTCGAAAAACCCATGGAATCCGACGACGTTGGCGTGGTTAAGGCTTTTGTGAATGGCTATTTCAGACGTCATTTTCTCCCTCTGGTGCTGCTTCAGGATGAGCGACTTGGGCACGATTTTTCCTGCGAAAACCTGCTTCGTTTCCAGGTCTGTTATCTCGTAGCATTTGGCAAAACCACCTTTTCCGAGGAATCTCCCCCTCGCGTATCTCCTCATGGTGCGAGGGTCGACCAACACATCTGGGATTTCTTTGAGAGGAGCCGATTTCGGGTCGACATGTGCCGACGGATTCGCCGGTTTCGCAACACCTGCACTCATTTTGGATTAAATTGGTGTTCGGCGTTTGTAAAATAAGCTTTTAAAAGCAATTCGAAGTATCTGCAATATCTTTAAATGGTCAACAATTGTTAACCGACGTCAGTTTAGCCCTGAACGCTAGCTTCTTCGCTTGCACTGGATAATTCAAATCAAAACTACCGTAAACCGCATTTAACGTGAACGACTATCAAAGCTTTATTCTAACATTAAAAATACAACGCTTTTGAATCTCAAAATTCATAAAAACCTGAGGCAGACATGAAAACAATCGCCAGACTCGTCCCTCGGTGGTTGCGGCGTTATCCCGTTCTGCCTTTTGACAACAGTCATCAGCACAAGTTTAAAATGCTGCCTCGGTCGTTACGGCGCTCTGTGATTGGTCGGCTCGATTTGAATTCCGTGGCGGTGCAGCTAAGCATTGTGGGAAGATCAGTGCAAATGTGGCCAATCACTGACCGAGAAAGGCATATCCTACGTTGTGATTGGCTGAGTGTTTGTTGCTGGTTGGTGAGCTTTTCCTGGTGCGCAAGACTGACGGGAAATGTAGTGGGAATGGTATTTAAACAGTTGTTAGCGCGGAAGTTGTGGTCAAATAAGATTTTTTCCCCACTTGTTTACCCAAGCAAAAGGTCTAAGTATATTGTATACATAGCTAAGTTACAATTTTGATAAAACATGCTCATTAAAACAGACCATTTGTCATATTACGTGCCTGACTTATGGGAAATTAAGCTAACCTAGGATAGTTTGTATCGAAAAGTCTCTGAATAGAGTTACGTTTTTCTACAGTTTTTTTTTATAGTAGTAGTGTTAATGGTTTTGTAACAGCTATAATTTGACAAAGAAATTCTTTTCAAATTTCAACATAAAATATAAAATTTTCCTTACATTTATTAAATTCATATCTTAGAAATGCTGTGTGTATCTTTGTAGCTGGAACATGTTTTCATCTTATTACACCAGTACAATTCAGATACTTAGCCTATTTAGACATGATGTCACACTGCATGCTCATTATGCCACAGTAACTTTTATTTAATTCCTCAAGGAAATGTTTATGCTGTCACTTAACTGAACTTTTGGTACAAATGTAATATAGACCACTTTAAATAGGCGTAACATTTCTTTGGCTGATGAGCCACAGGAACTGTTTTTTGAATTGGCAAAGGTGTTGTTTATTTTCCTGTCAGTGAGGGGCAGCATTTCCCAAATTCACTGTGACAGATTTACATTCAGACCCCCTTAACTTATTTTTTTGTTTTTATTTTTTACTTTTTTAAATTGTTATTGTTAAGGCTTTCACATGGAGGTTTTTTGCAAACTCCAAGTAGACATTCATGTGTCTAGAGCCCGTCACCCTGCCATATGGCTCAGATCTTTAGAGGACTCTATGGAGCTTAGTCAGAGTGGCCATCAGGCTCTTAGTCACCTCTCATACTAAGGCCCTTCTCCAATAGCTCAGGTTTGCCAAGTGACCAGCTCTTGGAAGAGTCCTAGTTGGGCCAAACTTCTTCCATTTGAGAATTATGGAGACCAGTTTCAAGTGTTGTTGCAACGGGTCTGAATACCTGTGTCAGTGTGATATGTCAATTTTTTTTTTGTTCATAACTTTGCAAAAGAAATTCTAAAATCCTGTTTTCACTTTGTCATGATGGGGTACTGAGTATAGCTGAAAACATTATTTTCAAATGCAGCATCAGGCTGCAACATTGAAAGAGGTGGTCTGAATACTTTCTGAATGCACTATATGACTAGCTTCTATATGAAATTGACCTCTGTTCCATGAATATGTCATTCAGTTTTTACTCCATTTACCACATAGTACTTGGTATTCACTATGATAACTTACCTTATTTTTGATGTCTTTTATTTTATCAGGATAAACGACTAATGGTACATTAAATGGAACATTAAAGTTAAGGGAGAAAACTTGCATATGTTTTTTGCCCCAGTTTTTTATTAAAAAGCTGTTGTTGACCTTTGTGTTCTACTGTTAGGCCAGTTTTACTGTTTTAGTTCCTGAATTAACATGGTAAAATAGTGGAATAAACATTACTTGATCAATTCACCTGAGCACAATGTTATTTTTCAGCATTAATGCTGAATGTTGACAGTACAAAGCTAATTTAATTTCTTTCAGTTACCCCACAGGTGTAAGACAGCACAACCAAAAGAAGAAAAAGATAAACAGTACAAAATCTTGAAAACGAAACATCTCCCTTTTCATCAATACCACTGTTATAGAGATTTTTTTGTGATACCTTCCTGTTTGACATCGTGATCTCAGATCTCCTTTACCTTATGTGAGGGGTTTTGTGTAAACAAGAACATTCATTTATTTGTAAATCAGGCCTAACATGAGGATTAAGTGGAGAAAGGTGAGAGGGGGAATACGTGATGAAGAAAGGACTAAAAATTGAAAAACCATAAGATCCGTGGGTTTATCCTCTTTGTTCCATGCACTTCACAGCATGTGTTTTTTTGGAGTGTTAGTGGGTGTCTATGTTTATTTACCATCACAAACTGCTCAGCTCCTGTGGCTTTATACAAAGGGAACAGCTATTTTTATGAAGCACTGGCTGATTTGAATATTCCCTACTTGTATTCACTGGAGCTAACAATGGCAACTGACGTCCATCATTATGACTATGACAAACAAGGAACAAAAATAGATCAGTTACTGGGTGTTTGGATTTATTTTTTTATACCCATAATAACAAGTACACAAATTTTACTTTTAATCAAGTGCTGTACTTCTTTGTTTTTTGAGGAACTTAAGTGAGGAAAGAATAAAACAAAGCAGCAACCACAGTTATTTATTTATTTATTTATTTATTTATTTATTTTGCATATTTGGAAATGGTATTTGATATGCATGCAACCTGCAATATATGATGATAGATAGATAGATAGATAGATAGATAGATAGATAGATAGATAGATAGATAGCTCGATAGATAGATAGATATTTCATCGATTTTGAGGGCAATTATTATAAATGTTATTTGAAATCTATGTAATGGCATCACTGAAACACTGCGTTCATGGACAAAATTTAACAGGGCCATGTCCGTGATGCGTTCAGTGGCATCGTGGAAATTCGTGTGCTCTTGGCAAATGGCTGATGCGACAAATGGAGAGAACTTCAATGGAAATTGGATCTTTTCTGTCTTGACAGTCCCTGTTAATTTTTGAAACATGTCAAAATGCATCGGAAAGTTAATGTTTAATTGCATTTCAGATAATTTGACTGTAGCGTTATTGGTGAAGAGCGCTCCAAAGCCAGCATTTAACAATACTATGTGTGTTTTTAAAACTTAGCGCTGACACCTTCCACTTGGTTGGTTGGTCATTGATTGTTCATTCTACCAAGTTCACCTTAGTCGACCAGTGTGTGTGAGAATAAAACAGCGTGAGTGCTGACTCAGTGACTGATGCACAGCAGTAGACAGAGAGAGGAGCAATGCAATGCTGGGAAACCCAGGTAGATAGATGGAGAACATGTTATACTCTAAAGGTTTCACAGTGGTTATGCTGTCATTAACTTTGACTTCAAGTTGACACAAAAATGATGGCTTTTTGAATGAAGTGGTGCTGATAGTGTCTGTGCTGCCCTCATTTAAAACATTTATTCCCACTGTCTTTCAAATTCACTGGTTGGCAAATACTTTGTATTAAGTCCCTTTATCGTCACATTAAAATGCATGTTAGGTGTGTCTGTTACAGAGGGCAGAAAAGAGAAAAAATGATGTCTCATGCACACCAAAATCTTCAGTGTGAATTTAACTCCAATAGTGTTAAATGCAACACGTTTTCCATATTTTATATAATTCTCACCAGCAATGAGATAAATCCACACTTTAGAAAGTGTTGATATTTAACTCTCCTGTTGTTATTTTTAACACACATTGTTGTTTTTTACATTAAAGTGAACACAACCATGTGTTACTACCTTTCATTTCCAGTGTGAATTTAAGTATTAAAGTATTGCCACCTTGTGTTCAATAGTTTGCTGCTGTTGAACCAAAACCTCAAAATCACCACTTTCCAGGGAATTAAAAAGAAACACTGTATCTTTACAAATAATTCAATACAGGTTAGTGTTAGTCAGCAAAAAAAGGTTTAAATAAAAAAAGGAACAAAACCCAGACAGAAATGGTGACAAATAACACTGATGAAAAAAATAATAATGAGAAATGGACTTATAAGGAGCAAAGAAACAAATACAGAGCTAGTAAACTCCACTTTTTAATTTTTTAGGAGTTTTATTTGTCCATGTCATAGTATTTACTGTACAATCATGGTTTCAACAATTCCATTTTAGCATGGGGTTTAAATAGATCATTTAAAAACCAGAAGAATGTTACAATAAACAAAATTTTGTTAACATATTTCATGGAATCTTCCATGCTTCCATCCTGTCACTGAAACACAGACAACAAGCTTTCATTGAAACAATTTATTAATAACCCAAGTTTCTATACTCTATGTCCTCATAACTTTGTGGGCATCTGTATGACTCCTCAAGCCAAGAACTAGAACTGATTAAAATCAGCACTCCATCCCTTACTGAAAACATCCCGTGCTACATTTGGAAACTGACTAACTCAGTGGATATCTCCTCTCACGGTTCAGAAGTGTCTGCTATCAAAAGCAAAACTAATTCACCAGAAACACGAGTAAAGGAATCCCATCAGTGATCACTGTACACACCTTAACCCGTAACAACAGTTCTAAAACACATCTAAACACTCTGCTCAGTCTCATGAGGGGAAAACTCTGCCTTCCACATTTGAAATAGCCGTAGATGGCGATTAGCTCACTTGATTCTTTACAGAGTTGGACTAAGACTGAAGTATAACTCCTACAGGCCTTAAACTTAAAATGAGTTAAAATTACACTTTGGGAGTTTAAATCGACTCCAAAATGTTTAATGCTGAGATTTCAACATCAGTTTTTGCTGTGTGGGCATTTATCCCTGAGCTGCGGACCCTGTGCCGTCACCTGGGTGACATTCTCTTTGATACATGCTCCTTAAGGACACGGGCTGGAAAAAGTCAATCCTGTTAATATTTATCATCATGAATTAAGACAAAAACCATTTCTGAGGTTATTTTGTTGACTCTGTGATGCTGTATAGTTATTGTGCCATGATCTTGGAAACTATATGGTGAAAGGAAGATACATGTCTCTGTATGTATGTCTCTGAGTCAGTAATTTTAGTGCAACATAATGAGGGTTAAAAAAATTAACAATTTTTCATAAAGCTTGTTAAAATAATTTCTAAGATCATTTAAACTACCAGAATGGTACAATAAGAACACTGTCACTGATTAAATTGATCTTGAGATAAAGTATTTTTCTTTTTTTTTACCTGAATGACCAATCAAACGGTTAATGTGTGGGTGTAATTTCAGTATGATAAAAACAATATTTGAGAAAAAAAATCTGAATTCTGACTTTAATCTCAGAATTCTGACTTTTCTCTCACAAGTAAAAAAAACATTGTGTCTGAAAAAAACATTTTTTCAGTGGCCCTAATCCTCTTCTGTATAATTCAGATATATCATTACCTTACCCTTTATTGCAGTGGTTCTCAAACTTTTCAGCCTGCAACCCCGGAAATAAAGGTGCCACAGACTGGGGACCCTCACTGTACCTGAAGGTGGATCAACACGGCCATGCACTTTCAAGGTAGTCACCTGCAGACAAGGCTGCCCATAAGGGGGGTAAATGGGAGAGTTGAGTTAAGTAAAGCTGTGATATCCATAATTGATATCTAACCTGATAAAATAACCACTCTTATCAAAGAACTATATCTATCTTTTTAATCACTTGTGTAGTAAATAACCTTGTGGAAAAAGTTGGCCTAAATAGTGGTAAAAGTGAGTTCAAAAGAAGCTGAAATTGCTTTAAATTGGCTAAAATGTGTGGAAATTTTGTGAACAAATTGAATTGAAAAATTGGTATAAACTGGCAAAAAAGTGTTAACTAAAAAAGGAGAAAATAGGCAGATATTTGCAGAAACTGGTTGGCAAAAAATGGCAACGCCTGGCATCAGAGTGGACGACGCCATCATCTTCCTCCTCCATCGAGCTCTTTCTCACCTGGAGTCACCTGGGAGCTCTGTTCTCTTCCTGGACCTCAGCAGTGCTTTCAACACCATCAGGTCCTGAGGGACAAGCTGGAGCTGTCTGGAGTGGACCAACACCTCACATGCTGGATTGTGGACTACCTCACCAATCGCCCACAGTATGTGAGGACCCGGGACTGTGTGTCAGGGACCGTCCTCTGCAGTGTAGGGGCCCCCCAGGGAACGGTGCTGGTGTAGTTCCTCTTCACCCTCTACACTGCTGACTTTTCCCACCTGCCACCCACCTGTCACCCACCTGCCACCCACCTGTCACCCACCTGTCACCCACCTGTCACCCACCTGTCACCCACCTGCCACCTGCAGAAGTTCTCTGACGACTCTGCAATCATCAGCCTCATCACAGATGGGGACGACCGGTCGTACAGAGGACTGATCCAGAACTTTGTGGACTGGTGCCAGCGGAACCACCTCCAGATTAATGCTGGAAAAACCAAGGAGATGGTGGCGGGCTTTCGTCGGCGCCCCCACCCCCCCATCCCCAGTGAACGTCCAGGGAAGGGACATTGAGATGGTGACATCTTACAAGTACCTGGGTGTTCATCTGAACCATAAACTGGACTGGACTGATAACACCACTGCACTTTACAAAAAAGGTCAGAGCAGACTCTATCTGCTCAGGAGGCTGAGGTCTTTTGGGGTGCGGGGGGCACTCCTGAAGATCTTCTATGACTCTGTTGTGACCTCAGCCATTTTCTACGGTGTGGTCTGCTGGGGGAGCGGCTCTCAGCTCTGTCCTGGGATGACATCTGGAATCTGTGGAGGAGTTGGGGGAGAGGAGGATGACAGCCAAGCTGTCCTCCCTGATGGACAATGACTCCCACCCACTCCAACACACACTCACTGCACTAAGGAGCTCCATTAGTGACAGGATGATCCACCTGAAGTGTGTGAAGGAGAGGTATCACAGGTCCTTCCTTCCCGCAGCTGTTAGACTCCACAACAGGAACTGCTCCAAATAATCTGTGCAATTAACCATATTTATATGTATAATCTGTACACGTTTGTATATATTTGTGTGTAAAAAAAGTGGTAAAAAGGAGTTAATAATGGGTCAACAGAGGCAACATTAATCTAAAGTGGCAAGAATTGGTTTAAAAGTGGCAAAAACAGGCAGAAAAAAGTGGTGGAAAGAGTTTAAAATTGAAAAAATAGGTGTTAAAAGGCAAAAATGTGTTAAAATTGATGGGAAAATTGATGAAAATGGGTTATGATGGGTGTAAAGTGGCAACAGTGTAATTTAAAAAATATTCTTAGTTTTTTTTTTTTTAGGGAATCTGGGGACCCCCTCTCAGTGTCTCGCGACCCCCAATGGGGTACCGACCCCAAGGTTGAGAACCGCTGCTTTATTGGGCAGGTAACAGTAATTAGTTTAGGTGTCCATTCAAAATAAAAAGTTCAGGAAAAAAACAATTTCAGTGACAAAAATGTTTTATTGACACAAAAGTAAGAATATACACAAAAAACGTGACAAATAAGAAACACTGCAGCACTTAAATACACTTTTAATTCCATATAATTCAGAGGACAACCCCTTCAAATTCCAATATCTGAAAAATAATAATAAAACAACAGTTATTTGTTTGTGTGTTGACCAGCATCACGTGGAGCAGAGCAGTCCAGCTGCAGAGTTCATCTCATCACATTCATGTCCTATGACAGGATACAGCTGTGGTTCTTCCTCAGCGGGGGTCTCCTCTTCACTGCCGTTCTGGGCTCCGTGTCTCTGCGCCTCCACACCGCGGGGCTCAGGCGGTGCGGCACTTTCACCTGTTGCAGCAGGGAGCGAAACACCCCCACCGTGTTTCCACCTGTGCGCGCGGACGCCTCCACAAAGTCTGCAGCCCACTCACCCTCCACAGTGGCCATGACATCAGCCGCCAGCAGCACGCGACCCTCGGCCTCGGTCAGATCCGCCTTGCAGCCAACCACTGTTATGGCCGCGCCTTTGCCGCCCCGCAGCTCCAGAATCTCGTCGCGGAGCCGTTTCACTTCCTCGAGGGACCCGGGGTCGTCCACGGCGTACACGAGGGCGAAGGCGTCGCTGTGCCGTATGCAGAGCTCGCGCATGGCCGGGAACGAGTAGCTCCCGCTCGTGTCCAGGATCTCGAGTCGCATCTTCCCTGACCCGGGAATGTCATACTCCAGCACGTGAAGCTCCTCCACTGTGCGCGTGTACTTGTGCTCGAAGCGGTCGTGGAGGAAACGGCGGATGAGCGCGCTCTTACCGACCCCTGCTGCTCCGAGGAACACCAGCCGGACCGTGTTGGGACGTCCTGATAGAGACATGCTAATGTGATCGGGAGCTAATAACTCAGTCCGAGATTCTCCAGCTACTGATAGTGGACTGATGCTCTGATCTGCTCTTTAACACTGAGGAGTATTTATAGGCTGACCACTGCCGCTCTCCACCAATCAGCTTCCTCCCTCTGTCAGTCTCTGACTTGCACGAGGTAAGGAGGGATTCACAGCAAGACCACGCAGCACTCTGACATTTAACAGCATGGAAACATAAATGAATTTCATGTCTGTTTTACTGTATGTCAACAATCAGCAGGGGGACTCACTGGACACTCAGTCACGTGGCCACGTTTTACAGTTAATATGAGTCACTGCAGCCATAAATGAGGCGTGAAATCATCATTAATAAGGAAACATTATACTTCACCACCAATTTATTTATCAGTGCTTTAAAATGAGATCAGGCATCAGTGAAGCTACCTGAGGATATTCAAAGGCATACATTCACCTGCAGGGGCGTAGCTATAGGGATTAAGGGCCCCCAGAAAGAATATAACACAGAGCCTCCCTTACCTGGCTAGCAAAGCAACACTTGATGCATCATTTTTAGAAATATCTGTGCATTTTAATTTATTTTTGAACCATAATTTCCACATTTACAAGCAATTTTTTTTTTTACTTTGGTTATATTAAATTTGAATAAATTGCAGGCTTAAAAGTAATGCATAGATTTGGATTTTTCCCACAAATTGACCATGTGCAATCTGCAAAACAATAAAATAAGGATAGAATTTGTGAAAGGGTATGTAAAAATGTGAGTTAGTTTGCATAAATTCACCAATTAGTGAAATATTTGCTTTTAAATTTTAAGGGAATAGAAGAATCTAAATAAAAACAACCAAACAAAAGTGAAAAATGTCCTTGAAAAAGACCATTTTTAATCTGCAGAATTATAAAATATGTATGCAATATGTTTAAATCAATGCAAAAATTGGAATTCAGTTTGTAAAAATTAACTGGAAAGTGAAATATTTGTTGTGATAAATATGGATGACAGAAAATCAAAACATTCAAAAATGTGAAAAAAATGTGGCTTTTGCCAAAATTGTGTTCATTTTTAAAGTGCTAATAAGATAAGATAATCATGTTGGATTAAAAATGGTAAACTCCAGAAAAACGGGTTCCTGAATGGGCAGGCAAATGGGGGAGTGACACTGCCATGTCATATTTTGGTGGGCGGAGTTTTCCCGTCATGCTTTTGGTGAGTTGTTTTGTTTTGAGTGTCCTACAGCTGTCATTGTAGCCGTTCCTTTGCTCATGTTTTCGTTGAGTTATTGTTGTTTCTGTGTTAAACCCCTCTGCACTATGAGTGAAGTCGTCCACTCAGTTGGTCACTTCCTGAGTGTAGATGGCAATGGATGAAACGATGCATAACCTCAGGGTGCATCCTAGCTCTGCATCCGTCTCTTTAAATTTACTTGCATTATTTTGCGGTGCTGGACTACACCATAATATTTGATACAAATATCGGCCCCTCCCCACCATGGGCCCGGGTAATCAGTGCTTAAAAACTTATCTTAAAATATCCTTAGTTTTAACCTTGCATAGCAGATGGATACGTCAGTTTCCGTGTTTCTCACTGGCGAATCCATCTTGCAAAGCTCCTGTCTGAACCATTTGGGCCCGGTTAGAAAATGACAGGACCAATCAGCGACAAAAGGTTCATCCAATTACCCTCTGAGTTGTTTTTTCAAAGGCTCTGCCCTTTCCCAAATGCTGTCTATGAGAGGTTTATCAAATGAATGTGTGAAACAATCCACCTGCCGTGCCAGGTTACCTTAATTTCACAACTTCATACTGACTGAAACGTCCACCAAAGCCTGGGGAGAGTCTCTCATTAGGTAGACTCCACTATCATTTTACGCTGTGGTAACAATTTTTCACAAAGCAGCAGGATGGTCAGACTATCAGCTCAGACTACACCATTTTTTTGGTTGGTCACAACGAAACCATGTCAGATCACTGCAGTGGCATTTTGCGTACGCTTTTATTCAAGGCAGGTGTTCTAGGTGTTAAGGACCTTACTGCTCACACTGGACACTCATGCTCTGACTGAGATTCAAACCCCCAACCTCCCACACCACACTCAGCGATGTAAACCACTGAGCTAAATGCACTTTTCTTGTGGCATAGATGTTCTTAGCACATTTTTAGAATGACCTTTTAGGAAGGCTCATTCTAAAGTTTTGACATTTTGCATTCACTTTTGAATATTCCCGCTTATGCACTGTATTATGAGAATTTTTTTGAGAATTGGAGGATTTTGTCTTCATCAGTGTTGGTTACATGCTGCTACTATGATGTACCTTGTTGATGTAAATCTGTGTTTTTAACAGGTCTTGTACCTCTGTCTGCAAACTAAATTTCCCCATGTGGGACAATAAAGCTCTAAACTGAACTGAACTGAGGTATGCCTCTGATAACATGTCTAGAAAATTAGCCCAGTTAACCTCGCCAATACATGCAGCTTCACTGTATGTACACAGAAATCCCTAAGGGGAGAAAAAACGGGGACTTGCATAATGCCACTTGCAAATGATGATAGAGGGATAAGGAGCAAATGCTCTCCTATTGGTAGGTGTCAAGATTCATGCCGCTGAGGTCAGGTAAAGGTGTAAAACTTGACGAAGATGCAAGAAAAATTCTGCCAGTCTTGTTGAATCATAGTCTTGGGGCATCTTGGACTCTCATCGACATTTGACGATGAGCTGCAATGTTGCAGTCGGGCCAAAATCTGGCTGAATGTGTGCAGTCTTAGCTGGCCTTAAAACTAATAAAGAACAGCATATTTTGCAAATATGAACTAAACTATACTAACAAACCAGCAGGACAATCTGATAAAAATTAAACTTAAATTGAAAGTAAAAATCAAAATGAATTAAAACTAATGAAGCATCCCAAACTATTGCTGGTGTCGCCTCTAATACCAGAGTGGATGCTGACTACTGAGATCATATTCAATGGGGAGGTGGCTGATGATTACGCCGATCTTCTTGGCCACTGGTGAGCTCTAGCTGTTATTAAAAAATTGCGACCGGTTGACTCCCTCACTGGGCTCCAAGGCACTGATCACCTGTTGAAATACAGGACCATCCTTCAGTTAAAAAAACAGCTGTTGGTGGCTTGGAACTGAAATGCAGGCAACACCGTCAGCCTACCTGACTGGAGCTGCAACAGCTCAGTTCACACAGTTGCAACTGTTCCCTACAACCCTTTATAACAGCCTCTTTGAATCGTTTATTTGTGGTCTGAACTGGGCTTTATATAACTGAGTTAATGTTCTTAGACTTACTGCTCTCTGCTGATTAGACCAATTGAAAATATTAAATTGTTACATTTCAGTCTGTTGATTGTGTAAAATCATACCAATTATCTCATGTAATTAAGGAATCATTGCATTGTTTGATTCAGTTGTCCTTAGTTTAACACTAATACACCGCGTTCCAATTATCATGCAAATTATATTCTTCTCTTATTTTCCTAAATTTTAATGCAAATGACAGAATATTTTTCAAGTCATCAGTCGTTGACAGATGTTTTTGAACAAACTTCATGATAATAACCGTTATTTAAAAAAAAATAAAAACCTCAAAATGCACTGTTCCATATTATTATGCACAACAGAGTTTTAAAACATTTTATAGGTTGTAACAAACTACAAATTGGTCATTTGGTGAATTTGCAGCATTAGGAGGTCATATTTACTGAAATCAAAAGCTATTTCAATCAAAAACATCTTAACGGGCCAAGTTACATGTTAACACAGGAGACATTCTTTGATATCACCTTCACTATTCTTGCATCCATTGAACTTGTGACTTTTTGGAGAGTTTCTGCTCGAATTTCTTTGCAGGATGTCAGAATATCCTCTGAATGCTGCTGTTTTGATGTGAACTGCCTCCCACCCTCATAGATCTTTAGCTTGAGGATGCTCCGAAGGTTCTCAGTAGGGTTGAGGTCAGGGGAGGATGGGGGCCACACCATGAGTTTCTCTCCTTTTATCCCCATAGCAGCCAATGACACAGAGGGATTCTTTATAGCATGAGATGGTGCATTGTCATGCATGAAGATAATTTTGTTACGGAAGGCATGGTTCTTCTTTTTGTACCATAGAAGAAAGTGGTCAGTCAGAAACTCTATATACTTTGCCGAGGTCATTTTCACACCCTCAGGGACCCTAAAGGGGCCTACCAGGTCTCTCCCATGATTCAGGCTCAAAACCTTACTCTGCCACCTCCTTGCTGATGTCACAGCCTTGTTGGGACATGGTGGCCATCCACCAACCATCCACTACTCCATCTGGACCATCCAGGGTTGAACGGCACTCATCAGTCAACAAGACTGTTTGAAAATGAGTCTTCATGTATTTCTGGGCCCACTGCAACCATTTCTGCTTGTGAGCACTGGTTAGGGGTGGCTGAATAGTAGATTTATACACGACTGCAAGCCTCTGGAGGATCCCACACCTTGAAGATGGTAGGACTCCAGAGGCACCAGCAGCTTCAAACACCTGTTTGCTTCTTTGAAATGGCATTTTAGCAGCTGCTCTCTTAATCTGATGAATTTGTCTGGCAGAAACCTTCCTCATTATGCCTGCATGAACCTGTCTGTGCTCTGAATCAGCCACAAATTTCTTCACAGTGCAATGGTCACTCTTGTTTTTTCATGAAATATGTAATGTTTTCATGCCTTGTCCAAGACATTGCACTATTTGATGCTTTTCAGCAGCAGAGATCTTTTTCTTTCCCATATTGCTGAAACCTGTGTCCTGCTTAATAATGTGGAACGTCCTTCTTAAGTAGTTTTCCTTTAATTGAGCTCACCTGGCAAAATAATTATCACAGGTGTATAAGATTGATTTTCAGTGATCCAAAGAGCCCTGAGACACAATACCATCCATGACTTTAATTACAAAACAAAAATTTGAATGTTTATGACACTCAAATCCAATTTGCATAATAATTTGGAACGTGGTGTAATTCTAGGGCTGATGACTAGTGAGGGTTACGACATTTACTTGTTGGTTAACTAATCACACACATTCATTCATGAGATTTTTTTGTGCAACCCTACCTAGTGGAATCATTGTTGACCTCCTGTGTACACAACGCTCCAACTCTTCAGACGTCATAGTGTGTCACTAGTCCAACACTTCTCAAGCTGACCTGAAATACCATTCATCATGTCTTGTGACCATATCTTTACGTTTGGCTCATTGCCCTGATTGGTTTAGCTCTTGGTTCATTATCTCCACGTGGTTTTTGTGATTGTGTTCATGTGAACTCACTGCCTCTTGGGCTTGCAGTCGTAAAGAGCCGGTCATTCATGCATGTATAACCAGATACAGACACGTGCTGTAATGTTTACACCAGCTGTGAGTCATGGAAGGTTTGCCGTCTTTACTGATCTTCCACAGAGATTTGATATATCTGTATGCATGTATGTTCACTTCCTGTTATGGAGTCATCAAAGCTCATCTGTCATTGATCATTTCAACCATTTAATTACCACCGCACATAAACAGATTTCTTGGGAAGCTCTCACTGGTGCTGTAACATCAAACACAGATATCAAGAGAAGTGCAATGAGTTGGATTTGTTTGCCAACATCAGAGCGGAACTTCCGAATTTGTTTCTCCAGAAGAGTCTCATTATCCTCATAAAACACAGAACAAAACGGTCCGTCTTTGTCTCTTGCTGACTCATCCTGTTTGTCTGGACATGGCTATCAATATGTAAACACACTGGGATAATCTGCCTGTGTGTGTTTGGGCGTGTGAATTGGTTTGTTCTTTCTCTTATCTCTAGCCTTAAAGAAGGTCACTTGCTCCTGTTTAATAAAAATGAACAAATAAGAGCAGAACAACAACATTAACTGGAAAAGAGTCTCCACATGCTCATCATAGCTTGCATCATCAACTGGCACATCAGTTTGGACCATAGATTATAGGAGTTAGACCAGTGTTACTCAACCCTGCTTAACAAAAGAGACAAAAAGTTGGAAAAAACCTTTGCAAGAGCCATAATCAAGAGGGGGAAAATGGTGAAAATGGGTACAAGTGGCAATGAAAATAAGTTAAAGTGGCAAAAATGATCAAAAAGTGGCAAACTGGCAAAAATTGCAAAAACTGGGTATCCCTTAATCCATTTTTTAAACCACTAAACCCGTTGGGGGTCACAGGTGACTGGAGTCTATCCCAGCTGCCATTGGGCAAGAGGCAGGGTACACCCTGGACCGGTTGCCAATCAGTTGCAGAAAACTGTGTAAATGATGGCAAAAATGGGAAGAAAAAGTGTCAAAAATGGATAGAAAAAAAGTGAGTTACAGGTGGCAAAAATGGTCAAAAAGCAGTAAAAACGTGGCAAAAATGAGCGAAAAAGACTTCAATGGGCAAAAAGCAGCAAGAGTGGCAAGAATGGAAAAAAAGCATGGCATTCAATGGCAAAAGGCAGCTTAAACGGACGAGATGTGGCAAAAATTGGCAAAAAGGGGGAAAAATTGCATAAAGCAAAAAGGGGGGAAAAAAGAGGAAAAAACTGATTAAAAAAGGAAAGGGCCAAAAATAGGATAAAAGTGATAAGAAAAGGTCCAAAAGTGTCA
Organism: Cheilinus undulatus; assembly: GCF_018320785.1. Lineage (NCBI taxonomy): Eukaryota > Metazoa > Chordata > Actinopteri > Labriformes > Labridae > Cheilinus > Cheilinus undulatus. The sequence goes on from NC_054868.1 coordinate 46,328,222, forward strand.
AAAAGAAGTGGCAAAATGGGCTTGAAAAGCAGAAAAATTGATTAAAAGTGGCCAAAAAAGGGAAAAGTTGGGGGGAAAATTGCAATTAAGAGCAATAGAAATATTAACAAAAAATAAAGGTTGACAATTAAAGCACCTGCACATGAGTGGGAAACAAACTGATTAATGTAGCTTGTAAAGGATAATTTCTAAGGTCAAAGTTGACCTTTTTTAAGGTTTTCTGGGCAAAAAACATTTCAAATGAAGACAGAAGAGCCACAAATCATCACAAAAGAGCCACATGTGGCTCAAGAGCCACACGTCAGTATCACTGAGTTAGACACTGGCATTGGATAAAGTCTAAAGGAACGTCACACATTGGGTTATGGTTGATGACTTTGAAGTCAATCCCCAGTGACTGCCATGTTGAAAATGCTGTCTCAAACTTTCTTTAAACCTTGTAACAGACAACCAGAAGGAGTTCAGGTCTTTATTAATGGCAGACACTCACCCCATGTTAAGTGCTCCATGTAACACACCTATGTAGCTCTTGTGAAAAGGTAAAAGTTCAACGAGTCTTATAAGACTGGGGACACTGAGCCAGAGCAGGCACAGTGAGTTATAAAAACAAGCAACAGAGCCTAAGAAAACCTATTCTTAACCTTAATGTTGACACACTAACCAATTCGTGTTAAATGTTTACACACCCACGGCTCCACAGACTGATGCACTCAGATGTCTTACATCAAGACTGATTAACTCATCCAGATCAGTTTCTCTTTATGCGACCACTTTCTAGTCTACAGCTGACATGCTTTTAGCACCCGTAATTATGCAAGCGTCCTTGGGTTTCTTGAAAGGCGCTATATAAATTCAAGATATTATTATTATTATTATTATTATAATTATAATTTGTATCCTTTTAAACAAAAATGGATGAATAAACTAAAAACCAGATATGGTTGCCCATGAAGACACAAGCTATTCTGACTAATGAATTCTGATCCAGGCCGTAAACATGTTTGTTTATGCTATAAAAATGTGCATTTTAACACGGGGTGTGAATGTGACTTACAGTGCTTCTGTAGTCAGCCTAAAGTTGATATTTGAGCAACAGCGGTTTTTATGCACTTATGTGTTGGCTTTGTTTTTCAAGTATTGAGCTAGCCACTTGATTTTGATACAGAACAGGATGAGGGCCTCTGAAAAAAAAGAAAACACATTTCCACACATCTGGAGCCTATCCCAGCTGGACTGGTTGCCAGTCAGTAGCAGGGCTTGTTATTATTTTGTTATGGATTATTAAAAAAAAACAGTTTCCAAAACATATGGACAGTGTTTAAATAAAATGAAAACTAAAACTTAAACTGATTTGGGAAAATATAGATACTTTTAATGGGCACATGAATTTCCAAAATCAGTGAAATTCCTAAGGATTAGGGTAAACGTAAGGACAAATTTACTGCTATTTACAGTTAAAAATTGGGTTTCAACTTTTTTAATTATTAAATTTGAATTCAATAGAGTGAGCCCAAATAGTCAAATATTTGTTGATTCTTTGGAAAGAGCCTCTTTCATCTGCCGGTTTCATATTTGAGCAGCTTCTTGTCTAACAAAGATCATTCTACTCCAGCTATGGGGGCGTTCAATGTTCAATGTTAGATAGATTTGTCAGATTTCTCCAAAATAAATCATAACTCACAGCCAATTTGGTAGAAATATCAGCCTATTAATTCTGATTCATGCAACTCTAATAATAAGTCATGTACTTTTAATCAGCTTTTTTAAAACATTGAAGAAAAAAACAGATGGTGTGTGTGTGTGTGTGGGGGGGGGGGTCTTTGCAGGTTGTTTGACTATTTTGCACAAAAAAAGATACGTGATGATGATGATCAACTACAGGTACAGTAGCAAGCATCATCATCATCATCAACATCAAAAAAGTAGGAGACAAAGGCTAATGAATGGAGCTTCTAAACAACTTGTACAAATGCTTATATTTAACCTGTATGTGATTGGTAAACATGTTTAATGTAATATGTTTTTATTCGTTAATTTGCCTTTATGACAATCTCCTCAGTTTTGATTTCAGGCTTTACCCAGCATTTTGGAAAATGTCTGCAGAAATTTGCTACAGAACTCAGCAGAGGCTGCGCCGTCTGGCTCACAGTTGACAAACATCACGAACATGTTAGAAGAGAGTGGAGGTCAGGGCTCTGCACAGGGAAAGTGAAGTGCAAACTCATTTTTTTTCAATGGCTGCAATTAAAATGTAAAAAAAAAAAAAACATGACTGTGAAAAAAATACGTGCTTCAGCAATATCTGACTGCAGCAACAACCAGCAAACAATGAAGTACACATATATCTACAAATTTTGTCCAAGAGGAAAGAAACTGCTATCAAACAACACTAGATGGCAGCAGCAGACTCTTCAGGAGAAGATCACACGCAGTGTGAATAAGAGTAGTGATTAGACTGGAAAATTACTTGTATTAGAACTGTAGAAATGACACAACAGTGAGACAGTTTAGACAACAAATACACAAAACAAACCACTTTACTGTCAAACTGGTGATTCAGTAAACAGTATTCAACAGTTCAATAGTATTCAAACATTCTGTTTTATGAAAAGTTCATACCTGGTGTTTGAAATAGAAATCTGAAAAAGTAAAAACCAAAATTCTAAGTACATTCTCAGAGTTAAGTTGAACCATGTTATATTGTGAACAAACTCCATGAAGTCATTAGACACAGAGAAAAATGTTCTAATTGTTAGAACTGTTACATATGTACCCACACAGTACATATGTACTGTGTGGGTTTGAGTGTATTAGTTGTTGTAATGGTGTGTTGCTGCTGTTCTTGGTTAACCTTGCAAAGCAACTGGATTGGCCAGATTCCATGTCTGTCATCTTGCTCCAATCTGAAACGATTGTGCCAGGCATGAGAACAGATCTGGCCAATCAGTGTTATTCCAGGAGAGTGAGGTTGTAGCTATGGGCGGGGTTTATTGTACTGGAAGTTGATAGCAATGGCTGCCACAGCTTGGATATAGCTATAATATGGCAACAGTTTTATCAGAACTGGACCACATTTCTTTATTTTAACAGGATCAAAGAGCCACACTGAAAGCTTTTCTTGGCAGAGAAGATATTTTTAAACTTCCTCTACTGGCCTCGGGATGAGTCTTATCTACCAACAAGCTCCACCGCTCATAAACAACAGCAGCGCCTGCGTGTCCAGCCCAGGTTTCAGCCAGAACTGTTCATGCGTACCACCTCATTTTGTCTTGTTGCTCTGATTGGCCTGTCATGAACGTAACAGACAGAATGTCAGTCCAGTCGCCTTCTGAGAATCTTTTGTAAAGTCCCACCCTTACCAATGACTATGTAACAGAGGTTTCCTGAAAGAATGTGACATATACATGTAATAATTATATAAAAACAGTCTATCTGGCATATCAGGTTCTCTCATGGTTCTCTCCTACATTAAAAGGAGGAAGGTAACAGTACTTGTCTCTCTTTTCTTCTTCATTGCCGTCTGATCAGCTGCAGATTTACACAGGTGACGGACTCAACCTTGATGTTCAACAGGAAAGCAAAGGGAGATTATGATCATTTATTGATCATGGACAGCTTGCTGCAAATTATAAAATGTAAAAAAAAAAAAGCAAAAACATTTTGGCACATGTTGTCTGTTGGAAACTCAAGTTAACAGTATGTGTAGGACACATTAAGACAATGTCACCTGCAAAATGCAATGGGCACTACACTGCATTTTTGTATAGAATTTAGAAATAAAATTCTCTGTGTTTTCACTGCTGCATTCATGGCAGCACCTTCATGCTTCCCTCAGAAAATGTCAGTAAATTTCTTACATTTCCTTTGTTATCCCATCCAATGCATCTCACCAAACACTGATGTCACGGGGTGATTCATAAATTATCAGCTGTCCATGGGTAATACTAATCCTGTGTGAATAGTAGTGTAGAGTTAGAGTTAGTACCTTAGAAGTGGATTCAACTGGGTGCGCCGGTAGTTGAGTGGTTAAGGTGTGCACAACGTATGGGGGCAGCCTGGGTTCAAGTCTGGCCTATGGCACTATTTTTCTCCCCACTCTCTTCCCTGTTTCCGAGTCTATCCATTGTACTCCTCTGTCTAGTAAAGGCCCAAAAATAAATCTTAAAAAAAGAAGTGGATTCAACAACAAAAAGAGATAAACACGGTGTCTGAGATTTGCTTTTTGTTGTGGTACCACGCTTTGACTTTTTGCTCTTAATTTTGACTTTGTTCTCGAAATTGTAATTCAACTTATTCTTGACATTTCAACTTAAATATGGAAGTGCGCAGCATTATTTTTTCCCTCCCCTCTGGCCCTAATCCTCTTGCTTACTAAACCCACTTCTCATACAGAAAAATGTAGACTGAGTCATCATCACAAACTTTGATTGCGTACATGGTTTCAGGGAGGTTGTAGCGAACAAATACTGCATTATTTATAACTTCAGAGCATCACTGAGAAGAGTTTGATATGAAATTATCAGAGTCTCATAACCTTGTCTGACTCAGGAGGAGAAAATCTCTGTCCCGAATCTCCTACTCAGCAGTCACCGTCTCATCTCCCGATTTATCTCCTTTTCTTTGTCTCTCCCCTGCTTATTATTTTGCCTGTTCTCCCTCCACGCAGCACCATTTTTGTATCTTCTTGCTAAGACTTTTGGTTCTACAGTGTCATGTACTGTATTTTTACCTCCAGATATTGTTTTTGCACATAACACAAACAGCAGCTGGCAAAAATACAAACAAATGAGAGCTGGCTTATTGTGAAGCTTCCATCAGTTCAGCCAGCATCACGTCTATGCAGATGAGTATTTTTGTCTTCTTTCTGCCACATTGCGTCTTCACGACTGCATCTGTGCTTATTGACATTTACTATTAAGGTTTAATAAAACCATTGATCTGTGCTTCTTACATCCTTCATCCCTCTCCTGCCCAATCCCTGCCATCACATGTTACCATGGCAACAAGCAGAGATCCTCTAATGCAGAGTGAAGGAGGTGTTTGGGCCTGTTCCTGTCTCTGTTGATCTAAATAGAGATGTAAAGTTTAGCACACAGAACAATGACAATGTGAGCGTTGTTCTAAAGGGAGGAAAGCTGATTTTGCGCAGCAGAAGGCAGAGAAAGTAGAGTAGGTTACCTCCCTCCACCCTCGCCTTCCTTTCCTTCCTTTTGTACAGTTTTGGCACAGAGAAACCTCCAGGGGACGTGATGCACTGCTTTTATTCCTTCTCCCACACACAGCAGTGTTTGCAAAATATCATGACAATGAATTTTCTTATCGAAACAAGATGGTATCTGTGTCTCATAAACCCTGAAAAGACATGATGGCACCACCAGTTTTCTATTTAGGTTTAAAGATGAGGAAAATGACACCCAGAACAGCAGTGAAGCTCCATGGCACAGAGGAATAAGAGATAATACAAGTCTTACTTTCAAAGATAATAGAAAATAACATAATGACAAAAGAGTATGTATCTTTTAATTGGACTTTTCAAAGTATTTTAGTTAAACGTGTATTTACAAGCAGGTGGCAAGACTGTACTTTTTATGGTAAATGCTAAGCTCAGCATGCTAAAACGCTGGGAAACTGGAGAAAAAAATCCAAAGAAAGCCCACTGTTTGGAGGGAATCTTTATTGGGGTTTTTAATCAAATGTAGGAACAGGAAAAAAAGAAGACTGAAACACATTATGGAAGGCACAGACACAGTAACAGCCAGAAAAATGACTGACTCTCTCCACAATTAGCAGCACCCAAACTAAGGCAGACATTTCATCACAACAAACATGTGCTTTTCATTTCTTGCAGTTTGACACTACATCATTGTGCAGATTTGGAGTCACAGCTCAAATGTATAAATGACTGCATATTTGTACATTTTTTTTGTGCATGTGTAGCAACTTGGCCCCACCGCTTTCACTTATTTAACAACCTGTTTCCTTGCTGATTTTTATTTACTTTTAAAGTGTTATTGAAAAACTTTTACATCATAGAAATCTTTGAATCCTAGCTACTGCTAACCTGTTAAGTACAGATTAGTCTGCTAGCACATTTATAGGCTCCCTCACATTTCATACTCCTATCCCTACCCCTTATTTTCCAGTGACCCCTTGCCCTTTGAAACAGAGTTACAGGGCAGTGTTCCCCAACATGGACCATACTAGGGGGGCCACTCAGGTGTATGTGCAGCCACCCAAGTATACTTGTCGACCTTTTGTTTTCTTTCTTGATTTTAAAATCTATTCAATCACCATCCATTCACCACAGAGAGACATTCACTAGTACCTATTTTGTTTGTATTAAATAACGACAGAATTAAAGTTGATGTTAATTTTGACCCAAGGGTATCACAATTTTTGTGCTCAATTTGACTGAGATACAAGTAGGGGGCTCTCAAAGGGAAAAAGGTTGGGAACCACTGCACTAGTGCATCCGTGCTGTAAATGCACAGTTTGAGGAGCGACACTTCCTGTTTAAGACTAAGCTTCTTATGCTGTTGTTTTAGCATTACCCCCAATATCATTCTATACTCTAGGGCTCTAGGATGACAGTAGTGATATGCTACTTCATCAACAGTGAGCACTCATACAGCAGCTCACCTGCAATGATAACTTCATATCAAGCTAAATATTTCAAAAGCTGAGTGATGTTATTTGAGCGCCTTTATACAACTTACTGTCAAAAGAGCAGAAACACACAACAGAACTACAAAATAAGGTAGAGCGGGATGACCCCCTCTACCACCCCTACCACCCAAGTATTGATACATTTAACCAAGCGGCAACCTCCGGTCCTGAAAAATGAAGCCAGTGAGGAAGCGAAAAAATTTGGATTATATTGATTAAAACCCCACTGCGCACTGATTGGTGTGTCTCATTTGATTGACAGATAGCTAGCTGACAGGAAGTCAAGTTAGTGGGTTGTTAGGTTGATCCAAAGTTTGGTTGAGACAGCAATTTCGATATTGAAGCAACCGCAGATTGGCTTCAAAAGCAGTTTGAGTCTGTCTACTGTAATCAAACAGCTGACATCACACAGGGTTTGTCCAAATGATGCCTGCCCTGCCCCGCCCCATTCTGGGTGAAAACAGTCCATCAAAATGTATGCCGGTAAATGAGAAAGATTTGGTCAAATACAATCCAATAGCAACGACTTATGCATAAAGATATGACATTTTAGAACAATGATTGCCATCTTAAAATCATAAAACAACATTTTAGGTGCATGAGTGGCTGTTTAGAACCTCTCAGTCAATCTAGACAAAACAGCCTCATCTTGTGACCACAAATGTCCTAAACCAATATAGCTAATGTGTGTATTTTGACCATGTTAAATGAGATGATTCTCAACTTTCAAAATACCATTTTTACTGTAGTGACTGTGTGAAAAATCAGTTATCAGGCAGGCGGACTACAGCCAAGCTATCACTTAAAGACACAGAGTTCTTCTTTTACACTCCTTTGTCAATTGAAGATAAAAAATTCTGTCATACATTATGGCTTTTTTTTAGATATTTGTTGATATTTGTTATTTGTTTTCACCCAAATGGGGGTGCGGCCACTCTGGAGCGCAGGAAGAAACATACCTGTTTCTATCAGTTGTATCTTTTTGTGGGAAACGCTGCAAGGGGCAGTGATGAAATCTCCCCCTACATACTGGGGCGGCCCTTCTAATTCCTGATACCTCATCAGCTGTTATTGACAGCATTTATGTAGCTAAAACGTAGGCCAAAAAAGGACCATGATGCATTGAAACAACATTAAATTAAGATATAGGATGACTGTAATGATTTTCAAATCCTATTTATGCAGAAACTACTTATGTACATTTGTATACTTCTTCCATCTTGCTAATGACTTGAAAGAGATTTCACAAAGCACTCTTTTTGGACTGGATCTCGAGAAAAACTCAGGCCCCCCATTACTAACTTAACTGTGGATTTCAAGTGCCCCCTTGTCCCTTGAAACAGAGTTAAAAGGAGTAAGGATGAAATCTTCCCTTACATAATGGGGCAATCAATCTATCATCGTTTGTAAAGCACCTCTTCTTAACCCAAATTATCTCAAGACACTTTACACAGAGGGCAGATCTAGACTGTACTCTCTTGTGACCTATAATAGACAAGCGCTAATCATTAATATTCTAATGAAGACAAGAATCATCAGTAATTGTCTGCAGCATTATGTGAACAGATGGGACAGCAATACTCGACATTCTTCTATTAGCAATATTTTAAGATTCAAATTCTCAGTTTAAAGGGGTATGCACCCCAAGCACTTCACTCTGTCCCTACTTTACAAAAAACATCAGGACAACCTAACCCTAGACATAAGTGTGGAAAATACACCTGTTGGTCTAAGTGGCCGGGGCAAGGGGTGTTTTGGGAATGATTCATATTGGGAAAGGTGCAGCAAAACATGTTAGATCTGCCAGCCTCACCCCATTTCTTTCAAGCAGTCTCAATAGACTTATGCACTTAAAATGTCTATGATTATCACATTTTTGCATCATTCAATGACAGAAAGAAGCCTTATATACAGCAGAAACACATAAATCAGTAACATACTGTTATCTGATGTTTGTAATGTATTATAGTTCGAAAGCAGAGTATGAAAGCAGCACAACAGAGTCAGCATCAAGCATGAGAAGGTTAGATATCATATGTTGTAAGTTATAGCATCCTACATGTAGCTAATAGAGATAGGCACGACTAAAAACAAGAATCACCCTGACATTTATCAGGTGAAGTTTGTGTAAATTTGACTGGAAGTGAAACAGATAATGCAGAGCCACACTTTGATTTGTTCATCAAGCAACAACATACGCACAGATTTCCAGTAAGAGCAGATGATTGAATAAGAAACACCTGTAGTGCTTTGGTGCCATGATTTCCAGTTAATCAGCTTCAGTTTCCACCACACATCCATCCAGTTAAGGTCACAATTACACACATACGCACATATGCAAATAAAAAAACGGCTACCTACAGTATCTATCTATAGTTTGAAGCCTTGTGTTGGACAGTAGAGAAGTCCGACTGTGCTTTCTTTAATATTCCCAGAGGGTGGCGCTGTCCACGGAGTCAGCGCTGGCCTTTAGCCCTCCAGCGTGGTCTCCTTTCAGATACTTCCCTCCCAGAGCACAAATGGCCATCTTGTTGAGGTCACAGAACTCAAACAGGAACTGGACGGGTGTGGAGCTGCTGCACACCACCGACGTGTCGTCTCCAACACACCAGTACTTCCCCTGGGAGTCTGAACAGACGGCACACACTTAATGATGCCTCAATAACACACAGTTAACACATGTGGCACATGCAGGTCTGGGTGGTAGGTTTGTCTATACAAAGTGATGGGTATATAATCAAATCGGTACTTTTGATGAAATGGTTGTTATGGTTATATTAAGATTACATGCAAAACACTTTCTTTTTATAATGTTCATTTAATTTTGCAAACATCATAAAGATAACGGGTTGTATTGACTTTTTTGTCATTGCTAAGAAAGTGCGTTGGCTTCAGGTTCCTTAAAGTCATTGATACGCTGACATTTTGTCTCTTGCATGTTGCAGCTATTGACGGCATTGCAAAGTTAAACTGACCAAAGCGATTTTCATAAAGATCACAACAAATATGGGAGCAAACGAGGACATTGTGGAAAAAGGAAATGAGACTAACATGTTATACAATTTTCCTCCTAACAGTTTTGTACCTATTGTAGACAGTACTGATGGTCAGTTTGACTAAACATCTCTAAAACATGCAAGAACACCACATTAAATCAAGGTCATTTTGCCAACCTTTAAGGGCGTAAGCTCCGTTGTGGAACTCCAGCTGAAACACATCGTATGACGCTCGGTTGGAGTCCAGGGTTGTGATTCCAGCTTTACGAGCCCCAATGAAACCGTGCTCCCCACGGAGGACGATGAGGGGACGGTTGATCAGCTTCATCAGGAACTGCTCAGCCTCGCCTGCAGAGAGAGAGAGAGGATATGTGTGGACTGTGACCTAACATTCTGAAGCCTTAACCTAAAAAACTTTGACCAACCAACCTACAAAATTAGTCACATTTTAAGACCACCGTGAAATAGTTGCAATTTTAGCTGCATTCCATCAGGTGGTCCAGTTTGACTGAGTATGCTGTTATAATATTATTGTATTGTAGCAGTTCAAAGAGTGGTCCTGGTTTATGATACATTAATAAATACTCAAAAATAAATAGTCCTGCGATGTCTGATTAACACAGCTGGTTTTTAAGGGGAACCGTGAGAATTTGTCACATAAAAAATAAACTAAAGGGTTAACCAGTGTTGAAATCAAACTAGATGAAGTAAGAAATCCTCAGGGGAACAGGTGGCCTAGTGGTTTAAGGTGTGCCCCACGTACGCGGACGGCCCGGGTTCGAATCTGGCTTGAGGCCCTTCACCACATCTCTCACCCCCGTTCTCGTCCCTGTTTCTGACTCAATCCAGTGTCCTCCTCTATCAAATAAAGGCCCCACAAAAAATCTAAAAAAAAATAATTGTTGATCTTCTTTTAAAACAGACTGCAGCCTGAAGTTTTACAGACATCTTCAACAATCAAAACAATCTTTTCACAGGTTACCTCAAGTAATAAGTAGATGAAAAACTAGCTACAACACAGAGAATCAACTGATCTGTAGCGTCGTATTCACAGAACTTCTACTGTACATTAATTCACTTCCACTTCCATCACTGATGAACCAGGCTGGTTAAATCTGGTCCACATAAATGCCAGGAAACCCAATTTGTGGCCACATATCAGTATCCATGGTCCAAGAAACAGTATGTTATGTGTGTAGCTCCACCTTTATGGTACAGTTAGGCAAGCTCTGTACTTCTATGAAAGGCTGCCAAAAAAATGGGATGGTACGGGTCGTTTTTTTGGGACACTTTCAAGCTTCTGATGTATGGAATGCCAACAAAAAGCCGTACCAAATTGAACCAGAGTGCTCGGTGGAAAGGACCTATTTGACATACCTCACCTTTAGTGTATTAATGTTGGTAAAACCAGCCAAAATCTAGGTTATGATGAGCTGAGTAAAGAAATATGATTAAAGAAAACATCATTCATCACAGCTTTTCATAAATGGCTGACAAGAAAATAGCCAGTCATTTTTTAAGATGTATTTTTTGGACTTTTTTCATTTATTTGGCAAGGACAGGATGATGGATAGTGTGGGAAATCACAGAGAGAGCGCGGGATATGGCAAGCGAGAAAAGAGCCACAGTTTGGATTTGACACACCTACTTGGAAGACTAGCCTCTGTACATGGGGTGCAGACTAACTGCTAGGCTATCTGTGCACCAAATAGCCAATCATTGTTAAGTATTTTGGTGGCCTACTAGATTTCAGTGGGGCATAGCTGGATCTGCACTTGATCAGGATGATTGCGTTGTTCTGTCTGTCAAAGAGGGGAGGTGGCTCATCTCCACATGCAGGCTTAGGGGCCACACAGAGACAAGTTTAGGAGTATCCAAAATTATTTTATCATACTGGGGTTTCATCCACATGGAACCGGGTCCCAGAGTGAAGAAATCTGTATACAGCAACTGTTTTGTCTCAGCATGTAAGCTCCTCTTTCCTGAAATGATTATATTATTGCCCACATATGCAAGCCTAGCTATCATTAGTAATAATGGCAGATTACATGATTGTGTTCATGTCTTCTGCTCCTTTTTAAATTACAGTACCTTATCATAAACAATGGGAATAGATCTGGCACAAGCTTTTTCTTGTTGATAGGCTGGGTTCCCAGCATCTTGAACAGAGTTAGTCCTTTTTAGAGATGAAGTTTGTTTCACTTTTATATAAAATATTCAACACCTAAATTATGTTCATTGGTATCCTACAACCAGTTAAACAATTCACTCAAAAAAGGTACAGTGCATGCCACTTACCTGCGTTGTCAACCATAGCAGCTAACTGCCCGTTCTTCTTAGCAGCGACATATTTCCCATTAGCAGCACGTACACAAACACGACCATCACGCCACTCCAGTTCAAAGAAACTATTAGCAGACCTGTGAGACACATGAAGAACTTGTTGAGTGGTGTTAAAACTTGTGTGTGTAATATTCAGCAGGATTCAGTGTTTGTGTGTGTGATTACTTGGTGGAGGCCGTGCACTGCAATCCTCCGCCTGATGTCAGGGTCCAGTATTTTCCAGCAGCAGTCCTGAAGGCACACTTCCTGTCCTCACGGCTCATCTCCAGCTGGAAGACTTCCTGGTCGCCTTCCTCGTCCTGATTGGCTGACAAATCCATGCCTGGAAAAAGTGGGGCAGTCAGCTGTCAGTTTTCATTTGTCTCTGGAGTTTTTCGTCCTTGTCTGAAACTGCTGTACCCTCTAATTCATCTAGTTCCCCAGATGGACTCTTAAAGGGCCAGAATGCTCGGTGGTGCACCAGTTTAATGTATTACAGCAGCCATGATGCAGGGGACATCCTTGGCCTGAAAGAAACTAGACAGGGGGAGGGCTGTGATGGCTAAAATGATACTAGAACAGCACAAAAACAAATTGGTCTTAGCAATAAGTCTATGTGTTAATAATATACTATGAGACTGAGGACAAAGATCCCTGCTTCTCCCATGGTCTAAATCTATAATGTATATTAAAGAAACTCATTCAAAACTGTGGGTTTCCTTGAGCATTGGCTGCCTCTAGAGCTGACACAAGATTTGAAAGCCAAACCTTTTAAGTCTTTACATTAGTAAGCTATGGGTTGCACCAGCTATGTGTAAGTTAAACATAGCCCAGTTTAAATATGATCTTTTACAACAAAGTTTAAGTTCTAGTCTTGAGTTATGACTTAAATCTTCTGCCAAGCTCCTGGTAGGAGTAAAATCCTCCTTAAAATATGGTTGTCTTGGTGATGGTTTAGAAAGGTGGGATAACTTGGAGAATGACAGGGAGCAGATGGTTTCACTGGCTGACTGGTGTAGGCAGAGTGTTTCTGTGAGGGATAACATCTCTCAGAAATATATGATGCCTTCTCCACTGTGCATCCATCCTTGTGCGCATGCAAGAGCAATTGCACTGTGCTAAAGCCCAGCTCTATTCATCCATTATCAGGGAGGTGTACCATGCCCCAGCAAATGCACAAAACTGCCCCTTCAGGTGTCATTGCATATGACCATGTCCTGACCTCTTGCCCCCAAGGAAGGACAGTGCCAACTTGCGCTGTGCAATAGACCCACGAGATGCTCACATTAAAGTTGGAAAAATACAGACATGTGCTTAAGTTTTAGGCATGTTGGGAAGTAAGGAATTATCATGGACCACAGTGTGCCACAACCCAGGGCTGTAGGGTGGCCAGAGTCTAGCTCGATACATGTCAACACACGTGTGTTGCTCTGCAGCCAAGGTCAAGCTTGACGGCATCTCTTTTGTCCAGGCCTTTTCACCCCTGGACATCACCAACGTTTGACGGCCTTTGGGACATCCACAGCACGACCAGGGCTCTTGGCAACCCTCATATCTGTCCGGATGGTCCCCAATGCTACTCGCCACATCCAGCCCTTACGTCATCCTTAAGATGTGGACTTTGTAAGTTTTGAAACAGATTATTTTCCCATGTCTCTGGACTTCCAGAGCACAACCTGGGTTGTGTCAATCCAAGCCACATCTACGCCTTACTTTAGCCTCAATTTTTGGCCCAAACATGCCTTAAAGTTCTGCATAGTACCCTTAAAAGATTTACATTATTTGACAAAAAAGGCAGTGCATTTTACAGGTAGAAAGTACAAACCCAACTTTAATTGCTAAATTATATCAGAACAATGAATTATGAATTAATGACTATTTGGTTCCATGCTTCTTCAATAGATATCTGGGTGTAGGCCTATACATGCCACACCTTTGCATTATTTCTGGCCATTTGATTCATCTCAATATAAAAATTGCCCACATGTACATTTATAGCTCTCTTCTAAAAAGAAAATGTTCCAATCAGAGGTGGTAAAAGACCCACATTTTCACCATCATGACCTGAATAGCAGAGCAATTACCCCACCATTAAAGGCTTTTGAGAAATGGCTCTCTCTTCATTAGAAGGCTGACACAAAAACCCAATTTTTACCTCTTAGCAGTCTAACTCAAAGCCTGTGCACTCCCACACTGCGCCTGCCGCCACAGAAGGAGTTAGTAGATACAGATACAGCAGGGAGGAGTGGGCAGACTTTGTAAAATAATGTATGAATGCGTGTCCAGCACTGTCTCTTCTTTTTCACTGGCGCTAACATTAATGAACGACCAGGTCACAGGCCGCTGCCCTACACGGACCTCAATCAAACACACTGACTTCTCTCTTTCACAATCACTCTCTCCTGGAATGCACAAACACTCAGACACTTTGTGTGTCTGTGTTTTTTCCTCCAGTATTAAAAGCGTATCGACCGCATGGTTAAATGATCAGTCCTGAGAGCAGAGGGAGACTGAGCAGTATCAGAACAAAGAGGTTGCATGTGGCAGAAAGATCCACATTGAAGCAGGACTGGCTGAGTCACACCTCCCTCTTTGTCGTCTGTTTCCTCTGCCTCTTTTGTCTCCTCCTCTCCTTCGTTTTCTGTCTATTTTGAGATAAAAATGACGAATAACTGTAGACTGGAGCTGACCCTGGACCAGTGGCCACAATGCAGGGGTAGAGTTACTGCAGAAAAATGTTAAGCTAGGCAGAGTGGCCAAAGAGAGGAGGGAGGGAGGGGGGAAGGGTGTGGGAGGGGGTAGAAAGTGAGAGCATGGTAATGAAAAACACATGGTGGGAGGAAAACGAAGTAACGGGACTCTCTAATTCTGTCGTCTCTCTCTCCCTTATCACACTGGGGTGAGCATTGGTTAAATGGGACACTCTGCAATTTGGGACAATTTGGCTTAACTTTTCCAACCGATATCTTTTAAGGGAATACATAAAGCAGCCTTAAAGAAGTGCTTACGGGTTGCTGAGATGGCATTTTAAAAAGGGAAAGAAACTTCACATTAGTATGCCTTAATATTAATGGGCGGGGCATCACATGCAGTGACACTTCAATCCAGAGTCACATTTGAAGTAAATGTGTATCAAAAGTATTTTAAATCGATTATCAATTGATTTAGTGATTAATTCAATCAACCCTTCTGAAAATGTACGTTTTGAAAGTGTCTTGTTTTACCATAAGCTCACTGTTTAAATGGGACAACTGGTAACTGTTAAAATGAGACAGTGTCTTTAGTTTTTTTTGGAGAGGAAATGGATTTGGAGCATCACAAAATACACCCTATCTTGAAAGATGTTTCGTAAACTGGATCAAATGTTTCTTTTATCGATTGCTTGCTTGATCTACGCCACAACTAGCTAGCAGTTACAGGAAGTGACAGCAGTTTAACCTCCTGTGTTTTATTTTTCTACCTCTTTTTTAACAGCAAGTTGAAAACAGACATAAGACCATTCTATTCAAAATTTGACAGCTTTTTTACTTAACGATAAATTCATGTAACTTGTATTTTATTGTAACATCATTCACTTAAGGAAAAATAACTTATTTTGCATGTAAGGCCTTTTTTCTTGATTAAAATTTCATCAACAAAATGTTATTAGCAATCAACATTGCTGATAACATACTAGCTATTTAGCAGATGCTAACCATAGACATAATATACTTAGACGCCGCATTGGCTGGTGAGCCATATGTTGACTGAGCCGCCGTTTTTCCATTCCTGGGCGAGATACCTCACTCCTGTGCTGCGTGGGTCTGCACTAATAAATGCACAGAAGAGACAAGATTGTATGGGATAACATTTCATGTGTAAGTTAAACAAATTTTTTTCGTCGTATTTGGCAAGAATAACAACACGTTCAGAGCCAATTTCTTTAACGTTGTTGTTAAGTGGATTAATAGCCGCGGTTAAGCTAGCTATTTAACGTTTTGCCTGACGGTTATTTTGTTTCCAGGAGAGAAGGAGAGAGAAGTATCCAAATATATAATGTTCACAACACTGTAAAGTAACTTAACCATGGCATATTATTGTGAATATAATAATTTACTAAAATTTTCTATGAGCATGTATGTGTCATTTAACTTCTAAAAAGTAAGAAACACAAACGCTCCTCCAGTTGCTGTATACTAATACTTGAGTTATCTACGTTTTTTGGCTCTCTGATAGTCATTTTGAATCATTTAATTAACAAAAAATATACCTGTAAACCACTTTATAAACAAATGACTCATTAACATCACTTAAATTTAAACGTGTGTGTGTTTTTTATTCACGAAACCCTTCATCCCTCATGTACTTGCTTTTTTTTATGGAATGGTCTTGCCTCTGGCATTACGGCGGACACACTGACGTATAGCGCCAGCGGGCAAACACAGTCAATGAGGCGGCTATGTTGATTATGTCTATGATGCTAACACCAGCTAGTGCGCTAGCATGCTAACAATGCAGCATTCACTACGTCACTAATATGGCATTCATCATGGACGTTTTGAGTGTGCCAATACTATACTACATTTATATCCCTCAGTTATCACACAATGTGTGCACTTCTGTACTCAAAACATTTAGTATTTACTAAGAAGTTTGTGATTTGGTACATACTATACGTGTTTGCTTAGCTAGCTAGCTACTTGTGATGCCTCAGTGATAAATGCTCTTACTCGCTACTCCATGCCATTTTTCTCATTCTCCTGATGTGACACACCGGGTACTGTGTCACCTATCCATGACATGGGATATAGGCTATTTCACATCCATCTGACATGTCTGGTCTGCTCAAAATTCCTGCCAGTTAAAGGGAAGGAGTTTGGTCCTACTTAAGGCCTTGTCCACATGGAGACGAAAACGATAAGTTTGTTTTGTTTTGAAAAAGTTCTCCGTAAATCAGCATCATTTCAAGAAATGTCGGCCTAAGCACAAATCCATTCAAAACAACTGAAAATGCTGTAGTTTATATACCAGGCTGTAACGCTGCCACAGAAATACACCAAAAACAGAGAAGATTATGGATCAAGTGGACCCAAAACTTCTCCTGGCTGCAATAGATCTAAGAACATGGTGTATGCTGTACTCCATGGCCATCTGTTGCTCATGCTGGTAGTAGAGCAGAAGACAAATCATGCAATCTGCCATTATTATCGATGGCTGGGCTCATGCATGTGGGTTAAAGGGGCAATGACATTTCAGTAGATGTGCTTGCTTGTACACATGGAGAAAAAAACTGTTCCATATACAAATTTTACTTTCAAAGAGTCGTTTATTTTGGGTTCCAAAATGCTGGTTCCGTGTGGATGAAACGCACACTCAATAAAAAACATTTACAGATACTCCTCAACTCATCTCTGTGTGGGCAGCCCCTTTCTAAAGTGTTTTGAGAAAACTTCGGTTATGAATTGGCGCTGTACAACAATTGATTGACATTGTTTACAGCCCATAGATGGTGTTTGGGAAGGGCAGAACTTTTTAGAAAAGTCTTGAAGGGTGACTGGACTAATCTTCTGTCCTTGACATTTATCATGGGCCAATCAGAGACCCAAACATTTGATGTAGTAGCTGTATGCCCCCCTGTGGAGTAAACTGCATAATTTCAGTGAAATAGGCAACTGTTTTTGTTGTTCACTGACAGTGGAGCCAGTTGATAAATGAAACGCCTGTTGTAGCAAGTCAGTGGAAGAGAAAAACATCTTTTCTCATCAAGAAATTGGTCGAGTTCAGATAAAACTGCTGCTACTGGATTTAACTAAACCACACTGGTAGCTACTGCCTCTTTCTCCTCCAGTGATGCTGATTGGTCCGGTCACTCTCTGACTGGGAACAAACATTTCAGCTTCAAGCATTGCCAGGTGGATCCACTTGATGCCAGACGTGGAATGTGGGCTAGCCCAACTGCTTAGCAGGGCTACTGATATTTAGCCTACATGATAATTTAGGGCACAGATGCATCAGTTTGGCATTGGTATCGGCGAGTAACAGCCTTTTTGACATGCATCAATTATCGGCAAATAAGGTGGGTGTAAACAAGTGCTGATTTAGAGAAAAATATAATAATTGGGCAGAAGATGTGACCTGTTGGACAAACTTTTGATGTTTTCTGGGTCAAATGTGAGCAAAAATATTTCCATTGTGGAAGTAATGAAAACACTTTGGCAGAGCTAAGTTGTGATTTTAGACATCTGTTGGCCATTTACATTTACTGATTTTTACAATCAGTGCATCTCTTTAATTTCCATAAATTTTGATCCATGATGAATAAATAATGTTGATATCTGTGCTCTAGATCAGTTGTTCCTTTGTTTTTTTCAACCTTTTTTCCTCAGGGCCCCCCCTTATTCACATCGAAGAAAGCTAAGCCCCCTTGGACCCCCTTGGAAAAAGTACACACCATTTGAAATTGTTTTCATTGACAACATCCCAACATAACAGGCCTATAAAGACTTTTTCTTGACTAAAGATCTATGTCCAAACTATTCATTATTATGACAGCGCGTTAGGACTTTAAGAAAAAAAATCAAGTTTAAAAAATTAATTAAAAAAATAGATTTTTTATGATTTTTAAACTAGTAAATGTCCCTGAACCCCGGATAAGAATTTTTAAGATTATAAAGCCTAAAAGTCAAAACCTGACCACTGTTTGCAGTTTGGTTCCTTGTAAATTTTTGACTTTACACTGTTGTAAAATTAGGAGTGGGAGAAAAACTTGATACAGCACAGTATCGTGATATTTTGTCTGATGATTTATCGTATCGACTCGTCCAGCAAGTATCGATTTTTTCAAATTAATTGCTCAGATGAACTGAAGTCTATTATAATGAAAAAATAAAATAAATTGTTTGGATAATTGTTTGTCCGGTGAGGTCGGCAGAGGGGACGGTCATAGAACAGGAGAAAGTTAGTTAGTACAACAAAAATGGCAGCGCCTGGGGAAGGACGTTCAGAATGCAAGGAGGGCACGAATGAGAGTGACATCACACGTGAAGTGCTACAGGAAAATAAAATACAGCGGAAATACGACATACATGAGGGCAAGACTAACGCTAAATCAGCTAAACAGTTGAAAAAAATGGTATAGATCGCAATATATGGAATCACAATACTCACTGTATTGCAAAATGTTTAAAATCGCAATAATGTCGAATCCCGAAGTATCGTGATATTATCGTATCGTGGGGCCACCAGTGATTCCCACCCCTATGTAAGATTAGGATTTAAAATACATTTAAACTTTAAAAAAATGAGTTTCTAATGTCAATTTATGACTTTTTAAATTCAGAAATTTAGATTTTTTTTTCTTGTAAATTCCTGACTTTTGAAACTCTGAAATCTTGTAAATATAAGACTTTATAGACTCAAAAATATGGATTTTTTTTCCAAACAAATTTCTGACCTTTTTGATTAGAAATCTACAGATTCTCATTATATTTTAATCTTTTAGGTTGGCCCCTATACTCTATTGTACATTAGGTTTGTAATCCTGATTTTTTTTTTTTTAAATGAACATCCAATTTTGACAACGTCAGAGCAGACAGGGTCCCGCACCCCCCCCCCCTGAAATCTGAGGTGACCCCCTAGGGGTCCCCAGACCCCAGGTTGGGAACCACTGCTCTAGATACATGAATGTAAATGCAGTGCCTCTTTAATTTGCGAATTTTCTTGCTTTGAATGTTTTAATGGACAAAAACACGTTGGTTTCTCTTTTAATTATTTGAACGTTTAAATGCATAAACTGGACTGTGTAAAAACAGACCAGTGAGTTTTTTCCAGTATAGCAAGGTGGCTTATATTAAATTATTTAATGTAGGTTTTTTTAATGTAGGTCTCCATTAGTGTTGCATTTACATTTCATAATTATTTAAATGTATGTAAACATTAGAATAACTTTAAGCTGTATTTCTCATATCAGTGGTGTCCCACTGTTCCATCAGCTCCTCTTAAACATCTGTTTGGATTTCTTCTGTTGTAGGAAAAGAGTTGCAGTTTATAAAAATGTACTAAAGTGGGAGCTATGGGTTGGAATGATTCCCATTTCAACTGAACCCCCTCTGTAGTCGTGCCACAGCTGCATGCTCTGAGTGCCCAGCATGCTCTGACTTCATGCTACATACTTCCCTCTCTCTGTCTGTGTTTGTGTTGGAGCCTCACCTTGCCTCGTGGAGACGTTCCTCTCGTTGCCTGCAGTCAGCACAACCTGCGCGTGGCTGCGCTCCAGGCCAAACAGTTCATCCTTCCCCACCTTCGTGCTCCTCCCAGACCTCATCGTGCCGGTGGGCCCTGCAGGCGCCAGGTAACGACCGTTACAGTCGCGGAATGCCACCTTCCCGGAGCGGAATTCCAGCATGTAGCCGGTGTCCTTGTCCGTTTTCGTGGACAGGCTGCCGTCATTGCGGAGGAAGCGGTTATCGCACGTCTCCAGGTGGTAGCGCTCATCCCTGTAGACAAGGGTCACGAGGGAGTCCACTCCCCAGGGGACATCCCGGTTTGTCGACACCTCCTGGCCCTGCGCGCTTAGGTGGGCGAAGCGTTTCCGCGCGAAGCTGTACAGATTAACCTGCGGGTGCACAGCCAAGTGCACGCTCCACTTTTCCGCAGGTGAGGCCGTTTGCGCAAAGCACGTGATCCGGTCCTCGCTGCCGCCCAGGAACCGACCGTGGGGCTCGGACTGCAGGGACCACCGCCCGTCCTCGTGCGCGGTGATGACGAAGCGGCAGTCCGTGCCGCGCGTCTCGCTGTCCGCGGTAACGTTGCCGTCTTTGTCCGTGGCGAGGTAGCGGCCCAGGTGGGAGAGCAGGAACACCGCGCTGCCGTCCTCCCCGGTCTGCTCCAGGGTCCACGTCTGCTTCTTCTTCAGGCTGCTGGCGGAGGCGTTGATTTTAAAGCCGAAAGTCTCCGCGGTCAGATACTTCCCCGCGCTGTTGATGAGCCCCAGAGGGATCCGCAGAAGCTCCCCGTCTGCGCCGTTTGCGGACATGATGCCGGGTGTCAAGGAGAGGAAAAGAAGATGCTGCTGTGCGTGTTTGGAGAGAAGGACAGGCGGACAGAGAGGAGAGAGGGAGCGTGGGGGCGTCTGAGGGAGGGACGGAGAGAGAGGGGGGCTGCTCTGACTGATGATGATTTGACGATGAATGTCCCCTGACTGTAAACCCAGACCGCCTCTCTGGAGCTGCAGGAGTTGCAGGACTCTGAGTTTTGTTGTATAACAGCAGAACACGCCCCCCAAACATGCAAAAGAGCTGCAGGGAGAGGGCTGCAGTTTTGGCAAAGCACCCCACCCCTCTTCACCCACACACACCACCATACAGCCTTCTTAGTAGCATGCTATTTCTAAGGGCTTGGGGATATAGAAGAAAAATGATCTTTGGGCATTTTTGGCTCAATTGTGATGCCTCATATAGAGCTCCCATTTTTTTGTGAAGAAATAACAAAAACAAAAAGTCAGTTCAAAGTCAAAAGGGCACTTTTACCCACAACCAGCAGCACAATGTCAACACATGAATGCAAAATGACTGAAATACCTTATAAATAAAACAAAAATAAATAAAATGATGGTTCCCCATTTAAATAAAACGATAAAGAAATGAATTGAGACAAAATTATGATAACTAGAAAAGCATTTAGAGAGTGCAGACCTCCGCCATTAGCCGTAGCTCCCAATAGTGAAGAATCCTTTAAAAAATTCCTGGATCCATCCCCGTGTGCCCCCCACCACAGTCGATTACTTCCTCCCCGGTGGGGTGGAAACACGGTGAGGCAAAGCATTGGCTGTTTTTAAATTCACCTGCTATACTAGCAGTGTGTACTGATTTTCCTAAAATGTAGTATCCAGTATGCGAACAAATGCGAAAGTTGCAGTATGCCAAAAATACCCGGATGACATACTGATTAGGGACAATTTCACACTTAAAAACTATAGTTCTACTTTAAATTGAACTCATTTGATTTATATAGGATGTGACAGTGAGAAACATAAACCACACAAATCCATCCATCCATCCATCCATCCATCTTCTTCCATTTATCCGAGGCTGAACCCTGGTGGTAGCATTATTAGCAAGTCAACCCAGACATCCCTCTCCCCTCAAGACTTTCCATCTCCTCCTGGGGAATCCTGAGGTGTTCCCTGACCAGACAGAATATATAATCCCTCCAGTGCATTCTGGGTCTTCCCTGAAGTCTCCCTCCAACTGGACGTGCCTGGAAATCCTCCAAAGGGAGACGTCCAGGAGGCCTCCTGATCAGATGCTCGAACCACCTCAACTGGCTCCTTTCCATGCGGCACAAATCATTTGAAAAATGTTCCTGCGACCCCACCTTTGGGGTTTTGTGACCCCTGTGGGGTCCTGACCCCCACTTTGGGAAACACTGCTTGAAAGGATATACCAGCAAGCTGACGCCATTTACAGCTACCTGGTGTGTGGGATGTAAACTACAAACATGGTGGCACTCAAGGAAGTTCCTATAAAGTTAATTCTGAGATCAAATCATGCGTTCCGTTTATTTTGGAACTTGGAAATTCTGAGGCCCTGAACTCTGAGGTCTGACTTGGAAACTCAAAGCAACATCGGTATCCTGAGTTAAGAACTTGTAGCAAATGGATCACATTCAGTAATTGATTTGAATTCATTTTGATCTCAGTGTTTCGGTGTCATTAGTTACCGTACTAAATGGGGACTTCAGCCAGTTGACTGTGCTTGTAGGTCACACCGTTAAAGCAGCTGTTGAAAACAGATAGTCCCTATAAATGTCTGTTTGAGTTCTCATTAGAACGTCATATTATACTCTTCAGATATCCTCTCTTTCTCTGCATCCCCCTCCTCTGTCTTTATGAAACTTCCTCTCTTCCAACAGCTTCTGGCTGTTCAACGTGACTCTGGCTCTGCTCTGCTTTCTGTCCATTAAAGGGATGTTTTTTTTCTCACTACTGTAACTTTGCTAAATGTTGCTCATGATCAATCAATGTTGGGTCTGCTGATATAAATAAAACAGCAGAGATCTGCCCTCTTTGTAAAGAGTTTTGAGATAAAAAACTAAACTAATACAAGCAGCCATACAATTAAAGTCACTACTTTACTTGGTCTTTGGTTGAACTGCAACACTGATCTTATGTTCAGTATTTGTTCAGGTTTAAATGTGGACTTAAACAACAGAATTCATCCGTCAGCTGTTTTGACAGGCATATTTGTCTCTGATAACAATGATACACTTTAAATCAGTGAAAAATCCTGCCTTACTGTTAGTGTTTCTTACTGTAAATTATCCTTTTACTGAAGTCAATGTCAACATAAATTATATTGACATAATATTCTCTTACCCTGTATTTTGATGGAAACACACCAAATATCTATAAAATTTCACAAGTTGCCCGTCTCTAATATCTAGCCCACGTGATTTTTTGAATTATACTTTTTTCTAATCATTTCCCATCTCATCCAAATTTGTCCTACTTTCCGTCCCTCTAATTGAGACCTGCTCAGCCTCAGTTCCACATGGCTAGAGCCTTTCACTGAGTGACAGAACACTGTTTGTTTGCGAGGCTGTGCGTGTGGACGGCCTACTGGGCTGGTAATGAAGTCATTGAGCTAAAGTTTACCCAGAGGTTGTCAGGCTTTGTCTTCAGATTTCCCTTTCATGGCTCTTTTAACCGGCCTGAACAAGTTACTACTGAATTACGTGACGTGTTCGTCTCTGAGAGTTAATGGAGGCCCCTTTTCCTTTTTATTTCACTTTTTTTTGGCTTTGATTCTGTAAAAATTGTCAGCCCCTGATACTGTACTGCAGGACCACAACACTACTCATTACTCAGCTACAGTATCTTCAAATTTAAGCCTCAGAAAAATCCGGTTGTCTCAGGCACAATACCATATTTGTTCTCCTTCAACATTTTTTTCTAATTTATGCATTTCATTGTTTCAACATTTCTATGCTGAATATTGAATTTGCTTGATATGAGGGTGGATTTGGACATTTTTTGGGAGCTTGGACCTTACTGTTTGGGACTTTTTCAGATAATCAAAATATTTTCTGATGCTATTTCATTCACAAATGGCCTTTTATTTGCATTCAAAGTACACATCTTACTAACTGAAAGAAATTTTAGATGTCCATTCATCCATTTCAGCTTTCTAGAGCCTATCCCAGGGTGAGAGGTGGGGTACACCCTGGACTGGTCACCAGCATACAGCATACAGTGACCAACAACCAGGCATAGTCACACCTACAGCCATTTTTTTGGTCTGTGGGAGGAAACCAGAGTACCCAGAGAGAACCAAATGAGGTGCCCAGTCCTCATGGACCTACAGGACACTAAATACAGCCTAGTGGTAAAACCACCCATGCCCTGAGTGAGGAGGAAGAGTAAAGAAGCACTGAATCCAAGTTGCTTGTGGTCCAGTGTGATTTTTAGGAAGTCTCTCTCTACTAGGCAAAGTGAAATCCATACATCAACAACATCCAGAAACGCTGCCCACTTCTCTGAACCCCAGCTAATTTGAGATGGACTAACCAAAAGAGGAACGCTGTTTTGTGGTCTGACAAGTCCACATTTCATATTGTTTGTGGAAATAATGGTCATCGAGTCCTTTAGGCTAAACAGGAAAAGGACCATTCAGATTGTTATCAGTGCAGAGTTCGAGCCAGCATCTGCAATGGTGTTGGGGTGTATTAGTGCCCATGTCATGGGTCACTTGCACATCTGTGACAACACCATTATTACTGAGAGGGTGCATATCACCCTGGCGTCTTTACAGTGACATCACTGCTTACGTAAAAAAAGACCATGCCAAACCACATCCTGCATGAGCATCAACAGCATGGCTTCACAGAAAGAGTGTGGATATAGACTAGCCTACATGCAATCCAGACCTGTCTCCCATTAAAAATGCATGGCACATTATGTAGCACAAAAATGACATCAGAAACTCATCACTGCTGAGCAGCCTAGGATGTAAACTGAGCAAGAATGGGGAAGAATTCCACCTTTAATGCTAAAACAATTGGTTTCTTCAGTCCTTAGACGATTACAGTCATTATATGAACTGCAAAGGAGCTAAGGAAACGGGCAGGAGCTCCCCTGAAAGCTGTTTAGAGAGATGTTTAGGGGGAGCACTAAAAAGCTGTCAGCATTAGTATTTTATTTTATGTACATCATGTTTCCTGAAGTATAAAACCAGTAATAAGAATACATAAGTGCTGTTTCTTTACTTTTTCATTACATAACAAATTCAATATTTCGACCATCTATCCACACAAATCAACAAAATTATGCATCTATTCCTGTTGTGGTGAGTCATGCAAGGCAGTGCTGCACTGATATAAGGCCCAGAATTACATAAGTGCTTGATGTTATCAGTGAGGGTTTTTTTTTGTTGTTGTGGATTTTGTGGGTATAAAAATGCATTTCCTGTGATTGTTATTTTTTTGGTCTGATTTTCTGTGATTAAACTTGTTGTGCGATGCCTAAGTTGTTATTGCACCTAAACGACAGGTTACTGACTGCGTTAACTCCCTGCTGCAGAAGTGGTGAATGATTCTGCTGCACCTATGTACATGCAGTGTGTGTGACTTGGAAGGCCATGGTGCACATCAGAAAATGGGGCAAAGCCATTGCATAGTTCAAACACTGCTACAGTGTTATTAGAAGAAAAAGCAATGTTTACAGTAGTAAACATGCTCCTGTCCCAACTTTTTTGGAACGTGTTGCAGGCATCAAATTCAAAATGCATGCATGCTAAATCAAAAATATCAGTTTGGACATTAAGAGCTGTATTCAGTTAAATAAAGGATGAAAAGGATTTGCAAACTGTGTTCTTTCTTAAGCCACATTTTACCCAAAGTCCCAACTTTTTTGGAATTGGGCTTTGAATACATATCTCCTTAAACATGGCAGCCCCTTTGCAGAAGTCCAAAAGTATTTAGTTTCTGTGTCTAGCCTTTAACAAAGTCAGTCACTTTTGATTTGAACTGGAGTCGCTGTAGCGTGCTGAACAATAAGGCTCTCTCTGCAGCGTGCTACAGACTTTTCTGTCTCTCTCTCTCCTCTCATCGCCCCAGGTGATGTCTTGTCATGGTAACGTATTTATGCTGTAGGGTGAGAGGGTATGTCTGTTATAACGTTCACTCCCCACCCCCTTCTTCTCTCTCTAGCTCTACTCTCGAGTGTGATACTCAGAAACAAACCGCCACACTTGATATTGCATTAAACACTCTAATGTCTGCCGTTTCTAAAGGTTTGAACACTTGATCTGAATCATCCACAACAGAATCAATATTGTTGGTTTCTGTTTCCGCTCTCGCTTGTTTCCTGACATTTTTGGCTTCTTTTGATTTCACCTGTTTCCTCCTACATGTCTGGTCAGCCTTTTCCTTCCTCCTCCTCCCTTGGGCTCCATCATGACTCCTATCTGCTCATCCACCTTTACTCCTACAGAAAACAGTAGCCAATGTTCTGCTTGCCTTTTCCTTTCAGCTAATACAATAATAAAAGCAGGGCATTATGCAAAACCCATTGCAGAGTTTATCCAATTAAGCGTATTTAGCCATTTAGTTTGTTTCTCCTCCTACGGCAGTCTTTAACTATGAATCTAATTATGCTAAAATGATTAGAGTTATTTATACGGCAGCCTTTTAAAAGGTCATCTACTTCAATCATGTTGTTTCCTATAATATCCCCACTCCTGATCTACAAATAAGTAGCTGGCTTTGGTCAGAGCTCCTCTGAAAAACTAGAATAGTAATCTGAGAAAGCATGGCACACTTTTTCTCTGATGGAAATGTTAGACAAGGTGAAAGTCTGCAGGGTCATGGGAGGTTCACTGCCCATTTGCTTAAGTTTGCATGTTTACTGTTGACTCAGAATTTTATGCAAATGACAGCCGGGCTGTGCCCCTGAGCTGTCTTTCAAGCACAGAGTGCTTGTGTGCATGTTGCAGAGTCAGTTCACCGGAAAAATGACCAATCAATTGCAATTTTGTGCTGAGTCAAAGGAAAAAAAACAACAAACATTTCCCGGTGAGAGCCTCCTAGCATTTGCATTTCTTTCCCATCTGTGTCAGTTGAATACCTTGTGGATTTTTGGCTGTTATCAATCCTTTTCTAAGGGTTATATTTACCTGAGAAACACTGTCTTACATGTGAGCCTGTAATTGATAACTAGAACAAACACCTGGTGGTTATATGCCTCCATGAGGTACAAGTGCTGGGTGGTAAAAGTGGATCAAGAAGTTGTAGGTGCAAGTTTTGAAAGTTAAGTTCATGGGACTCAACTTTATTCATAAAACATCATACTGACCCTTGACTTCCAAATCTATCCAGCTCACCCTCAAGTCCAAGTGAAGGTGTGTGTCAAATTTGATCAAAATCCTCCACTGTCTGGGCACCGATGGCTGAGGATTCAATGCTAAGATGGACAATGTTGGTAACTGTGTCCAAATCAGATTGAATCAGTACTTACCTTCATTCTAACAACCTGGTTGAGTTTCATTTCAGTTAAAAATGCACTATATTGCCAAAAGTATTCGCTCACCTGCCTTGACTTGCATATGAACTTAAGTGACATCCCATTCTTAATCCATTGGGTTTAATATGACTTCAGTCCACCCTTTGCAGCTATAACACCTTCAACTCTTCTGGGAAGGCTTTCCACAAGGTTTAGGAGTGTGTTTATGGGAATTTCTGACCATTCTTCCAGAAGCACATTTGTGAGGTCACACTGATGTTGGACGAGAAGGCCTGGCTCTCAGTCTCTGCTCTAATTCATCCCAAAGGTATTCTATAGGGTTGAGGTCAGGACTCTGTGCAGGCCAGTCAAGTTCATCCACACCAAACTCTCTCATCCATGTCTTTATGGACCTTGCTTTGTGCACTGGTGCACAGTCATGTTGGAACAGGAAGGGGCCATCCCCAAACTGTTCCCACAATGTTGGGAGCATGGAATTGTCCAAAATCTCTTGGTATGCTGAAGCATTCAGAGTTCCTTTCACTGGAACTAAGGGGCCAAGCCCAGCTCCTGAAAAACAAGCCCACACCATAATCCCCCCTCTACCAAACTTTACACTTGGCACAATGCAGTCAGACAAGTACCATTCTCCTGGCAACCGCCAGACCCAGACTCGTCCATCAGATTGCCAGATGGAGAAGTGCGATTCGTCACTCCAGAGAATGCATCTCCACTGCTCTAGAGTCTAGTGGCGGCGTTCTTTACACCACTGCACGCTTTGCATTGCACTTGATGTGTGGCTTGGATGCAGCTGCTCGGCCATGGAAACCCATTCACGAAGCTCTCTAGGCACTGTTCTTGAGCTAATCTGAAGGCCACATGAAGTTTGGAGGTATGTAGTGAAAGTTTGCGACCTCTGCGTACTGTACGCCCCAGCATCCGCTGACCTCACTCCGTCATTGTACGTGGCCTACCACTTCGCGGCTGAGTTGCTGTCGTTCCAAATCACTTCCACTTTGTTATAATACCACTGACAGTTGACTGTGGAATATTTAGGAGTGAGGAAATTCCACGACTGGACTTGTTGCACAGGTGGCATCCTATCACAGTACCACGCTGGAATTCACTGAGCTCCTGAGAGCGACCCATTCTTTCACAGATGTTTGTAGAAACAGTCTGAATGCCTAGGAGCTTGATTTTATACACCTGTGGCCATGGAAGTGATTGGAACACCTGATTTCAATTGTTTGGATGGGCGAGTGAATACTTTTGGCGATATAGTGTAAATCAAAGCTTTCTCAGATCATTAACCAAGCAAGTAAAATAACAAGAGAAACCCAAACTCTGCTATCAGAACTTCATGCCCAAGCAGTTAAATGGAAAGTCTAACACATCACAGCAGATCCCTCTGCACTAATCTTTTCAGCTTTTACCATCAGGTCATTGTCATAAAGCCCCCTCCAGAAAAGCAGTTACAGACATTCCTTTATTCCTACTGCCCTCAACAACAACACACAATCCCCCTACCACTACTGTTTGCACAAGAATAATTAAAGTATCATATCTTTTCATGTTTACTCTATTGTATTAGCCATTTCTACTCTGTGTAGGAATGCAATATTTTTAATCAGAGTTTATTGGGTTTGATTTTGTGCTGCATGTTGAGCCATGCCTGTATCTTTCAAGATAGACAACAAAGTTTTCTGAATTTGAATTTGAACCAGGTCGCCCAGGTTCATATCAAGCCTGTGGCTCTTTCACAGCATGTCATTTCCCATTCTCTCATCAAGGCTGCCCATGAGGAGGATGAAGGGTAGAGCGTTCCGGGCCCAGTCAAATGGGGGTGTATAGTATATAGCCTTCTACAAAATGTTAACCCATTTTCTTAAAACAGATTAAAAATGGGTTAGAAGTGGCAAAATGTATGTGCCAAGGAGTGAAATGGGTTAAAATGTGCATAAAAAGTGGTAAAAGGGGGTTATTAGTGGCTATAACAGGTAGAAAAGAAAAGAAAAAGGTTAACAGAGGCAGAAAAGTGGTGGAAAAGGATCATAATGTGTCAAATGGCTTAAATGCATCAACATGGGCAGAAAAGGTGGTGAAATAAGCTAAAAAGGGGAACAGTTTGTTAAAAGTTGCAAAAAATGGGTTTAAATGGACAAAAGTTGGTTAAAAGTGGAAAAGATGGGTTAACTAAGGCAAAAAAAAATGTAGAAAGTGGCAAAAATTGTTTAACAGAGGCAAAAATTGGTCAAAAGTGGCAACACTGATGGAAAAAGTGGATTAAAGCAGTTAAAATGTGGCATAAATGGTTAAAAAAAAAGTGACAAAATGGGCTGAAAAGTGGTTACAAAAGGTTTTAAAGTGGCACGGATAATTAACTGCAACATCAGACTCAATAACAGCTTGACACACTTTTCAGCTCCAAAATGAAGTAAATGGTGGCCAGGATAGTTAGCACTAATGCTGCTGATCCAACGCATTTATGCTGATATCATCAATAAATCTCAGCTGAGGAGGGGCCGCTCTCTGTGATTTTAAGAGGCCAATTCTGTGGGTCTCATCCCTGTTTCAGGCTCTATCCACTGTCCACTCTCTACAATAAAGGCAAAAAAGACCAAAATAACTTCAAAAAAGGTAAGAATAAGGCAATCTTTCACCGTGTTCTTGGAATTTTGTGCTCACAAAATTTGAGGTCACAGAGACCTTGACGTCACAACTTGACAGATGTATTCAGGTCTTGGGTCAAAGTGGACATTTTTGTAAAATTAGAAAGAAAATACTTAAAAGCAGTTTTGAGACACAAGGATGAATGTGAGGCCTAAAGTCCTCAACATTTGACCTTCAAATCTTTACGTTCATAATTGAGTTAAAGTGGATGTTCATGCAAACTTTGAGGAAAACCCTCTACAGCTTTCTTGAAAAATTGTATTCAACAGTAAGGGATGTCCATGTGGCCCACTGACTGTGACCTTTCACCCTTCTCAAATCTAGTCAGTTCATGTGTAAACCAGAGTGGACATTTGTGCAATTTGAAAAAAAAAAATCCCTCAAACATGCTCGTGAAATCACAGTCAAAAGAATGACCCAGAATGAGAGTGATGATTAACTCTCACCAGTGTGGAGGCATTAACAGTTATTTGTGGTCTTAACATGCAGATTGTCTTCTATAGTTCTCTTATTGCCCATGAAGGCAGTGTTGTAGAGGCATGAAAGGACAGATGCATGTTCACACAAAAGCGGCTTCAGAAATATTTTGTAAAATATTTTAACTGACATGGATTCACTAATTTAAAGCCTGAATGCAAATTACTGTAAAGTGGGGCTATACATCCTGAAACGTCATTATAGACTAGTTTGTGGGTCAAAACTGTTGCATGAAAGCCTACAAGCATCTTTATTTGTCTGTGAAGTTCCAGAGAAAGAGAGACTGCACATGAAGGATCAAGTAAACATCTGAAGAAATGGAGAAAAAAATTGTTAGTTGATGAAATAAACAGCAATAACAGTATTAGGAACAGGAGTGCAGGCTGGAACTGGAGGAATCAGCATTTGGGGGGTTACTTTGTAACATGGTGACTGGGCTGGGGTCAGGTCTGAAAGGGAAATATGGAGATGGGGATATAATGTATAAGGAGGTGTAGTGATTACAGCCAGAATGAAGCAGCCAAGGCTTCATACTGGTTACCACTTAGACCATGGCGCCCCCTTCTGGGCATCCAGAGGACAACAGTGGAGACATGGATCTGCATGTTAGGACCATAGGTCACTTTTTATATCTCTGAGCCAGTAGCCTGAGGAATTATGTCTTCAGGATGAACATTGACTCATGACAAGTTTAAGGGATTTTCTTCAAACTCTGCACAAATATCCACTCTGACTTCGGTAAAAACAAATTACATTTTGAAGGCACAAGGTCAAAGATCACAATTACCTTAACAATCCTGGGCACAGTATTTCAAGAATGCACTGTTTTTTTTTTGTTGTTGTTTGTTTTTTTGTTTTTTGTCAGATTTGGCACAAAACTACACCCTAACTTCATGGTGAACTAATGAGGGTTTGGAAGTCAAAGGTCATTTAATACCTTTGTTCCCAACCCTGGGGTCCAGGACCCCCTTAGGTGGGCACCGGAGATTTCAGGGGTGTGTGGGCTCTGTCTGCTCTGAGACTGTTCAAATAAGATTTGAAAATACTAATAAAGTACTTATGAGTAGATCATACAAAGTTCTTTTGGTAAAAGAAAAAACATGTTTGTTTTTAGATCTTCGATTAGATTAGATTCAACTTTGTTGTCATTGTGTATGTCACAAGTACAAAGCAATGGAATGCAGTTTGCATCCAACCAGAAGTGCATAAGCAGTAATAAATAATATATGATACAATGTATACAGAGTGCTAAATGTGTAGATAATAAAGAATATAATATAATGTGTGTCTACATGAATATCTTCTTATGCCAGGTATGACTAGGTTAGTAACAGTTATAATTAAAGACAATGATTTTACAGTATGCAAAGTGGTGGAAATAGTGATTTTATAATAGTGATTATGGGTATTTTGTTTAGATTTAAACTTTAGAAGAATTAAAATTGATGTTAATTTTTTACCACAATGTATCACTTCACTTTGTGCATCTGTCCTGGGTGGGGGTGGCTTCAAGTAGGGAAGCTCAAAGGACAAAGTTTGGGAACCACTTAGTTAATGTCAATAAACTCAACTAACTCCTCAACTGTTATTTACTATTGTCTCTCAAAGTGTCCTCCATAGAAACAAACTTTCATATGAATTCAATATGTGATGAAATCTGACACAACACTATTTTTAAAAGATGACGCCGAACAATTTGTGTTCATTTCTGCTGTTAAAATGTTGAATCAATTTAAGACATTTTAAGAAAACGAAAGACAGTCTCTATGTATTTGATGAAATCTTTGCCAGTTTGTTTGCCCTGAAGAAAAGTATGCTGTGTTCCTGGTGCTGCAGCTCTGGGGGTCCAGCACCTGTATAAACAGTGTCAGTGTGGAGGAGAATATGATACAGTTACATGAGGCCTTTGTGTTCTCTGCTGAGACAGAGGGAAGAAGAGAGTGTGAACAACAACACAAGAAAGGGATAAAAGTTGACATTAGAAAGGAGAAAGTTCAAGTATATTTACATCTCACTTTTATTTGTTTTCCCATGATGCATATGCACAAATGTATCCTGAAATGAAAAACTTATCTGTCCCCTGGTGGAGATAGTTCAGATGATTCACTTGCCAACTATCTCATATCTGAGTTTACATAACTCTGTCTTTTCTGCATAGAAATGGAGTTTTCTTTGAGTAATTATACTCATCTTTTGGCCAGTTTCTGCAAGTATTTATGTATGTATTTCATTCAATAAATCAAACAAACAAACAAACAAACAATAAATTCATATCCAGCATAAAAATCTTCCACTTTGAATGAAAAGGAGCAGAATGAAGAACAGTCTTATAATATCTGCCCCGTTTTCACAAAACATTAATCAACAAATCATATACATGCATAGTAAGAAATCAAAATGAAACAAACAAGCTGCAGGCCAAAACAGCAGCTTATATCCTGGTACCAGTTCATAAGTAAGAATTTCAGTCAAAAATCAATATTATGGCACCATGGCCCTAACACACTTTACCTTTTTTGTTCATACTTTCTCATCAAACTAGCTTTAATATTTCTTTTAAACAGAATTATTGACTTAGACTCTTTAGTTTCTCTGTTGAGATTATTCCATAAACTGGTTCCTTTCACAGAAACACAACGTTCCATCAATTTGGTTCTAAATCTCAGTTTTTTAAAGATCTCTGATCTTTTTAGATAATAGCGACTTTCTCTTTTTTCAAAGCTTTGCTGAATGTTGGATGGCAATAATTTCTTATGAGCTTTGTACATAATTTGCAGGATACTGTAATCAACTAATTCGTGAAATTTTAACAGTTTTAACTGAATAAATAATGGCTTTGATGGATCCCTTTATTGACTTCCACTGACGATTCTTATAGCTCTTTTTTGTAAAATATAAATAGACTGAATAAATGTTTTACACGCACTACCCCAAACTTCAACACAGTAGGTCAGATATGGAAAAATTATTGAATTATATAAAAGGTACAATGCTTTTTATCTAATGAATCATTTACTTTGTGTAACAGAGCAATTGTTTTAGATATTTTCCCTTTAAAGTAGTCTATATGTGATTTCCAGTTCAGCTTTTCATCAATCATAACACCTAAAAATGTTGTTTCCTTCACTCTATGAAGTTCAGTACCCTCCAGGTAAATTGAATTGTTTATGCTTATCTCTCTGTTACTGAAAATCATATAGTATGTTATCTAGATTCATAGATAATTTATTGACATCAAACCATTGTTTCATTTTTTTTTAGCTCTTTTTTAACCATCTCTAACACCTGAGTTAAATTATTATGAGAGTAAAGAAAAGTAGTATCAAACAGAATACACTTCAGCAGTTTGGAAACATTTACAATATCGTTAACATACAAAATAAAGAGTCTGGGTCCAAGGACTGACCCCTGTGGCACCCCACAATTTAAACTGTATGCTTCTGATCTTGTTGCATTTATCTGAACAAACTGTTTTCTGTTTTCTAAGTAACTTGCAATCC
The DNA here is from genome assembly GCF_018320785.1 of Cheilinus undulatus. NCBI lineage: Eukaryota > Metazoa > Chordata > Actinopteri > Labriformes > Labridae > Cheilinus > Cheilinus undulatus. Next base: position 46,362,328 of record NC_054868.1, read on the forward strand.
ATTGGAGTGCCACCCCTCTGATGCCATATTTGCTAAGTTTTTTAGTAGAATAGTATGATCTATGGTGTCGAATGCTTTCTTTAGGTCAACAAAAATACTAACTAAATAATGTTTTAGTACGTGAATACTAATACCAAGTATCTCATTAAGATAAAAGTTCAAACTGTGGAATTATTCAAAAGTAAATATGTTGAGTGACATGATGCTGCTGTTAAAACCAGCAAATCTTATAACTTGTAGAATATATCATATAAGATTCTGCATTACATGTATGGTATGTTCCAGGTCATTCATCAGTGAGCCATAACATTATAATCACCTGCCAAATCAAATGCGCCTCATAAAAAAGTTTTGCCATAAATCATACTTTTACAAATCTTCTGTTTCTTCTGTTAAAGTACATGCATTTAAATACAATGTCATGACAGTCTCTGTTGGTGTAATGGTCAGGCCTCCGAATACTTTTGTCCATATAATTCATTTTTAATATCAGCACCAGTATTAGCAAAAAATGAAGTGTTGAATCTCATTTAAAAAAAGGAAGATAATCCATGGCATAAATATATTGAATTGCATTAGATGCAGATGTCCCAATGTTGTGGCTGCTCGGGTATTTAAACATTCATCCTTTGTGGTAAAAATGCAAAACACGGGAAAATTGCAAGATGAAAGTTTAAATCCCACTTAATGGTGTTTTCTGTTGGTTTAGAATTTACAATTAAAAATGCAGACTTGAAGTGTTTTCAAAAAGAAAAATATAAAGATTCTAACTTTCATAAATGTTCTCTGTATATTATGTACTGTACAACACGGTCCCACTTAGATTTGCAGGAGGATAAACTCCTTTATCTTTCCTTTTCCTCGACTCTTACTTGAATTTTATTGGAGGAAACATTTTAAACCCCTCCCTTTAGCTGCCCGAAACCAATGGGAAGCGTGAGGAAATTAGTCAGATACAAGGAAGGATGGAAAAATATTAGAACGCTGCCTCTGGTTGGGTTTAGGTACTAGATCTGTGAAGGCGAGAAAGCAAGAAATTAACAACCGGTTTGATTTTTCAAAATAAATTTTGCGATGAGAACACGCCTTGGTAGACCGCTTCATTTTCTGTCAAATTCAATTTTTACTGTTTAAATGTGTTAAGAAATTTAGAAGAATTATGAGTTTCTCATCAAGCTTGGTGATAAACATACAAAAGCCGCACTTGGATGTCATTCATTCGGTTTTGTCTTTTATTTTGAAAGTATTTTGAACTAGCATCCGGCATATTCCTCACTTTTTGCCGTTAGCATAACACAGCTCAGTAACAGCTGCCTGGTTGCTAGACGACTCTATCTGCAACAGTGATGTGAAAACAGTGACCTCTGCTTCGAAACACAAAAACATTTTCACGGACACCTGTAAGCTACAGCCTGCTGTGCGTTTTAACGCATTAACGGCTCGTTGGTTGGAAAATCCGCAGTGTCGGGGACGAAAACGCGAGTTGTTGCAAGGCTAACGTCTCTTTTGTTGTCCCACGTTTTACTTCTAGGCTACAATCGAGAGGGTGTACCTGTAGTGTACTTTTTGTCAGGGAGAAAATGTTAAGATTACTCACGGTAAAAGTCAAGTTTGGTGTTTTAACGTAACGTCAGCTAACGAGCTATGTTCGGTGCAAACGCGAAGATGTCTCAAGGGGGGAGTGATGTTGAAACGGATGAAGACTGTGAGGAGCTGGTGAGTCTGCCATTTCTCATGTCAAATATTCCATTGACTTTTGCCCTGAAGTCTTAATATTTGCCCCTTTAAAGTTGTTAATACTTCTCAAGAGCCTGTACTGTCATTTCTCATACTCTCTTCCCCATATTGAGCTTGAAACCATAAACAGCTGTCAATGCAGTGATTCACAGCAGTTGTTCCCAACACTAGAACTGTGTGACACCGTTGACTGAAGACGGCTACTAAAGTCTGCTTATTAAGCCTTACTTTGGGTTAATATCAAAGCATTTTGATCGCTCTGTTATCTGTCTTTGTAAGAGAGTTTTTATATTACAAGTTTAAATAAGTGCACGCGGTAACGTTTGCGCGTTCATGCAAAAACACTGCAGAGCTGATTTACTTATAAGACGCTTTTGTGCACATTTAAACCTAGTTTATACTGTTTTTAATGTTATGTGCTGGATAAAGGAGCATTTCAAAATTTTTGAATATCATGAAAGAAGTCCATAAAGTGAAACCTTCATATATTGTAGATTCATCTCATACAAAGTGAAAATTTTCAAGACTTTTTTTGTTCTAATCTTGATAATTATGGCTTACAGCAAAATGCCAATCACTCTGTGGCACTGCTGGGGTGTTATGAAGTCCGTTGCTCTTATAGCAGCCTTCGGCTTGTGTGTGCTGTTGAGTCTGGAGTTTTTCATCTTCTTCTTGACATTTCCCCAGACTTTCTCTATGGGGTTTAGGTCAGACCAGTTGGCTGACCAGTCAAACACAGGGATATCAGCAAACCAGTTTCTGGTAGTTTTGGCTTCACTGTGGACGGGTGCCAAGTCCTGCTGGACAAGGAAATCTATATCTCCATAAAGCTTCCCAGCAGACTTAATAAAGCACAGTGGGCCAACAGCAGCAGATGGCATGACACCTCAAACCATCAGACTGTGGAAACTGAAAATAGTGGACCTCAAGCACCTTGGATTATATGCCTTTCAGATCTTCCTTCAGACTCTGGGACCTTGAATTCCAAATAAAACTCAAAGTTTACCTTCACCTGAAAACAAGACTTTGGACCACTGAGCAAAGGTCCAGTTCTTCTTTTTTCCTTAGTCCAGGTGGGAAGCTTATGATGTTGACACAGCACTTGTAGCCCATTTCCTGGACTCATATATGTGTGGTGGCTCTTGATCCACTGACTCCAGCCTCAAGCAGCTCTTTGTGAAGCTCTCCTTAGTTCTTGAATCTGCTTTGTTTGACCTCTGAAGGCTGAGCTCGCCCCTGTTGCTTGTGCTCCTTTTCTTATCACACTTTTCCCTTCCAGTCAACTTTCCATGAGTATGCTTTGATACAGCCTCTGAGGACAGCCTGCTCTTTCACCAGTGACCTTATGTGGCTTACCCTGTTTGTGGAGAGCTTTGATGATTGTCTTCTGGACATTTGTCAAGTCAGCAGTCTTCCCCATGAATGCAGTTGTGTGCACTGAAGCAGAATCAGAAAATGGAGGCTTGGGAACCTTTGCACATTATACTTTTCTTTAATATTTTGAGATGGTGGATTTTTAATTTTCATGAGCTGTAAGCCATAATCATCAAAATTAAAGTAAAAAAAAAGTCTTGAAATGAACATATGGACATATAACTTTCTGATGTAAATCACACAACTCTGTATTTATAATCTGAGTATTTGTACTTCCACTCCTGCGTTCTTCAATATGCATAATCTGATCTTAGCCAATTAATTGACAATTTACTCTAACTTTTTTCTGGTCTTGACTCAAAAACAAACATTTGAAAAGCAAAAAAATATTTTCCTGGAATGTCACTGTGTTTATTCTTTTAAGCTTTGAGTCTCTTTATAAAGTGATTCTTATCAGGGATCCATCACTGAGATTTGAAGCTACTGATTCTTGAGGGTAAATGTGACACAAGTGAAATACAGGCTAATCATTTGTCACAAATGTGCATCTATTAAAGATGAATTCTTGTTTTTAACATTGAATATGATCCCTCAATCTCACTGACAAACTCTTTCACCCCCAGGTTGATGAAAGCTTCTCTTTCTCTGCTGATATTTCTGAAAAGGTAGCCAAATAAAAAAACATCTCAAAAAAACATTAAAAAAACTCTTAAATTTTACTGTTTTGCTTCACAGGATTAGTTTGATAAAAGTTCTGCTTTTTGTATGTTTACTATCAGAAAACAAAGATGAAGAGATCAGCTGGCAAGCCTCCTCCTTCTCCAAGTAAGACCTGCTTAACTGTTTGCAGACAGTGCTTCATGTGCAACACTTGCTTTCGTTTACAGTATGTATCTGTTCAGGGTCTCCATACCTCTCCAGTCTGAATTTGAACACCAGGAGAGCAGCCGTGGCAGCCTGGAGGCTGCCAAGGGCCTCCCTGGGAGACACCAGGGGTGACACACCTGGGGAGAGCGTTTCAGCCCACCTCGCATCCCTCAGCAACGGCCACGGTAGGTAGGAAGAGTGCAAACACAGCTGAAGCTCCTCCTCAGGAGGGATGGAGGGAAAAGTGGCTACAGATGGGAGGAGAGAGAGAAACCATGTTCAGCTGATAACGGGTCTGTTGACCTTGCAGGTCTTCTAATCAGGGAAAGAAAGCTGCTCTGCAAGTGTTGGAACAATAACTCATCTGAGGGTGTAAAAACAGTTAAACTTAACAATCTGATATATTTTTATTTCATGTTAAGAAAATAGATTCAGGTTCTAGTTTATTATGTACACCTAACTTAAACTCATGTGTTCTGAATAGTGGCAAGTATACAGAGGATACCCGTTATTGTTTGGTGTCGAAAGAGTATACCTACTTTTCACTCCCTTCTGATGCACGCCTTGGTTGGTTAGTTGGGTAAAAATATCAGGGTTAGCCAGTCAGAGGCAAAGTAGAGTGGAACACTCTTTGTGGTGGGCTGCACGGTGGCACAGGAGTTAGCAAGGTTGTCTGACAGCAAGATCCCTGGTTTGCTTCTCGGTCAGGGCCTTTCTGTGCAGAGTTTGCATGTTCTCCATGTGCATGCATTGATTCTCTCTGGTTACTCCGGCTTCCTCCCACCACCAAAAACATGCTCATTAGTTAATTGGTGACTCTAAATTGGCTGTAGGTGTGAATGTGAATGTGAGTGTCCCTGGTTGTCTGTCTCTATATGTCAGCCTTGCAATTAACTGGCCACCAGTCCAGGGTGTACCCTGCCTCTCACCCAGTGACAGCTGGGATAGGCTTCAGCCCACCACAACCCCCCTCAACAGGATAAGTGGTATAGAAAATCGATGGATGGACATTCTTTGTGATTCCCTGGGATATCTAGTGGCACAAATAGAGTTTGCAACGCCACTTTCAGTTTCCTTTCCCCATTAGAATTTCATATTGATCCTTAGTACTTGAAGTCAAGCAGCAGGAGTTGAGTGTCACTGTGCAAATACAAAAGCCTTTTTTAAAGTGTAATAAATTTGCAAGAGCATACAAGTCCTGTTAATCATTCACCGGATAGATCACTAAAATGTGGGGCATACCATTGATGTATTATTTCACAAAATGCAATGTTGTCGAGTATGATTGTAGTTGCACGTTATTATGAAATCGTGCAGCACCAGTTATTATCTCTTTTGAGGATGTCGTTCATTTGGCTCACCTGTCCTACTTTATACAGAGGGGGTTTCTGTGTTTCTTTGAAGTCTACCTTTATTGATTAAAACAGCCTTAGTAAAGTAAAGACCACAGAGTTGACTTATTTATGTTTTACATTTTCACAACAGCTGCCTGCCACTAGGAAACTTTTAGGGAACTTTTGTCATAGTAAGAGACAGGACAGCATGAGCTTTCTGCTTCATTCTGCCTCTTCTCAAATGCATCAGTTGTGTTTTCTATATGCTGTTTGTTTGATGCATTGTCTCTGAAAAGTCTTTTGCACTTCTGTTAGAAGATGTGATTTATTCTTTTGGTCAGGGTCAGGACAAATAAAGAATCAAGTAAATAACAATACTCTCCAGGTCTGTATTCCCTAACAAAAAGGGGCACTGGTGGCCTAGTGAACTTGCGTCCCTCGTGTACAAAAGCTGTTGTATTTAAAGCTACAGGCTTGGGGTCAGATCCGAATTGTAGCTTTTTCCATTATGTCATTCCCCACATTCTCTCTCCCCTATTTGGGACTATACAGAAATACTGTTTGTGGAAAAAAGACATATTTTAAAAACATCATATTGGGGATTTTATGTCTGATATTATTTATATTTATTATATTATATTATATATATTTATCATTGGAATATTTTCTGTTCGTCTTTGTTAATAACAGTGAACTTAATATCTTTTTGTGTTTTAATGAAGATAAGTGATGCTTTAGGAAACACTAAACCTTCTTTTCACGAGCTATGTAATTTATTATAGAACAGAAAAACAATTAATTTAAAGAAAAGTCATTACTTCATTATGTCTGTTCTGTACAGCATTGTGCATGCTTGTAATTAGGTCTCTCACTATCCAGAGGAAATGCGTTGATTGAGCTTGAATGAGAGTTTAAACCATAATTGTATCCATAAATGTTTCAATGAAGTAGTCAGATGAAGGATTAATTTCTTTTTTTGTTGAAATATCTTAATCCTCTTTCCATCTGTGTCTCTGTCTTCAGATGTATCCCAGACTCTGAGGTCAGAGTTTGAAGTTACACCAGAGCTTCTCAAACAGACCATCAGCACGAGAAAACACAAACATCTAAACTCTGGGTCCAATGGTAAGAGAGCATGTCAGTTAAAGGGAGTCAGGACTACCTGATTTCTCCATTAGTCATGTAGACAACATTATCTGGTGTGCTTTATCGGTTAAAAGCCATAATCAGATTATGAAAATTGGATGCACACTCCTGGCTTTTTGCCTGGTGATCTGTAATATTATTTAGCATATTTACAGTTTAATCTTGTTGCTTTTGCTCTATTATTACTGTGCGTGATTTAAGTATTGAGTACATAGAAATGACAAAGTATTCAGTGTCTATGAAAAGAGCAGAGGTGGGGTTGACAAGAATCTGTAGAAGCAGTATTAGAACAGATTTACTGCCACTGGAGATGACTGAAACAAGCTTACTACAAAGCTTAGAGACCAAACAATGCGAGCTGTTCTGTACATTATTGATGCAGAGAACTAATGCTGCTAATGAGTCAGGACTAACACACCCTGTGCTGCGTCAATGAGCTGAAAGGTGAGGGATCTACAAGGAAAGAAAAAACAGCCAGCAGCAGTTTTGCAGTCCTGTGTCATGTGTTTGTGGATAGAAATCCAACATGTAAACAAGATCTTTCTCCAATATGGCATAACTGAAGTGCATGTAATAAACATACTGATTATCAGGGAACAGCCTGGATAATAAACATGACAGTTTGACTGCACCACCTTCAGCTGATTCAGAACTATGATGTAAAAAATGGAGCAGACTCTGTTTGACTACCAGCGTGTGCCATCATCCCATTTATTTCTTTATGTTTCAGGCTTCTCTAACCATACAGGTGACTACAGAGAGAAGGAGGACATGTATGATGAGATTATTCGACTTAAGAAGGTAAAGAGTTAATGAAATACATAAGAGTTTTCTAAAGGCCTTGAGCAATGTACTAAATATAAATCAGTCTCTTTAAGTCATCCTGTATCTGACTCAGAATTTATTCTCTTGTTAGATGAAGGAAAAGGTTGAAACAGTGTGATATAATTTAGTCTTAGCTCTCTGACAATTATGAGTGGACAATACATTGAGTTTTTAAGACATTTCAAAACAATCTAGAAATAGGTTACCACAATACTGTTTATATCAATGTAGTTCATGTTGATTTAAAAAAAATCTGACAGGACTAATGCTCAGTTGAAAGATTGTTTGCAGTAAGAACAACTAACGGTGATGTGCTAATTGACCACAAGATAATTTGTCTGAAATGTTTAGTTCAAATGGGAAATTATTATTGCATTTATTTGATTTAATTTTGGAGCATTCATAGTGAAAAGTTAAATGTTAGTGACACAATCGATTCAAAAAATAGAAGTCCTAAACATTCAGTATTGTATGCAAACTCCTGCACACTGTCCAGATTGCACAAATACATTGGCAACATTTGTAGAAATTAGTGGTGATGATGGGGGCTGGCCTACAGGACCTAAGCCTGCAGGTGGGAAACCTTTGCTTCATCCAAGTTCCACCCAATTTTTAAAAGTTGCCAACCTAATTATGTAATTCAGACAGTGCTCTCTCTTGGGAAAACACATGACTGAAGACCCTTATTTTTTATCTTTTGATACACTGATCATCAAATAATGAAGATTTCACAATTTGAAACACACAGAGTAAGAGTATGGATATTTTAAGTCAATGTTGCCACTTTTTTTTATGGCCAGGCCCACTAAGAATTTTCGTATGCACTATTAATATGCATACGAATTACTTTAATTCCTCTGCACTGCAGCCTGTTGCTCCAGCTATGTCAAAGTTATATCTTAAAGTTCACGTAATGCAAAAATTATTTTATCAGGCTTTTCTAAAAAAATATGTTCCCCTGGCCTGTCCACAATCCCCCCAAGAATCAGAAAAATCCGACCCCTCTTTCTCCACCTTTGAGAAAATGTGTGCTGAAACAAGCCGTTTTCAGATTTTCCCCTCATGGTGTCATGTTGGGAGTTAGCACCGCCCCCATGTTGGGTTGGCCCTCTCAGGAGAGCCACATCCATTAAGCCACATCCATTTCCTGAGAGGGGCGGAGTCAGACAGCTCAGTAACATTTAAAGCTACAGACACAGAAACAGCCCATTCTGAGAAGGGCTGAAACAGAGGTTTTTTTTAGACATACAAGAATCCAATAGTGGAGTGTTTTTTCCAGCAACAGACTTCACAGGCATGTTTTGAGGACCTCTGAGACAAATATAAACTTGTCTTAAAAGGGTAAAATATGTGCCCTTTAAGGTGTAAAGTCCACACTGCAATCCAATCCTACATTGAACTTGTTAAGTTGTGACTGAAGTTGTGTCATTGTTTGGTTGCATCATAGAAACATCAGGTTTATGTGGAGAAGTAGAGGTTAACGTCCAAACCAGCCAAAACTATGTTGCAGATTTTCACTTCATTTTATCAATAAATAAAAAGTATGTTTAATGCAGAATTATTTACACTGCTGCCTCTCGTGTCTCTAAACAGGCTAACTGCTGAAAATAACTTTGGCCAACTGACTTTAATTCTCAGAAAATACCAAAGGTGTGTGCAAAATATAACAATGTATTTTGATCAGATGATGGCTAAAGCCTACAGCCAAAAACAAGAGCCAGTATAGAATAACAAGAGTGAGAGTGAGTGTTGAAATTGTCAGTAGCTAGAGACATTTTAGTGGTACATTATTGCTGAGGATATGTCTGCTTGTGCAAAACAAAAGTGTAGTGGAGAACACACTGCTGACACCAAACAGCAGATAAAGCCCTCTGCTCCTCAGCATTCTCCCAGTTATGCCACCTTGTAAAATCATCACAAAGACAGCCATATTTTACAGAGGACTTTTCACCTACTAGGAGGTAGGTGTGAGATTTTAGTCACAGCTTAAGCCCACAAAAAAGCTGTTTCAGCTCGTGTAACACTTTAAATGTCAGTAGAGCGTAAACTCTGGCATAAGTAAGAACTGTAGTTTAAACTAAGTTTGAAGTTTTGCAGAGCTCATGCAAGCCACAGCTGATGTGTGAGAAATCACTTGTGCTTCTCTCTGCAGAGTCTCCATGCACAGAAGTCAGACAACCAGCAAATGAAAGCCAAACTACGCCGCTTGGAAGAGGATAACGCTAAAAGAGAGAAACAGATAGAAGAACTGTTGGATCCCACTAAAGTATGATCTCCGAGTTGCTCAGTTTGATGTCAGAAGATTATTTAAATGACAGAATCTTTAAAAATCTTTCTTTATCTTAACAGGGGCCTGACTATACTCGCAGTTTTGTGGATAAGAAAAAAGAGGGGAGTGTGGTGAGTGTATCCAGACTGTTGATAAATTTAGTAGAGAAGCTTTTGGCTTGAACTATTGAGTGGATTTTAATTTTCTATGCTCCAAGGTTGTCAACGGTCTCAAACAGAGAATCCTGAAGCTGGAGCAGCAGTGTCGAGAGAAAGAAAATGCCCTGAGGTAAGACAGCTTCATGTCTTTTTAATAATCATTTTTTCTTTCTTATGTGTTTTTCAGTCTAATGATCAGCTTATGTGCTTTTTCCAGTAAACTGCAGAGTGATCTGAGGACCACCAACCTGGAGGAGCTGAAGATCACAGTAGAAACTTACTTTGAAGAGGTAACGTGTTTGCCTCAGGATGCAGACTTTCTTAATTGTGCTATTATTTTTTCTTGAAGGTTACTGCAAGTAAATGTTTTTTGTTGATGCATGAGAATTAGGAACTTCTCGGAAAATCAAGTTGTTGATAGATATTTGGAGGTTTTCCTCAACAGCTCTGTCTTCCTATTACAAACCGTGTTATTGTCACTTTATCTTCGGATACTGAGTGTGATCTCAGCTACAAAAAAAGAACTATCACCTTACTTGTAAAGTTTATGTTCTGTGTTTTTTAGATCAAAAGGCTGAGGATTCTTCTCGAAGCTGCAGAGAAAAGGTCTGCATCCACTGATCTATTCTGACCTCTTTCTTTATTAAGAAGGCTTTTTGTCTAAGACTGAGCAACACTTTTCAATCCCACTAAGAGCTTCTCCCAGTATAATGAAACAAAGTCCAGATATAGAGAATACAGGAGTTTTAATGAAATCCCAAGCAACATACAGTGACCCTTAATAAACTTTTCAAGGATTTTCTTGCTGTTTCTGTAACTTTTTACCAGGCTTTAAGAAAGGATTGTAATTGTTGTCTTCGCATTTATTTTCTCCTCAAATCCTTACTGCCCCTCTCTTTCTTTCCACAGTAACCGAGCAGAGAGTAAATGTTCTCAGAGGCAGCAGAGAGCTTTGAGCTCCACGGTTCACCGTCTGTCCGAGGACCTGAAGCAGCTGCAGCAGGAGAACTCAGCACTCCGAGAGGAGCTCAACACTGACAGTCCTGCAGGAGGAGTCAAAGGTCTTTACTTGCGCAAGAAAACCACAGTCACTCAAACTTTGTTGGTTTATGATTCCCTCCCCTGCTGTTGGTAATGTTACAGAAGGAGTACAGTGCATATTCGAAAGTCATTATTCATAATTAAAAGCATAGCTATGGCTAGCCTGGTGGTTACAGTGCTGTGAAAAGTATTTCCCCCTCTTCCTGGTTTCTAATTTTTTGCATATTTGGTGCACTTAGATGTTTCACATTTTTTAAAGACAACCCAATAAGTAAAGAATGTAGTTTTTAAAGGATGATTTTATTTATTTTGAGAAAAATGATCTTAACCTACCTGGTACTATGTGAAAAGCACCCCCCCCCCTTTAAATCATGCATTAGCTGTGATTTACCACATTTTTTGGAAAGCTGAGCTCTATTTCACTAACCTCAGCCAGACTTAATTGCTGCCAGATCTGTTGAATCAGGAAATCTCTTAATTAGAACCTGTCTGACAAACTGAAGTAGACTACAAGATCTCAAAAACAACACATTATGCCACAATCAAGAAATTCAAGAACAGATGAGAAACAAAGTCAGTGACGTCTATCAGTCTGAAAGGGTTACAAAGCCATTTCTAAGGCTTTGGGACTCCAGTAAACCACAGTGAGAGCCATTAGCCACAAATGGAGGAAACTGAGTACAGATATAAAGCTTCCCAGGAGAGGCTGACCTACCAAAATTACTCCAAAGGGCATTGACGACCCATCCAGGAGGTCACAAAAGAACCCATAACAACATCTAAAGATCTGCAGGCCCTTAACTTGACTCAGTTAAGGTCAGTATTTATGATTCAACAATAAGAAAGAGACCTTAAAAAGGCCATTCATGCTAGAAAACCCTCCAATGTGGCTGAATTAAAACATTTCTGCAAAGAAGAGTGGGGAAAAATTTCCATCGTGATGTGAAAGATTCATTGCTATTAATTACAAATGCTTGCAGTTGTTACTGCACAACAGTTATCAGGTTTAGGGGGCAATTACTTTTTTCACATAGGGCCTTTGACCACAAGAAGCACAAACTACATCAAGAGATTACAGCTGTGAAAAATGATTGAAAAAAGTCACAAAAAAGGACACTTTGCATTTTATTAGAAAACATACATGTTCCAGTAAAAGAAAAATACACAGTGTAGGTAATGTCTCAAGATGTTAATGGCTCAATGTAGATAAATATACGCGGTGCATAAATGAATATACAAATGTGTGTAGAAATGTAAGCGCATGTAGCAATTAATACCAGTCTTTCCAAGGCAAAATTTGAATGGAATGGTTTTCAAAATTCAAAATTTGGATGTTCTACTGAAGAAACACATTGTTTGTATTCCATCTATGCTGTATTGCTCATGCAAATCATTTGTGTTTGTGTGTGCATGTATTTGTGGTTGTTTCTGTCCCAGGTTACAGAGAGTGGAGTAAACAGAGACTGCTGAGGCGTCTGTTGGAAGTCGAGAAGGTGAGCTTTAACTGTGTCTAGTTGTTGGTGTGAATGTGAGCAGTCACGTGTGTTAAATGATGTTTTAACATGGACTGAAGCTCCATCACAGACTGACTCCTCTCTCCTCCAATCAGAGGCTGGAGGACAGCAAAAGACACCCCCAGTCTCCCAAGAGCCACAGCCGATTGGATCAGGAGGTGCAGGCCACGCCGGAGGAGATTCTGGGGTTTACCATAGCAACAGAGGCAGTGGTTTCCGTGGGAATAATGACTGAGGAATGGGAGGAGGTTTCTTATCTGAGAGAACGCCTCAGCCAATTGGAGAAGGAGAGGGCGGATCTTGAAGAGAAACTGTCAAATAAAGAGTAAGTGAGAAGCAAACTCTTAAAGGTCTCCTTTAGATTTACACTTATGTGCTTATGCATGATTCCAGCCATTATATATTCTTTAAATTCATGATATGTACACTTCTGTGAGGGAAAACAAGAAAATGATGTACAAGACTCTACATGGAGCCATAGCTTTGATTGAAATGAGAGGCTGGTGCCATAAAGTAGCTGAAATTGCTCTAGCGTTTTTGTTTTCAGTGATGAGTTAAAAGGGCTGAGGACAGAAAGAGAAGAACTGGAGAAAGAAACTGATCGATGGAAAGATGAAGAGACCAAGGAACGGGACAAAGAAAGACAGCAGCAAAAGTATGTCAAAGTTCTGATGTGTCAGTCTTGTCTTATTTCACACTGTGTTATAAATTATTATGCAAATACGATTCCAATTAAACAATCATTTTATTTTTTCAGTTAGCTTTTAATTGTGCTGCTTCTCCTGTCAGTCTCCACCACTGAAATGAATCTCAGACAGGTTTAGTAATTACTTTGCCAGGTGAGCCTAATGAAAGGGAAACCTCTTAAGGAGGTTGTTTCACATTATCTAGCAAGTAACCGGCTTTATTCAATATGTGGAAAAGAAATATCTTTTTGCAGAAGAAAAGTGTGAAATAGTGCAGTATCAAGGTATGAAAACACTGGATATTTCACGAAAAATTAGGAGAGATCATCACACTGTAAAAAGATTTGTGTGTGATTCAGAGCCAGGTATAAATGGACTGGATAATGGAGCAGGTATTAGGGTAGCAGGGGCAGCAAACTGTGGATGTCCCTACTGATGATGCTGTGATCCATGTGGAGACTGTAGATGTTCCTGTGGGGGCTCTTAACTTGCTGAGTGAGGAGGCTGAAGCGTTAGGAATGTATGTTTCCCTGGCCAAAACAAAGATCCAGGCATTTGGGGATGTCTTGGATGCGGTCATTGTATCTGTGCCTGTCAGTGGTGGGAATGTGGAAGTTGTAGAGCCCGGCTGATGAGGCTGAGATAAATTTAGACTTGTGCATGGGGCGATGGGTTCTCTGAGCAAGACAGTGTGGCCTTTCTGTTATCTGAGCATATGGATGGAAGTCAGTCTTTCGTACCTTGGTTCTCCGGTCCAAATATACTCTTGTGTGGCCTGGATGTTGACTGATGGCCAGAGGTGCTGACTGGACTCCTTTGTGACAACTTTCCTTTGGCAGATCATTGGGTATCATTGGTAAGATTGTGTGTCTAATGCAGCCATGCTCAGGAGGGCAAAGATGGGAAGGGTCAGCTGCCTGATACGGGAATGCCAGCTGCGCTTTTACAGGCACTCTCAAGCCTGATCCAGCTCACCGTATACTGGGTGCCCAGGACCCGGTGGACTGGTCCAAGTGCCAGGGGTTGACCACATGTGTTGTGGAGGGGGCAGCTGGGAAGATACCTGGAGAGATGGGGTATGGGTCTGGCGCAGGCCTGGATGATAGCCATCAGGACGACAGAGCAGAGCAGTACAGGACCAAGGTTGACCTGGCTAAGTGCTGAACTTGCATATGCTTCCCTTCCTGATCTGACCTTTAAGTCATGTTTTTTCTGAGGTACAGGCAACAATTAAGCAGATTGGGATACAATTGTCAAGAAGGCAGGGGATAGAAAGAATTTACCATGAAGAAAATAGATAGCTATGATTGTCAGGAGTAGTTTTCCTCAAATTTGTGTGATTGTGAAGATCATACAAAGTGAGCCTTGGCTAAGAACATGTATTTGGATTATTCACAATAAATAACAAAGCTGCTATATTTAAGGGGTTGTCTTTACAATTACTCTGCAAATAAATGCATGCAAATGCAATTTGTTTAATTGGATCAATCTGGTCAACAAGGCTGAAGGTTATTAGCCTAGAAAAGGTTTTGTTGCTGAAGCAAACCCACAAGATGTGAAAAAATCTAATCTGATCCATGTTTGTGAAAAAGGGAGCAAATCTGTGAAACTCTGTAAATAAATGTATATTAAACTGATGTCTCCATGCTGGCATGGTGGGTGGTGAGAGCTGGCATGGAGGGGGGTGGCTCTGGGACGCTGGAGATCACTGTTTAGCCCTCTGGAGGTGTTGTGGGACTAACTGGACAAAACACTGATGAAGGAGGGTTCCCACTTGACAACCCTGGTGAAATGCAGGTTTCTTACTACCCATGGGTCTGCATGGTTGACTTGTGGAGGCAAATAGTAATGGATTAGGGATTTCTTCACTGAGCGCTGATCTTCTTTATAGGGCACAAGTATCTTGTTTTTTTATTCAGAAACTCAATACAAAAGCCATTAGTAAAGACAGCTTAGGCTAGCTAAATGTTGAAACACTTTGGCTGCTAATTTTGTTTTGTTGCTTCATGTTTTGATTTCTGTTTTTGTGTTTCCCAGAGAAGAGCTGAAACAGTTGTGGGAGAGGATCCAAACCCTTGAGGAAAGAAATAAAGCTGCAGAAGCTGAGCTCTTGTCTCTCTCTGCCACATCACCAGAAAACAATAAAGATAAAGATGGCAGTCAGGCTGATTCAGGTCTGGTGGCTGAAGAGGATAGGAACACCAGAGGTAAAGAAGAGACAGAGGGTCAAGAAGAAGAAGAATCGGCTGTAGAGGAAGAGAAGAGACAGAAAGCAGCGCTGGTCATCCAGGCGAACTGGAAGGAGCACAGGAGAAGGGTGAGTAACACAGCACAAGCATGTAGAAAAAATATGTGTGAGAGGAACATTATATAAAAATGTAAGGACTAATACATTACCCTTTATATCTGCATCTCTCTACTTCTGTCTTCAGGACATTGTGATGTTGCAATCAGCGATAAGAAGCCACCTCTTCAGAGAGGCACAGCTCAAGAACCTGCTGAAAGATGCCCAGAAAAAGGTTTCGCCCACACACAAACACTTCCTTACATTCTTAGTCACTCTTTGTGTATTTTTAAATCAGCAAGACTCCTGCTACACATCACAGCATGTACTAACGTCATGCAAGCGTCAGATATCACTTTGCATCGTGCTGAACCTCGCTGTTCACACAGCACCCGTAATATTCAACGCCTTTCCCTGAAACTTTCAGTTTTCCCCTCATCTTTTTTTAGTTTAAATGTGAAGAAAAGGAAGTGAGTGTGGTGCTTTATATTGATGAGGGATGGGATTATCAGCTCTTTTAGAGATCTGGATCATTTGGCTTAGTTCAGCAAGAAGATCCAGCTCTCCATTTGGTACCATGTTAGCTTCATTAAGTCAGCCAAATGTATTGACATATGATTAATATTTGTGCAGGTACTTTTACTCCAGACTTGCTTAAATTTCAAGCTCTATTTACTGAGCCACAGTTGCCCCAAATATACATAGTAACTAGAAAGCCAAGCCATTGCAATTGATTTTTTTCTGTTGATAATAATTTCAGTGGTAGCAGCTTCTAGCTGAAATCTGCAGGTAAAAGTGGGCTCCACCAATCAGACATGTCTCTGTGACACTCTAGAATTGTGGGTAGTGTATTTCTTGACCAAGAGGTTGCAAATGAGCCATGCTTTTCTTAAATTAGGTCAGTGTCATACAAATTAATGTCCTTTACAGAAACATATACCATCATTTCATGCTCAAGTAGTTCGTGGTAAATTTACATCGGATATTGATGACATAAGTGCTAATAGTCAAATCTGCAGAGGCAGCAGGTTGATGCACTTCAGCTGAAATGCTGGGGCTTAGTTAATCTTTAAGTCGTTGGTTTCCAACCTGGGGTCTAGGACCCCCTTTGGGGGATGCCAGGGATTTCTGGGGGGGGGCGTGAGGCTCTGTCTGCTTTGAGGTTGTCACATTAGGTGCACTCATACTAACTAAAATCATTTTAAAACATTTTTGGATAGTTCATGCATAGGTCTCTACGTATGAAGACTTTTGCACTGGGCTATTTTGTTTGGATTTGATCAATAAAAACTCTGAAATGTAATGTGAATTTTTGACAGCTATTTACAATCTTTTGTCTGTGTGGGTCCTAGGAGGCCCTCAGCTGCTCTACAATACAAGTAAGGGGGCTCAAGGGATAAAAAGGTTTGGAACCACTGCTTTAAGTAGTCCAAGTATCATAAGCACCCATACACCCAGTTGGAAAGATGTCTTGGTATTTTGGGACTCTATTGCCTTAAGCCTTTACCAGATAACCTACTCATATCCACAGTGCCAATCACATCATCTATCGCTAAAGCTTCTATGCCACAGTGCCAGGATTTTTATAAAAACAAATGTATGATTTAATTGGTAGATACAGCCTATGCATGCTATGTCATGGAAAGCTGCATCGCATTGTCAAGAAGCTTTAAGAAAAAAAAGATGTGTTTAAAAAGTAATTCTTAAACAAACTGACGTTAAGCATTATTGCTGTGCAGAAATTAACAAAAATTGCTGATCAGTTAATACCACTAGGTGGCTCTAAGGAGCGATTTCTCTCACTCCACTGGAATCACCATCTGCATCTGGCTTTTCCTATGTTTTTGTGTCAGTCATCCAACATCGCCTTAACTGTTGTATTCCTCTTCTTCATCCTTTGCTCTCTTTCTCCCTTCTTCTCTTTTTAGGCTGAAGAAGCACTAAGCTGCGGTGATGTTAAATCCTACACAGAAGGAGAGCCTGATGCAGTTGCCTTAACATTAATACAGTCAGCATTCAGGGGACACCTGGTGCGCCACAAGTTTGCAACAGAAAGGTGACTCATGTTTCTGCAGAAAAATGTTTAAAAAGACCAAATCCTGTCAAACATGCAGTCCATTTACAGCATCACGTATTTGGTCTGTATTTCTGTGTTTGTGGTTTAGCTCTGGATTCTCTGTGCCTCCCCTGATGGGTAATGATCTACCACGGCTGGTACCGAGAAGAGCTCGGTCAGCACATAAACCAAGCAGAGCAGGTGAGGTTCACAGGATTGTTGTCATTAATATGTAAGGAGACCAGAACCAAGTTACAAAAGAAACAGTTTGACTAACCATATTGTGTTTTCTCTACAAAGACATTCAAAAACCACTTTCTTTAACCCAGTTCTTACCCCTACGAAATCCTATATACACTAGCTGCCCATTTATTTTAAAAGCATTTAATATTGTAAGCTCAAGCATTTTTATGGTTTTGCCTCAACTCTTTCTTTGGGTTTAAAGGGCTAATGTTTAATGGAAACATTCATTAGCATTTATGGCTGTGCAGTGCTATGCTTAAGTATTCACACTCCGTAGTTCTTTTGCATTTTTATGCTGTAAAGACCTGGAATACAAATAGCCTTATTCTTGCTTTTAATGCCTCGTTAACAAACAAAAGCAGTGCAAAAAACAGACATATATTGGATGCACAAGTTACCTTAAAGCTGTTGGATGCAACCCACTTTGTAAACGTGTGTTGCTTTCACAGCAATAAGCACTTGGAGCTTTGTTATTTGAAATTTAGATTATGTATGAACAACTTCATGTAATGATCCCATCCTACTGGGGATATATTATGTTCATATTCAACATGCTTACTAAAAAAATCCAACTTATTTTGCTGTTTTTTTATCAGACGGTTTTATTAAAATGTCAAATAACAATTGCAATGATATACTGACATAATAATTAAAGCTTTGATTTATGTGGCACCTTTCATGGGACTTAAGGGTTCCTTTAAAAATGGATGCAAAATCACAGTTCAAAGGCAAACACAAAATGACTCAGTGACAAGTTATGAGTCATTTGGCGGATATTTAGGAGAAATTGTAGGCTGTGATTTAAGGAGATTTTAAAACATTTCCAAAGGGGGAGCATTGCCGATTTATGTGGAGATGTCTTCAGGTTGTTCTCCAAATTTTACACTTAGACTCAAACCATGTTGAAAATGTAGTTCTTCAAGGTTAATGACAGTTTTACTCTTGTTTATCTAGGTTTAATATCTCATTTGATTATGCGTCTCTAATTGAGTGCCCTTCTTCTTTTATATTACTCGCTTAAATTTTGCAAAAAGAAAAAAAAACATGATAATGCATTTTGC
This sequence comes from Cheilinus undulatus, assembly GCF_018320785.1. Classification (NCBI taxonomy): domain Eukaryota; kingdom Metazoa; phylum Chordata; class Actinopteri; order Labriformes; family Labridae; genus Cheilinus; species Cheilinus undulatus. Next base: position 46,380,923 of record NC_054868.1, read on the forward strand.
CAAACTTTAAAAATCATTATTTATGTTTTAAGAGTCTGGCAGACATGGATGTAAACAACAAACAGATTTTTACAGGGCTCCAGGGTTAATGATAGTAGGATTTTTTTAGACTAGAGGGGTTGTTGGCTAAGTGACTTATTGTGCCAGTCTAACAAGGTCCAGGCTTGATGTTTGTTGGATTTACAATACGTTGGCATCGCCCTGCTTTCAACGACCAAATCACTCATCATGTCCTCCCTGACGCCTTTATGAGCACTGATGGATGATGCTGGCACACCGATCTAATTCCTGGATGCCCGTCTGCTCTGCAGCAGGCAGAGCTTGTGACAGTGTCGTCTCAGAGACTGATGAGGACACTCAGCAGCCCTTTGGACCAATAATGTCACTCCTCACCTCACATGACCCCTGAAGATCTGAAGTTTCTGCTGGTCAGGAGCTCTGTTCTCAACTTCTGCTTCACCGAAACAACCCTATTAGGCTCCAACACGTTCCCCTCAGCTCTCCCCTCTATCTTCCTGACTTTCTAATAAGTTGACAGCAGTTGGTGCATGGAGTGGATCAGCAGTGTCAGCGTTATTTTTCTAGAATGCTTACAAGACTGACCCTGCATTTGATGTACACTGGGTTCACTGAGACGTCTCAGACTGCAGAATTTTGAGTTTGCTTTCTTCATCTTTTTTGTCTTAAAGGGTTTTGCAAGAAAGAAATGTTTTTGTTGTAATTTTGGTTGAAAATGTGCATCTTTTACACGATATAGTGTTTTTAAGTGTAGTGTAGAGTCAGAAAACTTGAATTAAAATATGAAATGTCAAGATTATTTTAACTGCATCATCTAGATATATAATATAGAGGGTGTTTCATAACTCTGACATAATAGATGATGACTAAATTTGTTGTGTTGCTGCCAAGGTGATGCATCGCTCTCTAAAGGTGATGAGAAGCAGGGTGACACAGAGGACCCTTTGCTTGTCTTCAGCACTGACTCCTCCAGGAAGACACCCATAACAGGTAAGAGAGAGTAGCACAGAAGCCCTTTGGTCAGTCTATTCCTTTTTTTTTTTTTTTTTTAAATTTTTCTTTAATCGCTAGAGGAAGGAAAACATTTGAATAAATGCAAGCCTTCTAATGCTGGATTAAGTATAGAAAATGTGAAAATACATCATGCTGTGTAGCATGTCGGGCTACTTGTGCCAACTTTAGAGGATCTTTCACAATCCTGCCCGATTTGTTTGTCTGAAAAGGCAAAATATGATGCACTACAGCATGACTGCTGCATTACAGAGTGCCAAGGTACATCATATCAAGCTGGGTGTAAATGGTGATGGAATATGTTTTTTCGCTCATTTGAAATGTGGAAAACAAAGGAAAAGGTAGACAGGCTACAAGTGCTGCAACATCATTCGATTTCCCCTCTGGGGATCAATAAAGGACCATCTCATCTCTTTTACGGAGGTGTACACAACATAAACCCAAATGTTAAGCATTCGCATATTCTGCAAATAGATTATTTTTCTAAGCTTTTTGTTTTGTCTGCTTAGAGCTTAAAACAATGCAGCCCTACTTTTGACAGTGGAGCTTTGCTTTTGCAGTTCTCAGGCTTGTGCGTTAGCAGATTTTGCCCCCTCCACTACAAAAGTGGTCATGGCCTTCCATGAGTTTTTATCTTTAACCTCAGATGGCAGGAAAAAAACTGATGACTGTAATGTGCAAAAAGTGCTTATAATAACAGTTGATCAGCATTTGTGAACAATACATCTGAATAGAGTAATTCTAATTGCTAAGCATTTTCTCACACATGTGGTATGTCTGAGATAATATTTTGATATTTCAGCTGTAGCTCTGGCTATACAGAGTGGTAAATGGCTCATAGATGTATGCACATGAAAACACATCTGTAAGCAGAAAAAATGCTTGATTTTTTTTATCTTTCACATATTAAAAGTACAAGGCTTCTGTGCTTTGGTTGGTCTCTCAGAGGTAACTGTAAGCATTAATAAAACATTGCCTCTAAAGATCTTCACCCTCTTGGATATTTAACCATTTTATTGATTTTATAAATTAATAATGACCAGTATAATTTGGCTTTTTTGACCAAAAAAACCTCTTCAATGTCAAAGTAAAAACGGATTTCTACATGATAATGTCAATTAAACAAAAATATGCAAGGTAAAATAAGTGCTTAAAGTGGGGGTATTATGCCTTTTTCAAGGCTTTACACCATCTCTCTGATACCCACGTAGTAGCATTACATGGTATACAGCTCAAAAAAATCCTCATGTTTCTCACACTGGTATCCTGAAAAACCCTTATTTTAACCTCCATCTGAAATGCTTAGTTTTCGCTGCTGTCTCTTTAACACCCCCCGCTCCACGGACCTGCTTTCCTCCGACTGGCCGATTTTCCGGAGGCTGGCCGGCAGCAGGACTCAATGTTTTGTGCCCGCCCCCTCCAATGTGGCTAATGTTGTTATGCTAGTACTTGTAAACTGTACTTGTGAATTTTGATACACGTCTGTACGTGTTAGACCCGGAGTCTGACGCTGATAGTTTGGAGAGAGAGAGGGGGAAGAAAACCAGCAGCAGCGAAGGATAGAGCAGGACGTATCTGTTTGGGAAGTGTTAAATTACTGTGTTGCTATATGGCTAAATGGCTGAAAGGCCTTGTGGGGGCGGTCTGTTCCACTTTACTGGCAGCACGGACGAACCACGATAGTCAGGAGAGCCTACTGCGATGACCTCATCAGTTTACTCCATCGAAATCTTGTCTCGGGAGAATCTCAGAGAGATTTTCAACGAACCGTTTTCATCAGTTTACACGCTAATTCCAAGATTACTGCTGCATACGTTTATCTAGCGGTTTGAAAATTTGCATACGTGGAGTATAGACACCCAACATTGTGACTTTATATTTATGTTTTAAAAAAAACGGAAAAGTATAATACCCCCTCTTTGAATATTCCCCCTCTTTAAAGTGACCGACCTGATTCAACAGAGGTTCAGCCAATTGGAGCTAGCAGTCTCACAATTAGTGAAATGGGGATCACCAGAGTGCAGACATTGTGTCTCAAGTGATTGTAGTATAGAGACACTTGTGTCTGGAAGATCCAGTCACTGGTTAATTAGTATTCCTGGCTACCATTACACCATGAAAACAAAAGAACACTCCAAGCAACTTTGGGAAAATGTTATTGAAAAGTATAAGTCAGGGATGGATACAAACAAATTTCCAAGGCACTGAACATCCCCTATAGGTCAGTTTAATCATTAAGAAATGGAAGAAATATGGCCTGTGTAAATCTTCCTACATCAGGATGTCCTCACAAACTGAGGGAAGGAGACTAGTGAGGGAGGCCAAGACCCCTATGACTACTCTGAAGGAGTTACAGGCTCCAGCAGCTGAGATGGGAGACTCTGAGTACAACAACTGTTGGCTGGGTTCTTCACCAGTGAAAGCTTTATGGGAAAGTGGCAAAGAGAAAACCACTGTTGAGGAAAACTCAGATTAAATCTCTACTACAGTTCTTCAAAAGGCATGTGGTAGACTCCATGCTCAAGTGGAATAAAGTTCTTTGGTCTCATGAGACCAAAATGTGCAGTGTTCTTTTTACCTAATGCCTGGTTTTGCTCTATTGTTATATTTTTGCACATTGCAGTCTTATGGTTTATTTCTTTCCTTTGCTATGTGTGTAAACAGAACAGCTGAAACTTGGATTTTCTTTTAGATCAATAAAGCACCTTCCCACTTATCTACCTACCTACCAACCGACTGACCAGTTGACTCACCCACCCACCTATCTGCTCATCTGTCTATGTTAATCCCTCTGTCCTCAATAATATTTTAAACACAAGCGGCTCCAGTGCAGGCTAGACATTCAGCACAAGTTATCATAGTGATCTACCATATTCATAACACTGAAAACCTGTAGCTACTCTGATAGCTGGAAACTCTGCTTTGGAACAGGGGCCCCTGTGCTTCCTCATAATGAATGTGTCTGGTCTGAGTGTTAAAAAACACGTTGAATAAAGGTTGGATATACAAGAAAACATTTTTTTAAACATGCCTCTTCTTTTCTATCTTCTGCAGATCAAACCGAACTTCATTGCACCACTGAGTCTGGTGGAGCCACTGCAGGTGATTCTGATGACTCAGATGACATCATCGTGTCTCCGTCTCGGCCTATGAGGAGAAGAGAAGTCCTGCTCTCGTAGACCCTCTAGGTTATGAGTTAAGGAGTGGGTTTGTACTGGATCATAATAAATTGGGTTCTTATTGAACCTGCATATGACAGCTAGGATGTTTCCATGTTAGTCAGGATAAACATTTAACACACAACATTTCTTGGTAGCTTTTAACAGGATTTAATTCACATTTCAGACATGAAGAGTGGAAGTTAAGCGGGATAGAAACACCTCACTTTGATTACACTAAAGCAGTTTCATCACATGCAAATAACACTGGGGAGAGCCCATCTTAAAAATCTGATTCAAGACCGCTTGGCATTCCTTCAGTTATCTCTCATCCATAATTTGGGAATAACTTTATTCAAAGCTGTTATTTTCATGAATTATAATTTAAACCAAGTAGCCCTTTTCCATAAATTATGTGCGTTCTTAAAATATGTTTTACTTTGCCAAAGTGCCTTTTGCACAGATATTCAGATAACCGCAATGCATATACTTCTCCTAAAGAGCAAACTCACCGCAAACTGCTCTGAATTTTACAGCCTTGAGATGACTATGAGTGAGATTTTGACACGCCTGGTTTGAAATACGTAGCAGTCATATCACTAATCCATCATGTTTGCTTAATAAATTATGGCTGATTCTGAGCTATGATCGAGGGCTGATTCTCTACTGATGCACTATTGAGTCAAACTGTGAATAAATTATAGATCAGTCTGCTGCAATACAGAACACACAGTCAGTATGGTGGAGGATACGTGGGGGGTATGTCTAATGCAAATAAACAGACATGATAATGGAAGGGCAAGAAAGGAAAGGGACGAGTGAAGGTTTCCCCACATGATGTGTGTGACTTTGATTCTGAGGCATTCAATAAAAAATGCTGTGTTTTTTACTGAAACTGCTTCTGTCTTATGTAGATTCTGCTAAGTATTGCTGAAAATAATCAAATTACCATAAAACTACTAAAGTAAATGGGCTTGATCTTGTTTAGCACTTTCTTACACCACAGGCCACACTTAGCCATTTACACACTAATGATGAAGGTTGCAATGGGAAGTGGTCATTAGTATGAAAGAACACATTCATACGCCACAGACATAGCAAAAGGAGCCATTTGGGATGAACTGCTTTTTCCAAAGACATTTGACTGCAGGAGCTGGGGATCAAACTCCCAACCATGAAGCTGAGAGAAGACCGACTCCACCACTGGGCCACAGCTGCATGGCTTACTTCCATGTGGAAACTTACTGTGCCTTTTGGGAAAGGTACTAATTTTGGTGAGTTTCCTCCAAGTGGTCTGGTTACAAAGAAAAAACTGCCTTGAAATTGCTCTAATGAAATCCATAGAATATATTTACATGGTGCATTTTGCCCCCCCCCCCTCCATTATTACTACTGTTGCTTTCAGCCAATCAACTGACAGTAGTGAGTCTACATTCACCCTTTAGGGTCAGGTGGGAGTGCTCGGTACTCCAATAGATGGATGCCAAAAAGTAGAAAGGTTCAAATCAGTTGTTTTTGTACCTATCCCAACATTTGACGGTGGAAATACAGAAAATTGTGTACCATACTGGACTGTTATTAACTGGACCACTTTGTTCAAACACATTATAAGAAATTGGCTTTTATGTAATTTCAAACAAATCTTACCCAGCAAAGATTGGCAAGACTTTAACATTGTATATTTAGACCAGAGATAATTTTAACTTTTTACAAAATAAGATATTCAGTTTGCAAAGTCTGCAAACAGTTTCAGCTTGAAATGCATAGGGGCCTCTCATTAAGACTTGCCTTTATTTGTCAAACCAAGAGGCACTGCTAAAAGGCCAGGACCTTCAATTGGGATGGACTTTTATTTGTAGTTTTACAGTAAATTTATCAAATTACTTCAGTCTACAGCTAATTTATACTTGTATTCCTTAACATTTCATTTCTGCTCTTGATTGCACTAAGTTTACCTTAAAAATCACGATTTAACATACAGGCTGTTAGTGTGGTTTATGTATTTTTCATTAGTTTCTCTTTGTTGTTATAAATAACCAAATAACCATCAGTTCTTGCTCATCAGCTCTAAGGAGAGCATCATATATCTCACTGTCTGCATCACCCACCATTGTGAATTATACATGAAATCAAACTTGCCTTCTCTGAGTGCTTGCAGATATGCACATTGGCTGACCCTAATTTATAAGGCTCTTTTTAGGCTTGATTCCCCCATATTTGTGCACTTTATTGCAGAAAACAAGCAGTTGCTATGCCTTGCGTTCTTGCACAGTTTTATCTGTTCCTAGGGTAAGGACAGAATTTGGAAAAAGAGCTTTCAGCTTTGCTGCCCCCTCTGCAAGGAATACTTTACAGACCGAACTGAAACTCTCTGAACTTATTCCACTTGGAGCCCTCCGTTCTATCCTGAGGGACAGACAGTGTGAGACCACTGAACAGTGCCTGTGTTTTAATCTTAAATTGTTGTTTGTTGTTGTGTTACAGCCCGCACTTGAAAATACTACTGCACCTCTAAAATTCTGTTTTAATCTATACTGTCACTTCTTTGTAACTGTTCTTATGACATTGCTGCTGACCTCTTGGCCAGGTCACCCTTGTGAAAGAGATCCTGATCTCAGTGGGTTTTTATCTGGTTAAATAAAGATTAAATAAAATAAATAAAAATCATACTACATATCTCAAGGAAAAGAGAAACATACAAAAATAATACTTGTTCTTCCTTTAACAAATCCTAGATTTGTATTTACCATGTTCCATGTTACTACACTGTAATCCCCTGATTAATTATTTCAACATGCTTAAGCATACTCTGCTTGATGTGTTTTATTTTTGACGGATTGAAATTTTGAGAAGCTTGGACCTTGCTGTTGGGTCCTGGAATTATCCCGAGGGACCTTTGATGGGTTTAAAAATATTTTTGATGATTTCTGTCTACTGCGATTTATATTCAACATAAAGGTCTTAGTCATTGAAAGTAATTTAAGTCATATACTTAATATTTGATGCACGCCTGTAATGATTATATCTTCAGTCAGTTAATCATTTTTTTGTTTGTAAAGCACTAATTCATAAACAAAGTTATCTACTGTCGCGGTCTTGACAGTAGGTCTAGACTGTACTCTTTGATGTATTGTTAAAAAGACCCAATGGTAATCATTATGAGGGAGAGGGACCAGAGAAACAACAAAACAACAAATGGAAGACAAATTTGTGGCAGTCATGGCCATAAACTTATATTCAATTTTTTGGATTATAGTCGTTGATGATGGCAGCAGTAGATGAAGAATAAGTAATAAAAAATATTAATGATAGAAAACTGTGCAATTCTGGCATTGGCAGCTTAGCAGCTTTATTGAGAGGGTCTTGAAAAGCGTATTAAAAAGTATTACATTTAGTGTCATATTTTCTGAAAGATCCTGTGCCAAGGGCTCTACTTTTGTGTAGGGATTTGTAAAATAGAAATTTTAACAAATTTTAGGAAAAAATAAAGGTTTAAAAAAAAAGAAAAAAAAATACAAAAGATAACCTGTAAATATTGAATGCATTCATATTTTTTTGGAAATATATATTTTTTATGAAATATTCCTATTATAAAAATAATAGATTTTATTACATCTATTATTTATTTTTTTATATTTTTTATTTAAATTTTGCTATGGTCAAAGGTTCGATTGCTCGTGTTAACTTTGGTTGAAAAGCGTAGTAAAGCTGCCTACTGTAGCATGTACTACCACCATTTCAACGTTAGGGGGCGACCTCAATGCGCACTCATTTATATCTCTCTCTCTCACTCATTCTCTTTCTCTCTCTCTCTGACACACATACACACACATACATTACAGAGCAGGAGCTGCCGCAAAGCCCCATCCTCCAGGGCTTTTTAAACACCGTGTTTGCTTCACGCTCTAACAATATCATCCAATTGAAGAGCCGCAGAGCTAAATGCACTGAACCGACGGTCATCGTGGGAACAACGCCGAGGAGCACCAACCGTTATGGTTTAATAGAAGACAACGAAGGCATCGTCAAAAAAGAGAGAGATAGAGAGATACTGGGCTGCGGGTCACTGGGTTTGACGCCTAATCTGCCTTAGCATTGTCGCTCTCGGAGAAGGTAGTCAAAACAAGAGGGGGGACTCGGTGAAATGTGACCGTTATTCGGTTATTTTCAATGTGGTTGGGACTGCAGCCGACTCGGTCGTTGCAGCTTGCTCGGTACGTTGATGCAGCAGCGCACGGCTGAGGGGTTAAAATCCACCACCGGAGCTTGGAAGACAATAGGTGAAATACACGCCGGCCTGGACTCCCAAGACTGCACTAAACGACGGTCTGAATCCACTTCACTCTAGGTAGGTTGCAACATGGTTCCTATCACCGACCAAACAGGGGGACTTTGAAGTCCACAGACACGCAGCCCTGAAGCGAATCCTCGCCTTTTCTCCTCCTTGTTGCCTTGACGACTACGAGAGACTGCGGTAGTTTTAACGGACAAAGCAGGTTAATGCTAGCTAATCCGGGGTTTTCTTACAATTTATTATCTCAACTTGTTATGATAAATAAAGCGTTAAGCCTGAATGTACTTTGATACCTTCGACTGGGTTGACCTACATATGTTGGTACAGTAAAGGCAGTAAAATAAGAGTCGTGTCTGGATATGGGGTTTGATATAACGGCCATTTCATTCCCAACAATACGGTTATCTCATGGAGCTTGTGTTTTGCGGTATGGGCGTAAAAGGGGTGATGCGGGGTCGCAGTCCGCCATGCTATTGTCACACCACAATTCATATCCGCGGTCTTCAGCAAAAGTAGGGCTTTTAATGTTTGATATTTGCCTAAAAATGAGGATATTTGACATGAAATTTGTTTATCATTTGAGTAGAGTGGGAGGTAGGCTGTTAAATGACACTACCAGTATGGTGCCAGCAGTTACCATGTTGCAAGAGCATTAATGCCACATATTCCAACATAACCAAGCAAATTACAGGACATTTGAAAGGAAAATGGTTTAATTTGTCAACATTATCACGTTAATCAAAGTAATTATGGCAAACCACCAGTTTCACCGAATTTAGATAAAAAAATAAATGAAACAATATGTCATATTGCGGTCTTAACCCTTTTAATTACACAGGGGCATCTTCAGGTGTGTCACGGATTGGCCAAATATTCTATTCACATTGATTTAAAGGGCCAATTAGTGTGTCAAATTTTTATTTGCAGATATTTGAAAAGCTTTGTGCATCCTGCTTTAACAAATGTCAAAACACTGTGATGCTCTGACATGTTAATGTTTTCTGTCCCGGCCCTGTCACTGACTTGTCACAGAAAACACTGTTTTTATCATAATGTCAGTCATCATTCTCAGTTGTTGTGGTAAATGCTATCAGCAGAAGGGATTGCAGAAACTAATCTTGCTCAACACTCCATGAAATGTCACTAATAGTAGCCGTTCATGACTCTGCCAGCCAGGACAGGTGCTGTAATGTAAGCAATATGGTGAAGCAGGTGTGCTGATATTCAGTACAACAGCACGACCTTGAGTGGGATATTGCTTTTAAGTAGGGCTGAACGATTTGCAAAAATTGCGGGGTTTTTTTCCCGATATTGCCATTGCAATTTAATATGCAATTATTATTAGGTTCCTCACCTTATTAATTTTTTAACAAATTCAAGCAATAAAAATCATTCTATATTGTAACCTACATTCAGTCAGGAACACTCGTTCATTTAACCATTTTATTGCAAAATGTATATACAGTTTTACTTGGTGGAGAAGGTTCTGCTCTAAAGATGCTCCCTGGGTTAATCAAGCAGCATGCCTTGACTTACCAGGCAGCACATGGCTAGAAACCCCCATACAGATGGACACATTTATGACATGGTGTATTGTAAACAATGGATTTCAGAGGTAATTAATCCACAGTAGCATGGATCTGAATATGAGGGTGCAACAAGCTTTAAGCTATAAAGGAGGCGGCTGGGGTGGGGGAAGTGAAGCTGGCTATTAGCTGACTGCAGCTGGGGGTATGACTTCTGTGAACTAATGCTAAGCTTCATCAATATTAGATAGAATGAAGTAGTTGATTTTTCTCATATTACAAACTTGATACCAATTACTTTATTGAAGGGGATTATCATATCATTTTTATGTCAGTCATTTGGACTAAAACAAAACATACATGAAACACGTGAAACCATTTGAAAAAAAAAGAGTTGTGTTATGTGCATGATTCAACTGTCATGCATTATGTGCATAATGCAACTGTCATGCATTATGTGCATAATGCAACTGTCATGCATTATGTGCATAATGCAACTGTCATGCATTATGTGCATGTGCATAAATCTCTGCTGCTGCAAAAACGAGTGTCTTAGCCTGCTATTTTGACACATTTCAGGTTAAAGAAATATTGCAACTTCTGGGATTTGTAAATTGCAGCAGGCTGTCTTACAATTTAATCTAATCTGTAACCAGTTGCCCAGCCTATTTAGCACAAAGTTGCAAAGCTTAGTAAATAATCTGTCAGAGATTATTTCAATTTTGTGCAACTGAATTTAGCACAAAAAGTAAAGAAATTTGTGTTTAGTAGATTATTTCTTTGTTGTGACAATGCTTCTCAGCAATAAGTCTTCTGTAAGAAAGCCTGTTTATTTCCCTTTTAAAAGGAGCCACATTTGGAACTTGGATTTGTGGGATGAACAGCAGAGCTGAGTATGTGGGTTGCACCTGTGAAAAATTTTCTCTGTCAATGCCAAACGGCTCATTCTGCCATTGATTTTTTCATGGTAGATTGGATGATTGAAGTTTGAAGAAACAAGACATATTGGGCAATTTAACAGTGTATTCAGTTAACAAACAGTAGCGTGTCGAAGAGTCATACCAGCCTGGCATCTCCTCCTCATACTGGTCCCCAGCCTCGCTACACACTGATGTAAGATGGCATCCCATCCTTCAACCAGCATTTGTCACAAGTCAGCCACTGTGGTTGTGTTGGTCACTCTGGCGCGCCCAAGCTGATCCCACAAGTCTTCATCAGGGTTGAGGTTAGGACTGCGGCAGGCCATTCCGTCCTCTCCACTCCTAAATTCTGACAAACCCTGCTCTGTGGGTGCAAGTATTGTCGTCTTAATGGATAGACTCCAGTCCCAGACTGTGGAGATATGGGATTTCCACTGGTTGCAGGATCTCATCGCGATATCTCTCTGCATTGAGATGTCTCCAATTATCCCAATTAGGCACCTGATTGTCAGTACCTGAGGGTAGCTCAAAACAAGAGTCAATAGTGCCAGCAAAAAAAAAAAAAAAAAAGCTGTTAGGAATTGGCAGAGAAGATTTCATACATTTTTAATGGGTCCAACCCACATACTCAGCTCTGCTGTTCATCCCACAAATGCATATTCTTTACAAATGTGGTACTATTTTAAAGGGAAATCAACAGGCTTTTTAACGTTACAAGAACTATTTCCAGGACATAGTGGTATCCCCCAGCGCTGTTATACCCAAGATTAGTCCTCATTAAATTCCGAGCGTCCAGTGAAATCACTTGGTCTACACTAGTGTTGTTAAGGTGTTCATTAAGTAATGTCCACTCCACGTTAACACACAATGATTGTGTATTTCTCCACAGTGTCCGTGTGAGTAATCTGGTCAGAGAGTGAAGTGACAGCCAGCAGGTTGCTGGTTCAGCATGGCAGCTGTAGTGAACTACTCCCCACCTTGGTGGGTGAATCTGCTCCACCGGTTGCCTCATTTCAACATCGAATTCCAGCTTGTGAGCAGTGATTTCAGGCCGGAGGACTCTGAGTATCAGAAGGTAAGACAAGTACTGGGGAATAATTACCTCCCACTCAGGATTCATCATCCTCTTCATCGTGCAGTCACCTTATCGTCCCACCTTCTGCCACCTGCCCACACTGTAATTTCACAGCAGAGTGGCCAAGTGGTGACTGAGGCTGTCCTGCAACCACAGAGTTGGGTTTCCTCCTTGCATCGATCAATGATGTGTGTGTATGTGTGCAAGTGTGAGAGAGAGAAATGCCCTTGAATCACGACTCTGACCCTCTTCCTGCTCAATCATTGTTATGGGTAAATGGTGTGCATAAACTGTTGGTCGATTTATGGATTATCCGGGTGGTTCCCAACCTAAGGGCCGGGATCCCTGATAGTTGTATAAATCTAAAGACTTAATGAGGTTTTTAGCAAGTTAGGAAAGATAAAATGGCTTTCCCTCATAGCCATTAGTAGCTCTACTTGAATCAACTTACTTTGAGCTGGACCTGCATGCTCTCTGTTCTACTTTTCACCACACATTGTACCTGCTCACTGGAGGTGTTTACCTAGGTAAGCTAGCTTTAGAGTTTTGTTGTGTGGAACAGCAATTTACCCTTCTTTGCAAAAGAAGGCAAACATGTAATAAACTATACAAATATGCTTTAGAAATGTTGAGTACTTCTGTTTTAGTACTTGCAAGTTGGTGCTGCAGATCAGTAAAGCAAACTCAGAGTATTGGCAAATAACTGTCCCGTTGTGTTTCCCTGTCACCTTTTGGTATCAGCTTAGCTCTGCTGGAAGCCTCAGGATGGTAATGCCCAAAAAAGCATCAGGCACCAGGCCCTGTTCACAACTCCTGCCAATGGGAAACCACACTAAGAACGATTTCAAGCGATCACTTAAATTAGATAAACTACTTAGAGCTCTTGGCCATATGACAATCTGTGATGATGGGTAGGAGGTAGGCTTTGCTTAGCTGGCTCTCCACAAGCCAAACAATGACTGAACCAGTGGCTTAAATGGACAGAAAAATGATTGCCAACATTATTCATAATCAGAGATTTTAAAGTTTAAGTATTTTAAAAAGCTGAAGCACCAAACGTTTCTGCTCTATGATTCTATTGATGTATGTTTGAGCATTCATGCCTTTATTAAGGAGACAGGACAGTGGATAGAGTGGGAAACTGGAGGGAGAGAAAGTGGGAATGACATGGAGGAAAGGATCACAGGCTGGATTTGTACCCGGGTCACCTGCTCTGATGACAACAGCCTGACCACAGAGGAGCATAACTGCCATGGCACCTGTGCTCCTCAAGATTATAAAAAATTTGAAATTGTGCTCCTGTATATCGTTGTAAAAATATTACTGTTTCCAGTAGAGATGCATACTATGTTCGGCATGATAAGGGTATCGGCAGATATGAATATTTCTGCCAAAACTTACAGCTAATTTATAAGCTGTATATATTGGCAATATAAGTCATAAATCAACCTTAATATCGGCAAATTGTACGACTGTACCATCAGGTAAAGGTGGTTGCCTAGGACATGACACAGTCAAGGAACCCCACTGTGAGCTCTGAACATTTTGAATGAACCTCAAAATGTAAAACAACTACCTAATTGTATTCTTTACAATAAAAAAAGGGTGCATATATCTGTATCGGTATTGATATAATCTAAAATGAGTCTGGAAATATTGGCATATTGGATATCGGAATGCATTCATGATGTATAGGTGGCTACCTAGGATACTACACCCTCAAGGAGGCTCACTGTGAGCCCTAAACATTTTGAATGAAGCCCCATACCTAAAACAACTACTGGACCGTTCTTTTTCCCTGCTCCTCTCTCAGCTCTGCTTGACTCAGCCTCTTTAAACAGGAGAAAAAGTTAGTGTTCTTTACAATTTAAAAGGATCTGCATATGAATGTATCAGTATCAGCTAGATTGACTTTGGAAATATCAGCATCGGCAAAAATCCAATATTGTGCATCCCTAGTTTCCAGTCTGTAAGTGAAAACAGTAAGAAATTTGAGGGTTAAGTCTTGTTTTTTTTAACCTAAGACTGCTTATTGGTATTTTATTTAAAAAATGTTTAATAAAGGCGCCAGTTAAGCTCAGTTGTTAGAGCAGGCACCCATTTACTGAGGCTACAGTCCTCAACCCACTGGCCACAGGATTGAGTCCCAGTCTTGGCACATGTTTGTTGCATTTCTTTTCCCATTCTCTTGCCCAGTATTTCCTGTCTCTCTTCAGCTGTCCTGTCCATTAAAAAGGGAAAATGCCCAAAATCTCTTTATTTTGGTGTTGGATTAGCTCAAATGGTAGAGCAGGCGCCCAAATACAGAGGCTACAGTCTTGGATATACTGGTTGCAGTATCAAAACCAAACCCACTGCTTTTTGGTGCATATATCCCCCACTCTCTCAACATATTTCCTGTCCCTCTTCAGCTATCCTATCAAAGTAAAGGCGGAAAGCCAAAAAACATAACCTTTAAAAAAAATGGAAGTCGAAACATACAAGTAATTGCATTTGTTGTGTGTTAAAACACTGGCTGAGACTGCGGTGCTGCATAGAAAGCAGCTCCATCTCAAAGGCGGGCTTTGGCCCAGTTTTGCTGCATTTCATTTGAATCCTTAAACAAGGTGACTTTTAGGTCTGCACCAGAAAGAAACACAGCCTCATGAACACACATGGAGCCAAAGACACAGCGTTTAGAGCCTGGCATTCATCTGCAGCCGTCGACCCTCGATGCAGCTCGCTGACATGTATAGGGAGAGGAGGGAGGGCGTGTGAGTTCAAGAGCCGAGCGTGGGAAGGCACCCACGGCCATGAACAAGGGAGGGAGAGATGGGAACCGGAGAGAGAAGCAGGGAGAGGAGGAGGAGGAAGAGGAGTGAGAAAGATAAAAAAGGGACTGATTGGAGGCGAGAGGACAGAGAGAGGGCTCCATGAGCCATGGGAGGTGCTTCTAAATTGCCAAATAGCCACTTCCTGCGAGCTATTCAATGTTAGACTAAGGGCCTTTGTATGTGTGTGTGTCAGTGTGTGTGACCACTGGAATTTTAAGGACCCCCTTTTAGGACTAATTACATCCTGACATATTTAAGCAGATGGGGCTGTTTCTATGTCACTGAGCATTCTGCACTATGATCATATGCTTGTTTAAATACTATCTGTATTCCAGCAGTTGAGCATGTCAAGCTGTATGTATGCGCTCTAGGCTGGGAAATATTCCGAGTTTTTATTGTGTATTGATACATTTTTAAACAAGATATAGGGTAAGACAATATTATTTGAATAGACATTTTTTAGATGTTAATTTGAATTTAAAAAGTAGATGCTTTATGCTTATCAAGAAGATTGTTTAGTAAGAACCACTATCAGTTAAATGTTTATTGATGAGAAGGTGATCTATTTTATTATGTTTTTCTTTTTGGCTTGAAAGGGAAATGTTATTTGGAAAATATTTATCGTTAGAATGTTTAAGGATTCATTACAATATTGGAATTTCCCTTGTGGGACTAAAAAAGAACATCTTATCTTACTAGTAAAAAGCAAATTATATTGATGCCAGTTTAATACCACACCAGTTTAAACTATAGTTTTGTTGGTCAGTTTTTGGTTTTAAGTCATCATAAACTGCAGGCAAACTCCTGCACACTGTCTGAATTGCACAAATATGTTGGCAACATTTAGGAAAGTGGGTGAAGCTGGCAAAAAGCAAGAGAAACCTTCACTTTTTGCCAGTTCAACCCACTTTTCCAAAAGTTGCCAACAAATATGGGCAATTTAGACTGTGTTCTCTCTCCCTGAAATTAGTACTAAAGCTCATGGAGTTTCTGTATGTTTGTAAAGGTTTATTTTTGGGCTTTTTATGCCATCATTTATAGAAGAAAATAGTGAGTCAAAGCATGGATGAGAGAATGGGGAATGATATGCGAGAAAGGAGGCACATGTCGGATCTGAACCCTGGCATCCTTACACATGGGGTACGACCCAACCGCTAAGCCATCTGTGTCTCAAAGTTTCTATGTATTTTAATACAGTGATGATTAAGATAATAGAGATTTAATCATTTTGAAACTCATGACAGTAAAAGTGGGGGTATTATGCCTTTTTTCAAGGCTTTACACCATTTCTCTGATACCCACGTAGTAGCTTTACATGGTTTACAGCTCAAAAAACTCCTCATGTTTCTCACACTGGTGTCCTGAAAACCCCTTTTTTAACCTCCATCTGAAACGCTTCATTTTCGCTGCTGTCTCTTTAACACCCCCCCTCCACGGACCTGCTTTTCTCCGATTGGCTGATTTTCCAGAGGCTGGCCGGCGGCAGGACTCAATGTTTTGTGCCCGCCCCCTCCAAAGTGGCTAATGTTGTTATGCTAGTAGTTTAAAACTTTGAATGAACCGATCCGACTGAGTAAAATATGGTGAATTTTGATATACGTCTGTACGTGTTAGACCTGAAGTCTGATCCTGATAGTTTGGAGAGGGAGAGGGGGAAGAAAACCAGCAGCAGTGAAGGATAGAGCAGGACGTATCTGTTTGGTAAGTGTTACTGTGTTACCCAATGGCTAAATGGCTAAAAGGCCTTGTGGGGGCGGTCTGTTCCGCTTTGCCGGCAGCACGGATGAACCATGAACCAGTCAGGAGATAATATTGTGATGACCCCTTCAGTTCGCTCCCTTTTCGCTCCATCGAAATCTTGTCTCGGGAGAATCTCAGAGAGATTTTCAACGAACCGTTTTCATCAGTTTACACGCTAATTCCAAGATTACTGCCGCATACGTTTATCTTGCGGTTTGAAAATTTACATACGTGGAGTATGGACACCCAACAATGTGACTTTATATTTATGTTTTAAAAATCGGAAAAGTGTAATTCCCCTCTTTAAAGGTACCTGAGGAGCACCATAATGAATCTCTGCCAGCATTACTCCTTGAGACATTCAACTGATACTACAGCAGCATGATACAATGTGTCTGTCTTTTCCTTCACACTGCTTGCTGAACGCTAAGACAGCACAGCACAGTGGGAGCTCTACATGAACACACAGTCACAGACACAGTCAGGCATGCACACACATCACGGCACTCCCTGACTGGCTCTGCTGATCCTGTTTTTGTCTCTGATACTGCCTCAGAAACCAGCAAAGAGGGGTAGCCTCTACAACATTAAAATGAAGATAAGATGTCTCAGGGATGTCAATATCGCAGCTTTAAATAGCACTGTGACTTGGGCTTAGGGATATGAAACATTTTGATAACCTAAATGCAAGGAAATATTTCTAATGTTTCTAGACTGTGTGTCTGTGTCTGCAGCTTTTGATAATTATGGGCTTGTTCCCACAGCCCTTTCTTTGCGTTGGCAGTGCTCATTTCAGTACAAAACAAATGCATTCCAGTGTTTTCAGCACTCAGCATCCTGAGCACAGAAATGCAGTCAGTGCTATCAATTGAAATAGTTCAACTCTTAAAACAGCACTATGTTAACGTCACTTTTCCCTTACTAGCCAAATCAAAATCAAGACAACTTATGATAATGGCGGAAAGGAAACTGATCTGAGTTAACTTTTTGAGGGTAACGTTTCCATGTTGCAGCATCTGCTAATGCCGTATCATATTAAAGAACCCTATGGTTCTTTTATTGTGACAAGTAACTGTTGTTTCTTTTTAGAAAAGAATACTGACTTATACATCATGTATCACCATTCAAATAAAAAATAGGGCCACATGATATTGAGTTGGCATGCTGATATGTACATTTTTTTAACCTACCAAAATCAATACCAATAAATAAATGGTTTTCAGCCCTGAAACTTCAGTCCTTAAGAAAAACTTCAAATTTCCTACAGCTGATGTCGGTCTGTTGGTCTTTCCTAAAGCTTCACAATCTTATTCATACGGCCATTAACTATAGCCGTAACCTCGGTTCTAGATACCTGCAGAAATTTTCATATCTGCTGATACCAATGCTGAGCTTTATTTGCTAATATTGATATGCTTATACAATTGTGCAGCCCTACTAAAAATATTAAATTGTAAAACCTGTACTGCCATTCAGCTTAAAAATACCAAGATATGATTTTTGTCCCATATTGTCCAGCCCTAGCAGTTTCTGTGTCACTGAGCATTCATTGCTTTGATAACATGTTTGTTTAAATGCTATCTGAATGTACAGCAGTTGTGCATATCAAGCTGTATGTTTATACGTCACACAGCAGATTCACTTTCTGTGTCAGTGCGTATTTAGCACTTAGTGTTGTTTGTGGAGGTGAGGTCACAGATCTCCCTCAGGGGCTGTGTGAGTGAGTGAATATAGGGGTTCTATTCAGGGTGAAATCATTAATTCTGGCCTGATGAGGGGAGGGAAAGAGGGTGAGAAGAAGAAGAAGAAGAAGGAGGCTGAATTGGATTGAGGGAAGAGGAGGAGGAGTGAGGGAAGGAGCAAGGGGGGTCGGGAGAGTGGGAAGGGGGGGTCTGTAGTCTGTTGTGAAAGAATGCTCTCTTTCTTTCTTTCACTGAAGCCCGTCTTTAGATTGGCTCAGTATATCTGTCTCAAAGGCTTTCATGCATCCACTCATCCAGCTGAGAAAACGCACACATACACACGAACAAGGTCCAACACTGTGTCCTTCAGTGCACCGAGTCCGTCACCAAAACACACAATAGAGAGAGATTCTTCTGTGTAGTGTTTTCCTTTCTGATGTGATTTGGCACAGGTTCATTTGTATTCAGCTCTGGAGCTCTGAAGCTGCTCTAAACTTTCTTCTCACACACTGTCACTCACTTGTTCGCTCCCTGCAAGAAGCTTTTCTCCTAAACAAACTGAACAGAAAAAAAGTGTTGAGCATTCATTCATGAGAGCAGTAGGTCTCTGATGACTTTGACTTTACTGGGGATGCTGACTCCATGGCTTTGTACAAGAAAACGGTCTTGTTTTTTTCCTGGGGAGCTGAAACTGGAGCTCTTATCCTGAGGGTCTGTAAAGGCAGTGGAATAGCTTCTGTGTGCGTCTGTGTCAGTGTCTGTGTGTGCGTTCGTGTGTTTGTATTATGGCAGAATCGCAGAGTCAGCGAGCAGCCACAGTTAAAACAGCTGCAGAACATTACAGAGGAATCATGTGACCTATAATAACACACACATATATTCCCAGCTGTGGAAAGTAAGTCTGTAATTGGTATTTTGGATAGTTTGCCACAGTTTGCACAATAGAAGACATCATCTCAGTAGAGTTTGAAAAGAGAAATTGCTGCTTTTGAAACTTTTTTTGTGTTTAAAAGATTTAATTAATGCCCTGCAGATCATCAAAGGACTGAACAAAGGATGTGTACTGGAGATTTTTCCACTTCTGATTCCTTGATGAGATTATTATAGAGTGCTTGAGTCGTGGCAAAAAGAGGAGATGGTTTACCAGCTCCCTGTTAGCGGCCTTGGCTGTGACACTAAGATTACAATCATCAAAACTGCACGTTTCTAGGACAGTGGCTTTTAACTTAGACTGTGAATGAAGCTGTAGGCAGCAGTTCTTTATACTGGGGTTTTCACAATAATAGACTTTAAAACTGCAATACAGGATCAGTAAAATCAATGTGTAATGTCTTTGTTGATTAGGCACCATTGTGTTGTCTCAGAATTTTAGGGGGTAGTGAAGCCCACAACAGGATAGAAACCTGACCTTATAGAGTCTAGATGCTGGTGGTGGTACTGAAAAGGATGCAGGAAGTGATGCAGGGTAACCATCTGAAGAGCTTTACCCAGACACTGATGACCTGGACCTGGATACTGATGATCTGGACCTGGATACTTGCAGGATCCACACTATAGACAAGCTGACAGCAGCAGAGAGAAGAGCCTATTTGAAGTCTGGCAGCAGTAAGATGACTGATAAGATGATTGTCCAGATCTGATTGGTTTGGTACCTAAAGAGTTAACAACGATAATCAGCTGATCACCAGAGCAGTAAAAAAAAAACAGAGCAATTTTAATGGTTATGGAACAGTCTTATGCCTGGACTTACACTTAGCTTTATAAGTTCTAGGCTTTAATATTAGTTAATTTCTTATTTTCAGTAGATAAACATTGCAAGAAAATTCATGCACACTGTTTAAATAGCACAAATACATCAGTAATGTTCAAGTGTTTCCCACATGTAGACAATATATGGGTGTGCTACCCACGTATACACAAACACTGAGTATAATTGCCAGATTTTTTATGATGATTGCCATCGGAACTGATTGAGATACAAAGAGAAAAGTCTGCAGGTACACCTCTCAAATATATTGATTCAAAGAAAAAGATCAGATATTGCATGCTAAAAAGGAAGCTTCTTATCCCTTCATTTCAATAATTTACATCTGCTAGTGCTGTCTACCAGTCAAAGTTTAGGGCAGTGGTTCCCAAATTTTGGGAAAACAAAGAGAAACTTAAAATGATTTATGGTTATAATTATTTTTTTTATCAGTAAATGTAAAATATCACCAAAATGAGTTCAATTTGAAATAATACCATAGCTATTCAGTGGTTTGTATGCTTAAATGAAAATAATGTGTACAAAAACGCCTTTAAATGTAAATTTCTGCATGTTGCTTTGTTTAACATCGTACGCCTTAACCATGTCCAGGGACAGCAGGGTTCCCTGGTATCTGGCGCTGTTATTTGGGGGTCATGGGCCGAAAAGTTTGGGTACCCCTGGTTTAGGATAAACAGTGAGATATACATCATCATAAATGAGCCTCCTTACACTGTGAGCGATGCGCTGTTGTGTGTCTGTGTACTTGTGTGTAAGCATGCACATATGTAGGTAAGAGAATGAAGAAAATGAAAGGCAAGTTAAGATGTGCAGATTATAGCCGTTTGCTACACAAACCAAAACAACAGTTTGAATGAAGGGCTAATATTTATTCCACCATGCAGTTTTGGTGTAATTCTGAGGGAAACACTGGCATAGTGTCATCTCCTCTGCTCTCTGTGCTTTTAAGAGACAAAAAACAAAGTTTTGCATCTTTATGAGTTGCCAGAAGGATTTTAAAAACGTCTGTAATTGCCAAGTTATGAATATGAATGAACCACTGTTCTCTCTCCCTGTTGCTCGTGGCAGCTCTGGGCCAAAAACATGACTGAAAATCTGTGTTTTTTTAAGCTTCAGTACTTTCTGAGACTGTTGATCATTAATAGAACAGATTGTGTTGTTTAAAAATACATGATATCAAAGTGATGAAAATTTTGAAAACCTTAGCTGTTACCTTGTCTGCCCTTTGCTGATCAGCTTTTACTTTCACTACATCCTCTCCACTCCTGGAGTTGTTCATCATGGTAGTGGCTTATACTCGTGTTAAAAAATCCAGCAAATTTGCAGAAGAGTTTCATAGCGACATGGAAATGTATCTTCGGTTGTTAACTGGCTTATCACTGCTTGTAAATGAAGCAAGGACACATTAGGTATCTGTTGCAGCTTTTTTACTTATGTGCCTATTAAATGGCTTTTTATTTAATTTATCAATAGTTGTTAATAACTTTATTTCAGAGCTGCATATTAGGTTCAGTGCATGAATTTCATGTACTTTGTTACACTGTGTTCCTACATCACTTTAATGCATGCTTCCCTTTTCTGTCTTAAGATAGCCCTAAATACTCTTTTTTTTTTACAATTCTTTAAAAGATGTACCTCTTTTCTCATTATTTCTCATTCTTTTTAGCTACGTATTGATAGACTTCAGTGTGGCTACATATAATATGTTTATATTTGTTTAAGAGAAGCACAACTAATTTGTTTGTACAGTGTACAACGATAATCAAGTGAAACATATTAATATGGACCACAAATCATATCTCTCTTGTTTATAGAGATTATATCACTGTATCCCATCCAGATATGCCAGTTATAACTTAAAACAAGGTCAGTTTACATTTATATCCATTGTTTTTAAATTGAATTACTCTTTGTGCTAGACTAATTCTGCTGTCCAAACGGCTACCTGCCATCTTTTGTCTAATAAAGGATTTTGTTGTTGGTGTTTTGGTCGGTCTTTGACCCTGTAGTACAGATAAATATCAGCAGAATGAACTCCAGGTCAGGCAGCGCCTCAGGAAAGAAGTTCAGATCATAGCAGGCAAGGCCAGACTAGTAACACAGGCAGGGAGAGTGCAAGGACAACCCGCTGAAGTGGAAGTGATTGATCCTGTCAGCTCAGACACGCACACACATTCACTGACACGCACGCACACACACTTAAATGGACAGATTGAAAGTAGATCACTGTGCCTGGGTGTTTAACGTTTGGCCCCTCCTCCAAGCCTGCAAGCTGATCTCCAGTAGCATAGATGTGCACACACAAAACTGCACTTACAACTAAGTACACACACACACTAACACACACACATCCAGAGCCAAGCTCACCATGCTTATTAGTAGCTAATTGATCCACACTTAATCTGCGCTGATGGTTTGTCAGCCTAACAGTTAATCTAGCAGCCATCATACACAGTGGGAGGAGCGGCTGCAGAGACCTGCTGGTCCTCAGTCAGATTATAAATTTAACATTAAGATCATAAACCACACATCAGCAGGCATGGATCAGCTGTCTTTTTAAAATGTGATGACTTAATTGACTGCTACAGTGTCAACAAAGAGTTGAAACCAGTTTTTAAGTAGAAATACCAGCCCAGCTGTAAAAATGGAAACATTCTACATTCATCTTAGTTTTATTTTACTTTAAAGTACAGTCCTGTTCATATTCAATGGGAAAAGGTCAAGGTCACTGTGACCTTGTGTTGTTCCTCTCTACTGCATGCAATATCATAGCAATGTTTGGAGTATTTTTTAAGACATTGTTTTTAACCTGTGGTAAATCAGTGGACTATTTCTCTAGCTCTACTCCTCTCTAATCTTTTTTTTGCTGGTTAAGCAAAGCTGTTTTTTTTTTTTTAGTTATTCTATAGCATTATACTCCTCCAGTTTTAGCATGTGGTACAGCCTCTTTTTAAAACAGGTCTACTTGTTTTTAATCCTAGTGAATTCCTTCAGATACTTTCAATGGAAAAAATCTGTCATCAAGATTACTGTTGCACTATCATCCTGTGGGCAACATTGATTGCTGTACATTGTGTCTGTAATAGCTGTAATGGGCTTCTAACTGATGCAGGGGTTATACTTAAAACATTTGACAAGTATCGACTAAATTTACACACATATTAAAAGACTGGTTGGCTGGTAGACTACTAGTGCACTGTTTGTGCAAATGCAACAAGGGTTGCCACTGTTAAGCATTGTTAATTTTGTCAACTAAAACTATGACTAAAAATGTTCATCAACAGCCTTTTTTTCCTTGACAAAAACTAGACTAAGACTAACAAAAACAGATCTCTGATGACTAAAATGACGAAAAGTAATTTTAGTTTTTGTTAAGATAACTAAAACTAGACTAAAATGTAATGTTTTTTTTTTGTCAGACATTCAAAATCTGTGATATTTTGCCATTGTGGGTTAATTTGTCAAAAACAATGCAGCTGTAGCTATGCTGCCTCTCAGCTGTAGAAAGCAGGGACCCTGGGTTTGGAAGAGTGCAAAGAACACACTACCATGATTTGGTACCAAATGTAGGCAAGAAAATAAATGCTTGGACCAAAATTAAATGCTAAAATTTTGGGACTTTTTATGAACTCAAACTGGACTAAAATGTTGTTGAGTTTTCGTCTACTAAAACTAGACTAAAACTAAAAAGGGTAGAAAACACTAAAATCTGACTAAAACTTAAAGACATTTCATCTAAAGACTAAAACAAAGACTAAAATTAAAAACAGCTGCCAAAATGAACACTGCTGTTAACCTAGCAAAGCAATGGCCAGGTTCCAGGCTTGCTTTTGTCAGAGAATCACTAACCAATCAGTGCCATTTGAATACAGAGAGGCAGTAGCTACATTGTAGTTTAGTTGAAGCAACTGCAAGCCTGTGAACAATGGTCTCTGATGAAGATAGTAGCATGGATGGCAATTGTTGGAATCATTCAGTTTTTTTTTTTTGTTAATTTTCTTGCTTTTTCTTTGGATGGAAGTTAAATATATGCCACACAATAAGGCATGTGAAACAGTTTATCTAGTGTTTCCGGTTATGCTACTGTATCAGATTTTTTTTTTGTTTTAAAGTACAATCACACAAACTCACCCACAAAGAAAACTTTAATACTTCAATACCAGAATAAATTTCATGACATCTGAGAGCAAAACCATCCCTTAAAATATTGTCAGACTAAAGATGTAAGAGTAAAATACTTGGTACTGGATCATTTTTCAAATTTAATAATGTAATGACTTAAATGATAGAAGAATTTTTAACCTGTTAGCTCGGGCTTCTAGTAATCTGAATCTTCTGTTGAAAAGCATGAAATCAAATTCAGCATGGAGAGGATGCTCAAGACACTGTACGATGTCCTGAGCCTTAGATTTAGTTCTATCATAAATTTGAAACAAATCAGTCTATTTTTATTTTCCAGTGAAAGGCTACCAAACCAGCTTCTAGGGCGGTCACGTCTGTGATGTTTTATGAATGAAGTTTTTAAAATGAAACACTTTGCATAACTGTTTTAATACTATGGCAAAAAAGAGTCCATTGCACCCAATATTGGGTAGTTATTGTTCTTATTTCCAAAAATGGACATTTAATTCCTGCACGGTCTCCAGATATCGCAAACACATTGCTGACATTTCATCACCAAACTTTTATTAATACATGTCCATATTTCAGACAAAGCTCTCTCTCATCTGTGTACTACAGCTTGGATTAAAAAAAGACTGAGGATCAGAAGTATGTTTAAACCTTAACCAGTTCCTAATGATATAGATCATTGAAACGATGGAGATTACATTGATTTAAAACATGAAGTATTCAGAAGTATCAAATGGAACTGCAACATGTATTTAAACTCTCCATGAGCTGCCTTTTATTTTTAGGTTATCAGTTTTGTCCCGTGAAATATCAGAAAAACTCCCAGAAATGGTTGGCAATTTTTATTTCCTTAAATCTGCAAAACAAATGTTGTGTTTTTGATTCAATCAACCAAGAGATTAAAAGTGCAAAGTAGAGGAGTTTAATATTAGAAATTCAAACAACTTCATAAATGAATGACAAGAGTATTATTGGAGGTATATTTTCCTGTGTTTTGTCTCTTGCTTGACAAATCAGGTCATTAAGTAAAACCATACACTTCTGCTATCACATCACTTTGGTCTATGTCATTGTATCTGGGTCATCTAAATGCCATCCTGATAGCATGAAAGCATTATATATGGTGGATAGATGTCATTGAAAATATCCATCATTATATAGCGTGAGGTTTTATTCTCATTCTGCAAAGCTTAATGCATTTCACTCCGTATCATTTAAGCCCTCACGTTGATTTTAAATCACAAGAGATCAAACAATGCATTAGTGGATCCCAGCATGCCTTAACTATAGCACAGTGTCTCTCCCGCACTAAGCCCATAGATAATGACACAGGATAATAGCAGACCATCTACAGAGCTTACCCCCACCCCTTGTTAGGATCCTCTCCTCCCCGTGTCTGCTCTTCTTCTTTAACCTGTCGGAGAAAAGCAGTCTGGGAAAAAGCAATCAACTCACTTCCTCTCAGCTTTACTGACTGCTTTCCCCTGAGAAAGTAATGATAGAAACATATAACTCAGGATTATTCACTCTGATTATTCTGCAAGTTTAACCCCAAGTTGTACCAGCACAGAGTCACAGACTTTTTGCAGTATTTAAGATTGTCATTTTACCTGAGGAGTATGAATATTTAAAGTGGATTTTGAGGCTTGTGCTTCATATCTGCAGGCGTGTACTCAGATACTTCACACAATAAGAGACACTGATTCCTCAGCAGAGACTAAGGGCTCTGGTCTGGACTGCTGTTAGAAATTGAGCCCTCTTCTCTCTCTTCAGATAATAATAATAATAATAATAATAATAATAATAATAGCTTGGACTTATATAGCGCCTTTAATGAGACCCAAGGTTGCTTTACAGAAAAGTGGAAAACAAGACACAACACAAAAGACAAACACTAAGTTGAGAGTATGTAGGGGGCAGGTTTATGAGAGACTGTAAGCTGTGGTGAACAGGTGGTGCTTGAGGAGTTTTTTTAAATGTCTCCAAGGATGGAGCTTTGCGGATGTTTTCAGGAAAGGACTAGATGTCACATTACACTCCTGCAGGTCAATTCCTATTATAAATCACCTTATATAGCCCATCTACTGTAGTGCTCTAGTGACCCACTATCCTGGCTGGATTGGCCGTAGCCCTCAGATTTGAAACGGCGCCCTTTGCTGGCCTGGTTATACATCTGGCACTGTTCTAATGCTGACCTTATTGGGCTGTATTGTTCTCACAATGTGAAAAGAGATTTGTGCTTGCAAAGACAAGCTTGTGCCAGCATATCAGCTGGCTGTTGTGTGAGTTGTTGGTCTGAACAGTTGTTTATGTCATGTTCGTGATGTAAAGGAGTTTCCAGCGTGCCAACGAATCCCTAACAGAGCTCAGCAGTGGTTCCAGAGGTAAAATTCCCATTCATTTTCTCAACAGCAGATATGATTGTTATCCATAATGTCACAACTATCCAAAATAGGCTTTCCATGAGCAGAGTGTGAAATGAGGTATGCTCCTGTAAGAAACACAAACTTTTACTTGGAATCTTGGGTAAAAAAAAAACAAAAAACTACATTACATGTAATCCCAGAGTGTCACAGCGACATCTCTGATTGGTTGAGCCAGCTGTTACAATTACTTTGGCTGTTGGCTGCTAACACTGAAGTTAACAGTCTTTTTAAATTTTTTTTCTTTTCAGTTATTTTTGATTTAAAATCCACTCCTGTCCTCACTTAAATTAAAAGTTGAGAGCTATTTTGGTGGAAGGGGCATGGCACATGTAGTGTAGTAAAAGGATGGAGGGTGCACCACACATGATGAAATCTATGGACAAAATGAGTTCAACACAACAAGCACCATTTTAATCCTGTGTATTACAAGTCGCATACCTCCAATAGTATCCTTTACTGCAGTATACTTCTGCTTTTCTCCTTCTTGTACTTCTTTTCCTAACAGCAAATTGCAAACAGATGTCAGGCAATTATCACCAAAGTTTGATGGCTATTTTCACCTGCTGTTCAGTTCATTTACTTGTGTTTTATTTTGACATTCCTGCAAAGAGAATTTACTTATTTTCATGGCTTTTATGCTGAAAACTTGGTCAACATTTTCCTTCTTCTCATACCGAAAGAAAACATCATGGTATAATAACTACTCAGTCATAGTCATAAACATCACCAGTATGGCTTTCGTTGGGATCGCAAAGTGCGCATTGTTCCATGCTCAATTCTTGAAAGGTTTTCAGTGAGCCAGAAGCCCACTGTATTTTCATGTTGTTCTCCATGTAAACTTAAAATACTAAATATATAGTACAGAAGTATGTGTTTTGAAAGAAACCAGTTGTTAATATTGATTATCTTGTTTGCATAAGCTAAAATCATAATGGAAATTTAAACTTGATTAATTGGTCAGCACTGGAAACTGGCAGGAAAAAGTCAAGGTGAAGAAAATCTGTCAATTTGGGTACACACAAACAGCTTGACCCAAGCATTTCTAAAAATTTCAGGATTTTTGGTGCATTTGTGTAAATCCCAATAGTATTGTTAGCCCTTGAGAAAGGGTTCAAAAACTTCTGATGACTTGTGATTTGAAACCTAAACCCCTTCAAAAAGTACTGTTGTCAGCCTGCCATGAACATGTCTACCACCGGTTTATTTTACTTTGGTTTGTCATTATTTCCTCAACATTTTTAAGCAAAACTGTTCATTAGGCTAAAGGTTCAAAACCTTCAGTTCTGTCATAGTATTAACAAAATACAAACGTCTTTGTGTTGATCTTTTTTCTGCTTTTCAACTCAATTAATCATTTAACAACTCCTCAGATTTTCCATGTGGCCACTTTTATGGGTCTGGACCTCGAGGCTGGGCACCACTGCACTTTCTGGTTTATTTTAAGAAACAAAAACCATCACATGTAATACATTTTTAAATCTGATGTCAGTTTTGGCCCACATACGCCCATACGATTCACATGCTTATTTACAGTGGAGGTGCACAAATTGCTGTAGGGTGAGGAAATCGCTGGCTGGTAGTGAGGAAAAATTTAGGTCAGCACAAAAACGAGCTGTTAAGAAGACTGAGAAGCCAGGAAGTCTGTGAGGATCCTAGAGGTGGAGCCAGATTTTGTTATCATCCACGATGGAGTCCCCAGAATCCCACTGGTGATGTTAGTGTCTGAGCAGAACTGAAGCTGTACTCCTTTGTCTGTTGTAAGTAGTCTAGCAGGTGGAGGTTTTGGTTTTCCAGAAACGTGCCTTTGTCTCCACACAGTCCTGCAGCACAATGACTTTTCCAGACAGTTCCACCAGGGGAAAGAAAAACCAACATTGCAGTGTCTGTGCATTGTAAAGAGATTTCATCAGTTCCAGGCCTTTAATGGAACAGCCTCATAATCTCTTCTTTTTTTCTCCTGTTTCTCCCTTTTTAGTGTTCACTTCAGTCATCTCCTCTCACATCTTCTTCCTCTTCTGTCTCTCCAGCCTCTTTTTTTGTTCCAAATGTATCTTCCCCTCCTTTCTCCTCCTATCTGCCCCCACCACTCCTTCCTCCTTTTACACTTCAAAGCTTTTAGAGGGTGTGTGATCTGTGTGGTGGGTCTCCAGCGCACACGGCTCCCCAACAGCATCGCTTCCGCTCCCTCCGTGGAGGTGTGCGTGTTTGATGGTGTGCAAATGTGTTTTTCATGGTATCCATCAGACACCCATTTAACAGCTACTATTTTATGGCCTCAAATAACTGGAGAGAGGAACCCAGTTTGTGTATCTGTAAGCGCCTGTCTACACAGGAAAAGCAGCATCATGTGGGCTGTCTGTGTATCACATTTCTGCTCATATCAGCTGATTTACTTCCTGTATATTTAACCCGCTTCCTAAATTGTCCTTTCCCTGAGATAAGAACAACCCTCTCGTCTATGATATATTTGTTTATTCGGATGATGAAGCCCACCATGAAGGTTTAACATAAATTGTGTAATGAAAACAAGCATTTCTTTCATTTCTGACAGTTTTTTCTCGCTGTTCCTTTTGTCCTCAGTCTGTTTTGCTGCTGGGAGCTGTGGCGTTACTATGTCTGGGCCTGGACCTCCTCTTCCTCCTCTTCTACTCTTTTTGGCTTTGCTGCCGGCGACGCAAGAGTGACGAATCCTCACATTCTCATTCGCACTCCCAGCAGCCCAGTGCAGACTGCTGCTGCACCGCCTGGTGCGTCATCATCGCTACACTTGTCTGCAGGTGAGAGGTTATCCCCATTTGAGTAACACTTCAGCCACTCATACTGAAGTGATGCGAATTAAGGTTTCAGTCCCTTTGTTCTATTGAGAATGCATTAATGAGTAAAGCTTGAATAATAAATGATTGACAGTGGACAAAAAAGAGCATCCCTGTTACCATAGCAGAGAGACAGATAAGGAGAGGTAGAGAAAGACACTATACCACTGACCAATCACTCTTTGCCCAGTTCAGACCAAAGATTTTCATTGCAACAAGTCACTTCTAGAAAGTTACAGCTGTGTGAACTTAGCTGTTGCAGCTTGAATCAGGCTGGCTGATAGTGTTGCCTGCAGCTCAGTTTGTCAAATCACAAACAGCTGGTTTTGGATGTTGTAAGCAGATAAGTTGGAAGTGGAAACCCCAATTTGAAAGGCCTATAAACACTAAAAGATACTGTATTTCTGTGGCTGTCCAATACACTGATATTTATGAAACAGATTTAGCCTATATTGATATATATACCAATACCAATATTTAAATGCATTTCAGATATAAAACTTTAGCCCTTAAATCACATGATTTAAAGTTTGAGAAAAAAATGTCCATACTTAAAACAGACTTAAAAGTGTAAAGAATGATGATGAATAAAGAAAAAGACTTTAGCTAATGCAGGTCTGTTGGTCCAGCCTGAAATTCCACTAGCTTACTTGTTCAGACAGCCAATATTTACAGCTGATATAGGCAGATTTTTATAGCCAAAATATTGGTTGTAGTTTTTGGCAGGAATTGTCATATCTGCAGATACCAATAATCCACTTGTAAGCTTTTATCTGCCAATACCAATATCATGCCGATATTAATGTGCATCCCTGAACATTGATAAATGCTTGTTGAAACCAGAATGTTTTGTTAGATGAAATCATATTGTGAATTTTGGAAATGATTAAATTCTATTTTTAGATGAATCCTCTCAGGTGAACTTCAGCCTGATAAACACTCCTGCTTCTTTCATCAGCTGTAAATTTAATCAAGACATAAAGGCTGTAGTTGCTGAATTTATCAGTGGGGGGAAAATGCTTTCAGCAGATATTTTAGTTATACCAAGGTTGAGCTAGAAGAACATTTTTCCATTTATATGTGCTTTTAAAATTCATTGCCCCACTATGATGGTGATGACAACAAGAACTACCACCCAAGGGGTGCCGGTTTAACTCAGTCGGTAGAGCAACGCCCATATGCAGAGTCCTTGACACACTGGTTGTAGGATCAATTCCCAGTCTCTGTGCTGTTTGGTGCATGTCTTCTCCCACTCTCCTTCTCCATGTTTCCTGTCCCTCTTTAGCTGTCCAATCGGAATAAATGCAACAAAGCCCTAAAAACAAAAAGGAAATTATCACCCACATGCATGAATCATACAGCCTAATGTTACGCATTAATAAATGATAGGGATACAGGGGAAAAAACATACTTCACAGTAAATTAGAAAATAAACAGCGGCTGTGAGAGGTCTCGAAACAGAAATGATGCACTTCCACTTGCAATGGTGAGAACTCACAGGCATTCAGAATGCTGCAGAGTGGCCTGTCAATAGTAGTTGTGAGTTTCAGCGTTTCTTGTCGGGATTTTTTTTATCTGAACTGGGCTTTGGCTTCACACATGAAAAAAAGTAAAAACATCCTCATTTAAACAGGGAGATGATGTAGATTTTCTTATTTGGCTGATGGGATTTGGACCTACATCAGACCAGGTTATAGCCTACCATCCAAGAACGATCAAATGGCTGAGTGAAAACCAAATCAAAACTTGTTAGAAAACCTGTCTCACTGTTGTCTATTTTCAAACATTTTGAGTTCAAGCTCGACACAAACATTATCTGTGATACTTGAAATAAAAAATCTCATCGCACTTATACCCTTTTAGAGGATGTCTAGAAAATGACCTTATTGCTTAAAACAGCATATTACCACAATTTTAAATTATTTTTTAAAACATCTGTAATTCAGATGGGTGACCTCTGCACATCAGAAAACTCAGATTTTCAATAGACTTTTTGTGAAACTGTATAGAACAAATCACTAAAATTTCACAAGACTATATTTGCGTCCTGCAGTTCCGTTTACTGATGCAGAAATCTAGCTCTTCTGGATGTAGGACATATTTCATCTATGTTGGGGTCTAAATGATGAATTTGCCACAACAAATTTAGTTGGCAGCTGCGAGAAAGGCTTCAGTCTCTGTAGTTTAATTTCTGAGTAAACATTTCTGATCAAAATATGTCCATCAAAAGTGCTTGTTTTTGGCACTTTCTGGACTGAAATTGTAATAAAAACTGTCCCACAACATTACAGACAAGATCCCTCCAGAGAGAGACGAAAGACTTTTTGTTTTAAAAACCTTTTTTCCAGAACCAGCTGTTAACATAACTCGCTCCACTTAACAAGACTGAACCAGAGAGGCGTAAAATGCTGGTAGCAAAAGACCTGATGTTACAGTACCTACTTTTGCTCTGTGGCTGATTCATACTTAGTCCAAGAAGAGGCCATTTATTCACATCACCCCTCTCTATTTCATCTTACAGCAATTGGAGGAGTGCATCATAAAGGTGGATCATAGCAGAAAAATTCAGTCTTACAAGGAAACACAAATGCCGTCCTAGCAGAATGGCATTATGATATTGCATGTCTGACTTTTCACGGTGTAGTTAGACTGGCCTCACACTAGACAATTTTCATATGATAACTGATTTTAAAGGTCTAGCTGACCACAGACATGAGAACTTCATTTGCTCATTGGCTTTTGTTCATTGGCTCTTCATTTGATTCTCTGAATAAAATCATATGATTAAGCAAGGCCATGAGACCACACAGCTGCTGTTTGTTATAACAGTGTCACAGCGGTGATTCCAAAGACTCAAGATCTCACAGACACTCACATGATCCACTGTGACTTCTGTTAGAGGCGGTCTGACCTGGATTTGTAGAATATCAAATGTGTTCAATATTTACAATTCAAGGTCAGGGAGGCTCCAACCCGATGGGGAGCAGTAAAATAATCCCATTGACACCACACACACAAGGATTATTTGGACAAATAATCGCTTGCAACAAGGGGCCACACTCTCCCTCAGCTGTTGAGTGGGAGGCAGACCAGGC
Source organism: Cheilinus undulatus (assembly GCF_018320785.1). Classification (NCBI taxonomy): domain Eukaryota; kingdom Metazoa; phylum Chordata; class Actinopteri; order Labriformes; family Labridae; genus Cheilinus; species Cheilinus undulatus. The sequence goes on from NC_054868.1 coordinate 46,413,390, forward strand.
CTTAAATTGGGCTTAAAATCTTGGCATTCACAATGTTATCAGCATGATATCAGTATCAGCAGATAATAGCTCAAAAAGTTAATTGGTACTGGTAGATATGAAATTTCTGATGATATAGATAGATGATAAATTGGCCATACATGTTGACAAACATGTGTTTGTGCAGCTTCAAGCAGTATCAATGAAATTACTCCAGCTGAAGTTTTCCTATTATCTTCATTCCTTAAACTTTCAATTTTACTCTTTGGACTACAGTTTTAGGTAGGAACACATGGATACTAATACAAGACTAACGGTGCTGATACCAAGCGCAAGTACTTGTACTCTTAAAACATTGTTGATATTTTACTGTACCATTTTGCACTCATTATTTGAGCAGATCAGTGTAGTTGGAGCTATGTCTGCAGTTTGGTGATATGTTAATATAAATTAGTAGAGATACCCTGATTATTAAGGTCAAGGCTAACGCCGCTATCACAAAACAACAATTTAGCCGTTGGCCAATAAAAATGTTTTTTTCCATTAATTTTTTGGTGCAAGACTCCAACTGTGCCCACTGTATCTCTAGTGTTTGACCATGAAAACCTATCAGAGTTTGTCCAACAAGCCACATCTTCTGCTCAATAACAAACCTGATTAGCAGTTAGGTGTCCCAGATGCCATGATTATAGTTTAGGGCACAGCAGAAAAATGCCTATGATGTTTGCCGATAGCCAATGTTTGTCCCAAGGGATGATGTTGTCCAAAACTAATGTTAAAATGACGTATCTGTACATTCCTATGAATAAGTATGCGCTGTTAAATGGTCAAGAGAAAGAGTGCCTGTCTTAATCGTCGGGCTGCTTGATTAAAGGAAAAAAAACACTATCGTGATTATACTGATTGGTATTTAGATGATGATTATTAAACACAATAATTTGTTTATTTTACATCTGCAATGCTTGCATTGATCAAACATAAACATAAAAAAATGTACAGTGCTTAACAAATTTACTAGACCACCCTAACCCTAACCAAAGTAAGGTTTATGCCACAGCTGCCCCAAATTAACAGCATTGGTAATTACCAAAATCATTTTTTATGTTTCTGCAATGGTTAATACACCAAAATCTAGAAGCCCTTTAACCCAAATGATATTTTTGATGCTAAAATATAATTATTATTGTTATCCATGAATTTTCAAATTTACTGATTTACAAAAAAACTGAAAAACTAGTAAAGCACATTAATTTTTCTTGATTAATATGTCAAATTATAGTTATTTACTTGCATTCATGAACAGAAAAATGAGTTTTAGTGGTTGAATGTTATGCTTGATTAATTTCTGACTTCTCAGGGAAGCCCAGTGAGCCGGTCTCAAATTTGGGTGAATTCAGTTTGAAATTCCACATTCCTGTTCAAAATGGTAAAACGTGGAGAGCTCACTGAACATGAAAGAGTCTGCATTAAAGAACTTCATGATACTGGGTGGTCTTTGAGACAAATATGACAGGTGGTCTAATAAATTTGTTAAGCACTGTATGTAAACATAAATAAACAAAAACCTTTATGGCCAAAATATCACAAACACTGAAACATTACTACAACACAAAACCTATGGAAGACAAGGAGTGCAACACAACATGTGGCACAGTAAGTGTTGGGAAGCCAAAATTGTAATTGAAAGTGAAACTTCTTTAATTGCCCAGCACTACTTCATTGCACAATCTTTTATTATGTCCTCTTATTCATGGGAATAGTTAGTTTACAAGATATTTCAGGAATTTGCTGTGAAGCAGTCCAGTATCTTAGAGGAAATATGAATGATGTGTTGATTGCCTACTGTCAGGTCATTGTGTATATGTTTGGTTCAGAAGTGTTTCTCTGTGACTTTGAAGGAGTTGAAAAATATGAAAAACAGTCTGAAGAAACCCTGAAAAATTGTAAGATACACTCAGAGCACATTTCCTTTCTCACTTTCTGCTGTGCCATCCTTTTGTAGATTCAAGGTTTTGACTCCATGCTCTAAGTCTGTCTGCCTTGAGTTCACTGAGTCTTTTTAAAGCAGGAAAACCCCAGTGGATTAACTGAGAGTGAACCAGGCAGTTACGCTCCTCTGTTTGTGTTTACCTGACTCTGAAGGCTCATACACACTGAAATCTTTCACCTAAATGACCTGGCAGCAGAGTAGAGTTTTTTTAACCACAAATACAGAGGCAGCGTGGACTCTGCTCCTTTTGGCTCATATACAAACATGCACACATACAAATTTTCCCTTTTTGATGTATTCCCTGAGCCCTTTTCTACGTCCTATCTCCTGACATTTTCTCCCTCTGTTCCCCCTCTTTCTTCATCTCTCTCAGTCCCCCTCTGTTATTTCTCTCTGTTAGGCTTTCTCCCTGGCCTAGAAAGGTTGCCATGGAGACAGAAGCAGATTTGATGCAGAGACGAGAAATAAATTATACAGTCAGGGGGAGCTCTGTGTGTGCTTGTGTGTGCGTGACTCAGTGCTGAAGAGTGTTTTTTCTGCAAGTTTTAATATTTTATGATTAGCTATAATATTTCTTATTGAATATTTGATATTAATCTGAGGGCGTGTTTGTCTGTGTAGATGTGGATGCAGGCATGCTGGTGTGATTCTTTGTTCACAGTGTTAGATGACATCATATTTTATTTTTGGAACAACACAGAGCATGTGGACTTCCTCCATTTGTGTGCAGGTGCAGACTGTTAGGTTGGAAGAGACTGCGTTTTGTCAACCAAAAATCAGATCTCGATGTTTATTGGGTGACACACTATATCCTAATATTCTTCCATAAGGAAATAACAAAAACAGTCAGTTCAAAGTCAAATCGGTGGCCAGTTTCACATAATCAACATGTGGGGAAAATGGCTTAGAAATAAACTACCTGTGAAAAAAAAACACATGTTGAATTAAAAAAATGCTCCTAAATCTCAAATAAGTTATCCTGTGGTGAATAAGCATGCAACTGTTTATGGTTTTTACTGCAAACAGTCGTTTACTGAGTGTTAGATCTGACTTCTATTTATTTTTATTTTGAAATCAATATCAACATAAACTAAATCAATATAAATGATACTGGCTTACACTACATCTTGTTTATGATTATACCAGTACATCTTAAGACCTGATGTGTTGCCCAGTCCTGATATTGATTAGCTAAATCTTTATGATAACTGCTCAAACATTTTGATTTCCCTTAATATTTAAAGTTGCTTAGTCAGATAAAAGGGCATCTGCTTTCAGTTTCAGCGTCTGTGTAGGCTGGTGGGTTCATCATGGAGCTGTAACTTCAAAAGGAACTCTTCATGTGAAGACATTGTGATTTAATTGATGTCATATAAAGAAACACACTATGTTTCTTTTTAGGAGAACATTATTAAATATTTTCCCATGTAGGCTGCCATTTTTCTGCAATGTAGTAGTATTGGTGTCATCAGGTTACATTGTTTTTTCCTATCCATTTGAATTAAGTCACCTCGATCTACATTACAGTCTTCTTTATGTTCCTCTTCACTAAATCTGCACTTGGGTTTAACATTTAAACCTTCTAAGAGATGATATTCCACAGGAAGGGCAGAAATGACACACATTTATTTTCCACATGCAGGTTAAAGACAAAATTCTACCTTTTCATGAGTGCTTTCTCTTCTTTTCTAAAAAGATCCACTGTTAAATATGTGTCTGTGATGTGTTTATTTTTAGTTTGGACTTGGACTCACCTCTGACCCAGTTTCGGGTGAATGCAACATTTACTATTTTATCTACTGAGCTTCATCTGAGTGCACATTTAGATACAGCTAAGCATTTTTTGCATAATGATATCAGTTCACTTGAGCTGAAAACCGACTGAGGCAATGCTCTTTCTGTCTGATTTCACATCGTAATAAACAAGACACTCCCTTTTTAGATAAAGGGAAAAAATACCTTACAAATGATTGTTTTTACACATCAGAGTATTTTTATTAGGACTTGCCAATGCTTGTTGTCACATAATAGACTTCTTTCTCTCTTGCCTTTTTTTTTTCTTTTTGAAGACATATAAACAGATGGCATCGTCACCTGGAGCTGCAAATGACCAAAATAAATCTGCACATTTAGAGGGTGAAAGAAACAAATATTTGGCAGTTACAGCAATTCATACAGAATTTCATTGATTCAAGTCAGCATTTCTTACTATCACTTTTTTATACATATATATTTCACTTACTCCAGAAGATCTGGAGAGGATGCACTTTTTCTGCAGTATTAAGCCTGACACACAGAAAGACTTTTTTAATCTTAACCTATTTTGAAAAAGCAGGAGACCCCATACATCATGACAAAAAGGTGAAAGGCACAACTATTTTGCAAGCAGCACACCACATAATAACAGATTCTGTTCAGCTACATCCAGAGTCTCCACTCTTCACTCTCCAAACTAGCTGTTTCAGGGGCTGTGTTTGTTGTGTTTTCTTCGATTTATTCAGCTTGCTTCCTGATTAGCTATTGCTCCATTCTACTTAACATTATTGCACATGCCTGCTTGACTGTCCTCTGTGTTTCCCCCACAACAGTATTTCTGATCATGAAATTAAACATGCCTAATATTTATGATCTCAAGTCAGAATGGCTCCAATTGTTGCTGAGCAGATTGGGGATGGTAAAATCACTCTTAACATGCCACAGGAAAATCTGGCAAGATAATCTTTAGAGGCATCTGATAGTTTAGCCTTTGCTGACTTAGGTTGGATTGGGGGAAATCTGACCCAAAATTGGAACGATTACCTTGTAGTTTACCCTACTATAGGATCACACAATTAGACAACCCCTACCTTTATCGCTACAGAGTCACATTTTGATACACCAGAAATTGTCTGGACTACAAGAAAGCATAACCTTGGCAGGTACTTTCCCAATGTATTTACCTATCTTCAAAACTTTCTTCTTTTCAGCCTTTGTGCCTCATGTCTTCAGCTGTGCATCATGCCTGGAGCAGCAGGTGTTAAAACCAGGGAATAAAACAAATGCAGAAGAAGATAGATGAAAGGAATTTAAAAGAGAAAGGAGTGGGAGAGGGAACTGCTTGTAGGAGAGAGGAAGAAGATGAGTAAACAAGAGTGGAGAGAGATGATTTACTGGAAAACCTGAGATGACACTGAGGATGGAGGAAGACGGTGGGAGGCAGATGGGTGGGTAAATGGACAGATAAAACACAGTCGACAAAGTACATTAATGTACCTCCATGTTCGTATTTATCGTCATTCTCCTCTTTTTGTCAAGCTTGTTTCTCTCTGTTTTTATTATTTCAAGTCAAATGGGCACATAAAATCCACTGTGGAGCCCTGAGACAATCTCACACATCCACACAATGAAGTGTGTGTGTGTAAATCCACTTTAACACGGGGGTACTCAAGATCTAATGGGCTAGAATGAATTGCTCTAACAATGGCCATAAATTTCCCTCTACAAACCCGTCTGGTGCTACTGTGCCGACAGAGACATCATCAATACAAAGAGGGCAGTCATACACATGCATTCAAAGAGAAAGGAGGGGGCAAAGAGAGCTTTACAAGAGCGAGTGAGAAAATAAAAGCATAAAGGGGAGGGGGATGTGTGGTGAAAGAGGGATGCAGCAATGATGGGAGTGAGATTGCTTTGAAAGTGGTGGTGGTAGTTTTGGGTGGGGCGGGGGGTTGTTGTGTGAACATGGTGAAGAAGTACCAAGGTTCTGAAGAAAGGCTGAAGGGGCCATGAACTTCAGATATTGTAGCATGTGTCATGTGTGAATGTGGATGCAGAGCTGCAGAAGGATCATATTATGTGCGGTCTGGTGACCCAATTATTGCGTAGACCGTGCCTGAGTGTTTGTGCGTGAATCACTCCTGGTTGCCCTGTGCTTGCCTGAGGCCTGAGGGTGACACCAATGCAAAGAACAAAGAGCTCAGTGCTGCCTGTTGCTGGTTAACAGAGGAACTACACTAATAAATGTCTTTACTGCCTTTGTGTGTTTAACTCTTTGAAACCCATCCATGTTGATTAACTTGACGCCATCTGATGGTTGAATTAGTCATTATGTTAATATTTGGCTCTTCATGTTCTCTGCCTCACAGTGCTGGGATTGCTGTGGGATTCTATGGAAACGGGGAGTCAAGTGATGGAGCCAATCGTTTGGCGTACTCCCTTCGTCATGCCAACCGCACCGTATCTGGGGTGGAGAAACTGGTGGGTGATCCGCTTTAAAGCTTCACCTTGAGTAAAATAAAGACAATATGTCTTCTGGAATTAAATTGTTGGTGAATTCCCTGTCTTATGAATGCCCAGGTGACAGACAGCGCCTTAGCCTTAAACCAGACAGTGGAGGAGAATCTGGTTCAGTTGGAGACAGCCTTCCAGGAACAGACAGACTACGTATCCATCGTCCAAAAGCTGCAGGGACAGCTGGACGAGCTGGTGAGGCTGATGGCAGATGTCCCCTTCTGGACCAATACAGACATCTCGCTGGAGGACCTGGCCCGCAAGACGGAGGCCTTTGACTTTTACAGGTGAGTATCTCTGAATCTAAGGGAGTTTTCATACATAACCTGTTTGATTTATTTAAAACATAATATAGCCCATTTGCCAGGATAGTGTAATTGATTTGCAATTGTGAAATAACTGTCAGAGGAACCCTTGTGTGGATCAAACATCCATACTGAGACTGCTTGGAAATTGTGGGTCTTTGTCTGCATATTTTCAACTGTGGCGCAGTTTAGCAGGACCACAGGCACAGCTGAAGAAACTTTTGAAACAGTTTCAGTGGATGAGTAGGCCATGGTTCAGGGGTATTTATGTGTTCCTTCTCAAAACTGTCTTTCTGAGTGCCTTTAGTGCATCAACATATTTCCAAGCCACAGCTGTGCCTCTTTTTCAAACTGTATTACTGCCCACAGTGATAAATGCTAATAATCTAAAAACTGATGACTAGAGCCAACACAAATCCATGTAGTTGTCTGTCCACTTTAAATCGGAAAGTGTCTTTGGAGCAGCCACGGCCAGGCTGGAGTCAGCTAATCTTTGTTTACTTCTAGGATTTGTCCCAAAAGAAATTCTGACTAATTAGAGGGCATTTTCCTTAAGCATCTCACATGTTTGTCTGCTTGTTAATGTCCCCATGTGGCCACGGACCAAACTTGAGGCAGCTATTCAGCAATGTAACAAACTGGTCTATGATTCAGACCATATCAAAAAACAACTTTCGGTGTGAAAATGCCTTAAAACTGAGGGGATAACAAGGAAATTCCTAATCTTTATAGGCAAAGTAGATGTCGAAGAATTTCAATCTATTTGTAAATAGCTGTAAATGTGACACACTGCTACAAGAACTATTTTAAATCCACAGATGAAAATAGAAGGAGAACCAAGCTGATGAAAGAAGCTAAACATTAGCAGTCCGCTCTAATAACATGTCGATGATTGTTTTACTACACCAAACATGCACTTGTACAGTACTGTACAATGGTCTAGTAAGATACAGTATGTATGATGGTCTGGGACCTGCTGGTGGGTGCAACGTACTTACGTTTATTACATGCCAGTGTTAAATACTCCATTCTGATAGGTTAATGACAGCATTGCACATTCTGTTAATTCCTTTTCGCTTACTGCTCTAGCTAATATTTAGAGTTGCCATGGACCCAGCTTTGGCTGTAAACTTTAAAACCATACCAATCAAACCAGTCTGCAGAAAGAGTTCACATATTACATCAGCCTGTTTATTGATGAGAAAAAAGAGAACTAAAAGGCACTGAAAGGCCAAAGATAAAAAGACAGGAAAGGCTGGAGAAGAAGCTGAGAAAATGGATCGGACATGACGTTATAACTAAAAGGAACATGGCAGGGGATTTGTTTGTAATCAAATACAAAATGTCAAAACACATTTATGTTATGAGTCAGACAAAAAACATTTATAAAGTCCTGCAGTCATAATAGCAGTCCTGTTCACCTTGTCTCAATGTAGTCAATCACCATCAATCAAAATGTACAAATAAAGGAATTAATAACTGAATTGACTCATGGATTCAGTTCTTCTAGACTGATATCATGAGTTTTTGTTCAGTAAGTTAGTATAGTTTTAAATCATCCTTAAACATTGTTGATTTATAATTTCCAACTTAGCAAGATATGTCAAATTATCAATTAATTAGCTAAGCAGCCGTGTGAAAGTGGGCTTATGTAAAGCAAGCAGGTGATAGGCAGCGTCAGCAGATTGCAGGGCATAAGCCCTGAATGTTTCCTCAGAAGCCCCAAATTTTATAGATTGGTAAAAATGTATATTGCAACTTAATGTTACGATGGATGAATACAAAAAGAAATTGATGATAATGAACAAATGAACCGTGCTGATCACGACATTAAATTCTTGTAGCTTAACTGACAAAATGGACTCTTTCTTTTGTTTTTCACTTCTTAAACTTTGAACACTGCAGTTGAACAGAAACTATAAACACAATACTAGATATTACATATTTTGATTTTAATGTTTTTTTTTTCAACAATTCATGCCAAATATGATTTTTTTACACTGAATGTAAATGTAAAATGTAAATGTACTTTATTTATCTAGCCCTTTACAACACCCCACAGGTGACCAAAGTGCTTTACAAAAAATCCAATAGCATTAAAAACACAGCATTCTACCCTTCCTTTGTTTTATAACAAAAAATAAGCATCAGACAGTTTCTTTCTTTTTAGGAGGCAGAATGGAAAACTACTGATCTTCAGCATCATTTATTATTGTGCCAGAGTAATGCAGATACTTTGAGTACATAATGAAAAGTTGTTGTTTTTTTCAAAGATTTTAATTGATTATGTATTTGACAGGCAATCAAACATCACTGAGCTATTTATACTGTTGGGTTTATCAACAGAAAACTTAATGTAAATGAAATAATAACCTACATGCTGACAACTTTTCAGAGCCCCCCTAAACATTTCATTTGAGGCTTTCAGGGGGGCTCATGTTCTTTTCAGGGGAGCCAAGCTCCTCCCCGTAATTCAAACTATGACTGTTGTAAATGATAAAAAGGCTTGTTAGTATTTAAATTGTTACTTTAGAAAAACTGAAACAACACCTAATCAGGGGATCATGTCCTCAGACCATCCTGAGTTTGAGCTAAGCCCTGGATATTAGATACTTCTGGCTCCACCACTAGAGCAGGTCATTGTTGCAGAAATAATCCCTTAAAGTATGATGCAGGATAAGAAACTGAATGTACCCTCACTATATATTATCCCTCTCACTGTATAACATCCCTTACATAATCACCCTCTTTAGCTTTGCCGATAGGACTTAACCAACCCTGAAAAAAACTAGAACAAAAGTCAAATGAGTAATAAAGTGTCTATTTTTTTGCTTTTTTGCTTTCATTCTGAGTCTAGAAACAAGTAAAACAAACAAAAACATAGCAAGCAATCGGATTGTGACCCTGTTATGTGTCAAGTGTCCTTCATGGCTTATGTAAAAGACTCATTAGCTCCCCCCAGACAGACTACTACCTTCTGCTTTATGGCTTCTGTGTTTTTTTTAATGTGTATAACCATCATGAAATATGCTCATATTGATGATTTTGTATTTTGAACAGGTGGTTGGGATACCTTGGATTGCTGCTGTTTGATGTTCTCATTTGTCTTCTGGTGCTGTTTGGCCTTATACGCAACTCTAGAAGCACCCTGATTGGGTAAGATGCTTTACATCACACCTTAAACAATGCTCCGATTGGATGAGACGAATCATTAATAAACTGTTAGCACTGTGTAACACATGTCATGTTTCCAAGCGGAATCTGGACTTGTATGTGTATTTTTTGTCCTTCAGAGTGTGTCTGCTTGGGGTTTTGACTCTGATAATCAGCTGGGGGTCTCTCGGCCTGGAACTGGCTGTCGCTGCTGTAAGTGTAACCATGGCAACATCGCCGGTCTCTCTAGCTCTCTGCAATGATGTAATCTTTCTTTTTCACACTGCTGCAAGCAGGCGAGTATGTGCAGCAAGAATGTTTCTTTATTTTGATATGTTGTGTGTTACCCTCTTACAGTCCGCCAGCGACTTCTGCGTTTCCCCAGATACCTACATCACCAGGGTAACCAAGGAAAATGCTGTCATCAACCAAGGTATGCCTGGAAGAAACAAAAGAACAAGTGAACTACTAGCAGCCATTTTTATTGTTTTTGTGCTCGAACTTTGTTTCCCTCTCGTTTAGGCCTTTAAAACATCAATAACTGAGCAGAATCTGCCTAGAAACACACAGATGATTATTAAATTTGTATTTACTTTGATGCAAATTTAATGGAAGCAACCTGAAAACACAAATGGTTATTATCTCAGTGTTTCATATGATGCAAATACAATGCAAGTAACAGGGAATGGAAGGCATCAGTGATGATGGGTCAATGAACTGCTCATACGCCCATACTGTAAGTTTACAAACAAGCGGAAACATCTTGAATAAACTCCACTTTCCACACTGACAGTTAAATTTCACCCTGACATGTTGCTTCTATTTTAAGAATCAAGAGTGTGTGTGTTTGTGTGTGTCAATGCGTGTAAGTGTATATCCAAAGGGATTGGGTTTGACTGACACATTGGTATCCAAAAGCTCTTACTCTCTCTTTGCTGACTGCAATGCATCAGCAATCCTGCACACACAGCCCACTCTCTCTTCCTCTGTGCCATTCCCAGAAGTAAAAAAGTATAAATAAATAAAATATTCAGAGCACATTTTTGCCTTTTCACTTAGGATCATTATCTGATTTGTTCTCTCTCTCTTCATCCTTTTATATCCCTCTTTACCTCTCTTGCTGCTCCACTTCTTCCTCCACCTCCCTCACTTCCCTCTTAGCTCTCGTCTAATGAGTTCTGTTGTCTGTCAGTTGTTTCCGCTCTGTAGAGCGCAGATGTTGCCTCTGTTATATATAAACACACACATACACACTTTGCCTATTTTAACAGTACTCCATAAACATAAATGGCCTCAGAAACATACAGTGAATAGTGGTTTAGCTCATATGAAATATGTTATTATGCTATTAATATGTTTTTTTTCTGCATTCCTAGATATCCTGCAGTATTACCTGAGGTGCAACTCTGGCCAAATCAACCCTTTCCAGCAGGTAAGTTAGTGCTGTTTTGGAGGTCTGGATTCTTTGTTTACGGTGGCCACTGTTATGCTCATCTTAGTTTCTAATGCTAACACATGACAGAAAATTGTTGTTAATGAGATAACAGAATTAACACTGCAAATGTGGTTTTAACTTAATAATTTGTTTTCATCATTTTAAAGTAAAATAGTCTACAATAATCCAAGCAATGCTTATTTAGTTTCTCAGCCCCTCTACAGTAAGTAGCACTGTCATTGTGTCATGGGTCAGAAGTCTATGGCCTGTGAGCTAGGTAAATCTTTTCCTAATGATCATTAAAACAATTTTCTCATACACATTAACAGTATAAATAGGTCAGAAGTGGATGCTTACAATGTTTTGGCTGTTGATAAGGGAAATAAGATACTATCAGAGTAATATTGGTATCAGCAGATAATAACTCAAAAAGTTAATATCAGTAACAGATTTAAAATTTTATGTACAAATACTTTTTGCACATAACAGCCACAACAACCATAACAACCATGCCACAATGCTTTGTCACATTAACCATGCAAAGCCAATTCATTGCCCACATTCTTTGTGTGTCATCAAGCAGATCCATCTTGCAAAGCTTCAATCTTAAATGTTTGTCCACAGTCAGAGGAAGACCAAACCAGTCAGCATCAATTAAGGAGAAAGAGGTGTATAGGTGTGGTCTAGTTGTACTGCAAGCCTGTAAACAATGGCTGCCATTGAAGAGATTAGCATGGGTGCAACTGTAGCAGCAGTTTTATCAGAACTGGACATTTCTGTATTTTAAAGAAGAGCAAAGAACTATACTGAAAGCTTTTCTTGAAGGCAAGTATATTTTTGCCTTCTCCCCAACAGCTTTGGCAAGAGGTAATTTTACCACCTGGCTCCACTGATCCTTACAGCTGCCTGTCGAACTTGCATTATGTAGCATACTCCCTGTCCCTACTCCATGCTTACTGTCATGTTTTGACAGTCTGATTGGTCCCTAATGAAAGTGACAGACAGAATGTTTCCAATCATCCCTTGACATTTTTCTGAAAGTTTCTGCCTTTCCCAAACACCATCTATAGGGTGTTGCCCACATGGACGTGAAATACACTATATTGCCAAAAGTATTCCCTCACCTGCCTTGACTCACATATGAACTTAAAGAGGGGTATTATGCCTTTTTTCAAGGCTTTACGCCATCTCTCTGATACCCACGTAGTAGCTTCACATGGTTTACAACTCAAAAAACTCCTCATGTTTCTTGCACTGGCGTCCTGAAAAAACCTCATTTTACCCTCCGTCTGAAACGCTTCGTTTTCGCTGCTGTTTCTACCTCTGCGCACTATTTGTGCCTCAGCATCCGCTGACCCCACTCCATCATTTTACGTGGCCTACCACGTCGTGGCTGAGTTGCTGTCGTTCCCAGTCGCTTCCACTTTGTTATAATACCACTGACAGTTGACTGTGGAATATTTAGGAGTGAGGAAATTTCACGACTGGACTTGTTGCACAGGTGGCATCCTATCACAGTACCACGCTGGAATTCACTAAGCTCCTGAGAGCGACCCATTCTTTCACAAATGTTTGTGGAAACAGTCCGCATGCCTAGGTGCTTGATTTTATACACCTGTGGCCTCGGAAGTGGTTGGAACACCTGATTTCAATTATTTGAATGGGTGAATGAATACTTCTGGCAATATAGTGTATATCCCATGCCATATATATGTGGATCCTGGCCTGCAGCTCCCTTTACACAGACCACACATTAGTATAAAGGGCCTCATCACCTTGTTCTGAGCAAGTTTTTTTTGTTTTCATTGTAAATATTAGGTTTTCACTCTAGGCCCAAACTAAATTTGGTCTAACATAAGTTGTTTGGATTTGTAATCATCTTTATTGTATTAGAAGGGTGTCTTGCTACAAGCCATCCCATTAAAAGAATGTTGTGGTGTCTTCTTTCAGCTGATTTACCTGAATACACCTGTGACCTGTAAGTGTAATAACCAAAGCTGCATGTGTGTTGTTGTTTGTGTCTCTCGTGTCTTTTTGTATGTCCTGTAGAGGCTGTCCGGGAGTCACAAAGCATTGGTGGAGATGCAGGATGATGTGGCAGAGCTACTGAGATCAGCAACACGTGATTATGCCAGCACCAAGGTTTGTGTGCTGCATGTTTGTGCTATGATCTGTAGGTCTTTATTTTCACAGATGAGTGAATCTGCATCAGTGGGAGCAAGATGAAAGTGGTGGTTAGAAACACACGTGTTAATTCAGTGCATGTGAAGGTGGAGATCTATACGGGAGTGTGCGTGATTAAGCTTGATTCGTGTTTGCAGGGGAGTCTTGAACAGATCCAGACCGTGCTTAATTCCACCGAGGTCGGCCTCCACCAGCTGACCGCTCTGGTCGACTGTCGCAGCCTACACATGGTGAGTCACTTTGTATGTTGTGGTAAAAACAACTCCAATCCAACACTTTCTTACACAACCTCACTCCTCTGCTCTTTCCTACCATGTAGGACTACGTCCAGGCTCTGACTGGGCTCTGCTACGATGGTGTTGAAGGTCTCATCTACCTGGTTCTCTTCTCCTTTGTCACTGCTCTGATGTTCTCCTCTATTGTGTGCAGCGTGCCACACACTTGGCCTGGGAAGAGGTAACACACACCCACACAATCTCTCTTCCAATCACAGACGATGACAGCCTTTATAGTCCCTTATCTGTTTAGCTGATTTGTACACTAACAGCTAACAAGATGCTAATACTAACTCCTTGATTGTTTGATTAATCCATTTTATAAACAGTGGGGGAAACAGATCAAAAATCCTCTCAGTGCCCATGCATGTCACTCTTTAAGTGTATTTGCCCCCTGAGCTCTTTGTATCCTTCTGTGCGTCTTCCTGCCTGTCTTTGCATCCATCTGGTTTTCTCAGCAACTTTTTGTTTATTTTATGGTTTTCTGTCAGCGCTGCCAGTCTGGCTGATCTTTTTGTTCTATGTTCGTACATATCTCTTGTTTTCTTTTCTCCACTGTGGACTCGGAGCACTGGTGTTGTGTTCGATTTCGTATCACCATGTTTTTTTTCCTATTTTTTGTTGTGTGCCCCACTTCCTCCTTCTGTTCTGTTCCTTCCTCCTCTCTCCCTGTCCTGATTTGGAAAATGCTTTGGGCTTCAGCGAATGATGGTGAATATTTAGGGAGTTAGAGGACCATATGGTCTTTTAAACTGCCCATTTAAACAACCCTGAATCATTTCAAATGAATCGCTTGGGTGAATGATTTTAAACCATGTAACCAGGCAGGCTATGCCATTAAAAGGGTAAAGGGCTCTATGCTGGTTTGTTGGGTGTCCATGACCAGCATGTTAATATATATCAAAGCACATGTAAAATATATAACGTCCCTGAATTTAGCCAGAGTAAATGGTCATGAGTTGGTTGTTTATTAGTCTGACTGTGCTGTAATGACTGAGTCTGACTGATGGGTTGAACATTAAGCTCCTCTTTGGTGTGAAAGATGGAGGGAAACATCTCCATCTGGTGGCCAGTCAATGCAATAATGTCTCTTGTTCCCTTTGTCTTTGTTTAATAAACCCTGCCTACTCTTCACTCCCTAAACCTATTACCAGCTCACTGGGACTTTATTAGTAACTGAATTAGACACCAAAAGAAACAACAACAACAACAAAAAAAAAACAAAAAAACAATAAAACAAAATTGTACTTGTAATAAATCTACACATCATATTTTTGAGAGTCCAGAACATTTCTGTAGCCAGAGATCCACCTTCCAAATCAGCACAAATCTTATTTGATGCCTCATTCTCTTACGTTGCTGGCCGTTTTTTTACATTTTTTAACCATTTTATGTCTCAAAATGGTTCTTCCTAAACAAGCCATGTTATCTCTTTCTTTTCTGATGTTTTTTGCTTTGAGTTTCAAAGAGCACTCAGTAATGCATGAAGTACTTTAAGGAAAATTGACCTTTGACATTTGATTCTTTTTGGATAATTTGAACAGGACAGTGATAAACAAGAGCAAATCTTCTAGGTCAGTTGACAGTGGCTGCATGAAGAAAATGACTGCATGTCTCTACATATAAAAGAAAATTAAGAATACTCTAGAATGTACTATCTTCCTACAATTTGATATTATGTTACTGCACACAACAATAAAGGACAGCTTCATGGGTCTTCTCGGGGCTGTGTAGTAAAATCAGAGACTCCACTTTACTTGTATTGGACCTGTTTTGTTTAGATGAATGCTGCCCATGTTCCTTGTTTTCCTGTTCAGCTGCTTTTGCGCTGAAGGCGTGGAAATTACCCAGTCTCTTAAATTTAGGGGACTTCATAGTGAGAGTTCACCTTCCCCTCTCCTAACCTCCTCTTCAACCACTTGTTTACACTCTGTTGTCTCTCTTGGATCTCCCTCTCCTCTACCTTTTCCTCCTCCTCTTCATCATGCCCTCTCGTGCCCTGCCCTAACCCTGACCGATTGAAGGACGGATGAGGAAGACGGAGAGGACGAGTCGGGCGCCTCACGGGGCGGTGTGCACGATAACCTGTACCGCGTTCACATGCCCAGTCTCTACAGCTGTGGCTCCAGCTACGGCAGCGAAGCTAGCCTGCCTGCTACAGCCCACACTGTCAGCAATGCCCCCGTCACTGAATACATGTGAGTTAGCATCCACTGCTAGCTGGAGGCTAGCAGGATCAATACACTGCCTGCTATAGGTAGCTGCTTGCCCCTGTGACCTAGACTAGCAGCCTAGCATCGCTCACTGCCTGTGATACTATGAGTAAGAATAGCTAGTTTTATTCTATGCTAGGCCCGCATGTCCTTTGTGATACACTGTCAGCAGTGTTTTCTACCCAGTGAATTAGAACCCTTCACTAGACTCCCTATGGTGCTGATAAATTTGCTGCTTGCTGTATCAGCTAGCCTGCCTGTTTCAGTCCACAATGTTGCCCAAAACCTTATTAAGAGAATTTAGGTTTGCACTCATTAGTGTTAGGAAAAAGGTTCACCCTGCTTGCTACGTGTTACAGTTTGCCACAGTCTTGCTTGCTTTGAATACAACAACGAAAAAGAGAAACAAGCATTTGTTATTCTGTATGTATCTCCAGTCTGCCACTGCTTGCTTCTATTTTTAGCAACACTTATAAACTGTGTGCTGTTTGCTGCTGAAGAAATAACTGTGATTCTGCAGCAATGAATAAGATGAGCTTTTATTCTGCAAGTTGTGGCATTTTTATTTTCTGGACATTTGAATGACATAATTTTCATGTTCTGGGCAGATAGCAAATCCTGAAGTCTTGTGTAATATTGATGTCTAAAACTGTAATAACAGCAGGTTTTAGAGAGATCACTCTCCTTTGAATTAGCAGGGCAGTCAAATTTGGTCAGTTTGAATAGGTACTATTCACAGTGTAGTTGGGTCATCAGCACTTACACTTAAGTTAAGCTTTTATAAGCGATTATAAAGCTGCAAGTGATTTTTTTCATATTGTGTTTATGGCAAAGGACATTGAAGACTTAACAGGAGAATCTCCTGTTGCAAAAGGCTTGGATTAGCATTGAGTAAATGACCTTGATAACAAACAATCAATCTGTACTTAAAAAATGGCATTTCATGGCTAGACATATGTATTTTAGCTATAAGAAGATAGTAACTTGTCCGTTAAGTTTAAAGTGTATTTACCAACATTTTATTTTAATGATAAAATAGAGGTTTTTAATCTGAAAATAATGTTTCTGTTTATATGAAGCTTCTTTGTAGGGATGCATGATATTGGATTTTTACCGACATCCGATATGTCAGTATTTCTAAATTCATTTTTTGCCAATACAGATATTGAAACTAATGTAAAAATGCAGTTCAGACCTTGTGTCTTACAAGTGTCATACACTTGTAAGTTTAGGGATGAAAACAAACTTGAGCCCTTGAAACATACTTTGAATTTGAGGGAATGAGGATGAACTAAGAAAAACACTTAAGCTAAGGTAGGTCTGTTCGTCCTGTCTGAAACTCCACAAACATATTTGTATATACAGCCAATACTTACACTCAAAAATGACCGATGTTCCCAGCTGATATATCAGTTGTTAATATAGGTAGAAATCCTCATATCTGCCAAAGCCTATAATAAACTTTATAAGCTAATATCTGCCAATACTGAGATGATGCTGGTAATATCTTGCATCCCTACTTCTTGGGTGTTCTCGCAAAGCATACCTCTTTGTATTAGTACTGTAAGTTTC
Organism: Cheilinus undulatus; assembly: GCF_018320785.1. Taxonomy (NCBI): domain Eukaryota; kingdom Metazoa; phylum Chordata; class Actinopteri; order Labriformes; family Labridae; genus Cheilinus; species Cheilinus undulatus. The sequence goes on from NC_054868.1 coordinate 46,430,765, forward strand.
ACAGTATTTTGGTAGTTTTTCCAGACATTTTACATCCATATGTAACCAGGGTTTATGATAAGTTACATTTTTATTTTTGAATACCGTAAAAAAGAAATGTAAAGCCTAATACAGAAACATTTTATGTTTGAATGTCTTCTTAAGAAATCCTAAATAAGTAGAATTACACCTGGACTGCAGATATATGCAGTTTTTAAGGGATAAATGCCCAATATTAGGTTTTCATGGATCCCCACATTAATAATAGTACTATTTCACTGAGCCAGTGTCCTATTATAAGAAGAAATGTGTGTCTTTGTGCATTGTTAAGAAGGAATGTTGAGTATGTTGGACTGTGGCAGAGGTGTTTAACCTCTGGCCATGAGGCGCCACAGAGCTTAAGTCCCTTAAGTGTACTTACCACTGAGGCCATTTGTCAGAGAGGCATTAAACTGGGATCATGAACAGACCACAGATCAACTACTGGGCACCAGTGGCAGGGTGACCACATTCAGTAACCTCTTATTCTATAATGCAGGAGCCAGAACGCAAACTTTCAGAACCCTCGGTGTGAGAACACCCCCCTGATTGGCAGGGAGTCCCCTCCACCCTCTGTAAGTGCACACTTTCTAGATCACACTCTCCCTCCACTACCTTCCAATACCCACAATGCATCTGGTATAAACATTAAAAAATGCAGAGCCCTTGGGAAGAACATTTTCTACTTTCTAAGTGTGGTCAAAGGAGTATGTTGTTGATGAATGTTCTTGTATCTTGTAATTTATACCTTTTTAGGATGCTAGTGTGGATATTGGAAGATAGTCCCCTCTCCCTACACCACTGCAAGTGTACTTTGTGCTCATACTAGACCGTGATCAAGGATCGCCTTTATGAAGGTCATTTTGGCAGCCTGGGAAGCTTGAAAAGAAGCCTGTTGTATGTGGAATATGCACTTCCATCAAAAGAGAGCCTGGCCTCTTTTGATAAGTGTGATTGTTGGGTCATGCTAGACACAAAGTTGTCCTCTACTTCTGATGTAAAAAGTCTGGTTGGTTTGACCTGTATGAGGAGAACTTGGTGAACACGTAACAACAGATGACCAGCCTGGAGACGTCATTGAGAAAACCTATTGGAAGCTTTTCTTCAGTACCAAAGACATACCTTTGCCAGTCCTGCAGATGTCTGTATTTCACCTTTTGTTTTAACCAAAAAACAGGTTGATTAATCTTCCTTTGATGAGGTGCTGCTGTGCCTGTAGTTGTGGATAAAATATGTGGTTTAAACTTTTTCAAGACTGTGGACCTTAAAAAATATCATTAATACTTGTAAATACTTTTTTGAAACATTCCTGCCTTCATGTCACCTGGCCATGCACAGAGACGCAGCTGAAAATGTTCTGCCCCTGGAGAATCTCAAGCCCAAACCTCTAAAGTTCCTGCTCCCTCCCTTGTTCCCACAGTGTGTCTATGTTTGCATTTTCTTGTCAAGGTGTTACATCTCCTCTGTTTCTGTTGCCCCTTCACCCTTCACCATAAAACTGTCACAGGAGCACATGTTTCCCACCTCCACTGATGAACTGTAAAATGGCCATGATTCATCATTGTTAATGTCGGCCTGGCCTGCCGCCATGTGCTGGAGCGCTCAGCTGTCATCAGGGTCTGCAATGATGCGGACATCAGGGACCTCCAACAGTAACTAGCTAGCTGCTCACCAGAGACCACTAACTCATACCAGGCTAACCTACTACATCAGAACTAGAGCACTAACTAAAAATCACTTACAATGGACCACCTCTGCTAATTTATAATAACATCATCCAGACCTAATCAGCTGTTAGTGAGTGATTGTTGTAATCAAAGCCCTGGCTGTCCAAATGACTGATCAAAGTTATTCTGCTGTACCTCTGTGTGTGTTTGCTCACCTCATCAACACATCTATCTATCTATCTATCTATCTATCTATCTATCTATCTATCTATCTGTCTATCTGTCTGTCTGTCTGTCTGTCTGTCTGTCTGTCTTTCAGTCTGTCATCTGTCTGTCTGCCTATCTCTCTATTTTTGTCCTTTTTTATCTTTAAATATCTCAGTCTCTCTTTTAATGTTTCTTTTTGTTTCGTTCACTTTCTATTTGTTTGTCTTTATCTCTCTTTCTGCAGCTCTCTATGTCTGTATCTCTCTATAGATCTCTCTATCTCCATCAGTCTCTTTATTTCTGTATCTAATTCCTAATATCTATATTTTTGTCTTTTTCAGTATCTCTATTTTACCCTGCCTGTCCCCGTCTCTATTTTTTATTTATTCACATTTATAATCATCTTTCTATCCATCTCCTCTATCATACTCCACATCACTATCACTATTTTTATTTGTTGCCATCACTATTAATATTAATTTCTCAGTATGTTTTATATATTGTATTGCACAAATATATTGTACATTTTGTAATTGCATAAATTACATGCATATACATACTCAGTACAATTAGAATATTTACTTCAATGAAGTACAATGCATTCTTTTTCTCTGTCAGTATCTCTATGCCTCAATTTCTTCCCTATCCCCATTCATCTCTTTTAATGTATTACATCTACCTTTATCTCCTAAATACCTCTGTCTTGATGTCTCTCTTTCTCGTACTCTATCTGTATTTTCCTCTCTTTATCTCTGTTGCTGCTTTCTGGCTATGTGGTACTGGCTCAACTTGCCTTGACTCTACTCAATTTAAAACAATTTTATCTGGAGTCTTGCCTTGTTCTAGTGCTTCACAATTAATTTTTGTATCAAGTAGTACTTGAAGCAAGGCTATTATAATGTAGTTTTGTATTTTTCATTAGTTTTTATTTCTATTTAATTTTCATTTTTGTTGAAAATTTCCATTTAGTTTTTACTGCTGGTTTGTTAGTTTAGTATATTTTCTATTTTGCTGAACTGATTTGTTGTAGTTTAACGTTTTTAGTAGTTTCAGTGTTTTAGTTTTTACAGCAATAATGGATACATGTCAGGGCAAAACTAAAAGGGTCAGTAAAAGTAAACATTATACAATTTTTAGAAATGCACTCAAACAGACTACTCTTCATTTCAGTAAATTTTATTTATTTAAATTTGATGTGTAATTACAACTCAAGACCTAAAATTAGCCATTGTGTGAAGTTTTGAACCACAAAATCAGCATTAAAATCAACATTTTATCCTTTCCAGGCTTACGTGTTCATGTCAGTCAGTCTCCTGCTGTCAAAGACTAAATCTAAGGATATTTTCGTTTTAATTTCAATCAGTTTTGTAAGCACTGAATACACTTTAAGTTAGTTTACTTTGTTGTAAATTTTAGGGTTTTTTGCTAACTAAAACTAAAATGATTTTTACATTTTAGTTTTAGTTATTCAGTAAGTTGTAGTTAACTATAATAGCCTTGCTTGAACGACTTACAAAAATGCCAGCAGAAACGCCTTGAGGTTTACAATAATGCCACTTTTAAGAACTACCTTTATTTTCAAAAAAGAAAGTTTTTATACTTTGGAAAATATTGTTATTTTGAAAGTAGTAAAGTAAAAACTTAAGATTTTGTATTTTTTTGTTCCTTAATATTTGTGTGTTTGAGTTGAGAAGTATACACTCCAAAGCTACCATTATTCCCTGCATTTTCCATGCAGGTAGGTCTACCAAGCAGGTAAACCTATGATGCCATTTATGAATGATATCATTATTGAGGTTGGACGTTACTGCCAAATTGTGCAGCACTACCTTGTACCTGGTTATTTTGTGGTATCACATCTTTCATAGTGCATTAAGATACCACTGACCAATGAGTGGTCGGAGTATCATCACTCACAAAAAAAAACAAAGACTTGAACTACGCAGAAAAAGATTTATATTGATTATAAAATTTCTATATTTTTAACTATAATTTTACGCACTAATGTGCTAATACTTTAAGTGAAAATCTTTAATTTCAATCTGTAATTTGTCAAATTGAGCCTAGATTTTTGTATACATACCAGTTGTAATATTGCAATCTATTTCTTTTATTGTATATGTTTATAAGTTTGTTTTTGCACTGCTCTGGCAATGCTCACGTTTTCTATGCCAATAACGCTCATTGAATTGAAATGAAAATTTAAATTGTATCATCGCTTGGAGCATCATGAGGAGAGATGTCCAACGGGGGAATTAATTTGTTTTCATCATCAACTTCATACTGCTGTATGACTTCCAAATTGTCCTTTATTTGCCAATAAATTTCTGTCTTGCTGCTTACAACTGTCTCTGGAATAAAATCTTGCCAAAGCCAAAGACCAAAATCCAGGTGCACTTTTGCCTCAGCGGCCTCTGGTTTTGTTTTGTTGGATGTCACAGCAGAGTAAAGCCAAGCCGAGCCAGTACCATGTATGGAAATGAAACTTTTGTCTAAATCTCTCCATCATGCATCTAAAGTCTGTAACTATCTTAATTTCTTTATCGTACCATCTCTCTCTGTCTCCTTATATCTTCATCAACCAAGATTTTTCTTTGTCCATCTACCTCTATCAGTGTGCATCTCTATTCCTCTCAAGCTCTATTTTTTAATCCCTGTTTCTCTCTATCCCTCCCTTCCTTTATTTACCTTTCTCTATCTCTATCCTGTATATCTCTATCCCCCTCTTTACATCTCATGCTAGCTTTTTGCTCAGCTGTCTATCTTTATATCCTTTTCCCTTCCTCTTTTTCTACATTTATTTCTGTATCTCCCTGCTCTCTCTCTATATATATCTCTATCTCTATCACTTTCTCATCTTCAGATTTAATGTCCATTATTTATCTGTATTACTGTGTTTAAAGAATGGTTGATTATAAGCCATACAGTTTCTGATGAAGCTATTTTCTGCCTCTAATTGTCTCTCTTTGATATCTCCCTTTGGTTGTCTTCTTCCTATCATATTTCACGTCCTTCACTCTCTCACTCTCCACACTCTCTCCTTCCTTTTATCTCCTCACTGTCCTTCATCTCCTCAGTACACCTCCAGTATGAGAGCAAAGTACCTGGCCACCAACCGACCAGACCAGAACCGACGCTCCGTACCCAACGACCAACTGGACCCCGCCAGCCGACCTCACCCCACTGCCCGACCACAGTCCTCCGTCCACTAGAGACCTGAGTCGCACCAGTTCATCCCGGTACTGCCTGAATCCAGTTCTCAAAGCCAATTTCCAACTCAAAAGAGATGAATGCTTGAAGTAAGACACGGTTTGTCAAGGTCTTCTGGAGCTCCCCAACACACAAAACGCAGGACTCATCAACCAAACACCTCGGCTAAGGACTGCACTTTGATGGTCAAACTCTTCTCCTCAGCCCACAATTATCAAAAAAAGAATATTCAAAGCAGAAGATAAGAATCCCTCTTCCTCCACTAGGATCCGCACACTGCCCTCTAGTGGAGACAGCCACTACCACCACTCAGACCGCACACTCTCACACAAACAAGAGCAAACACATGCACCAACACCAACACTGTACAGAGCTGTAAATAGCAAACATGTGCTTTACTCTGATTTCATGAAAAGTAGACTGTTGATTCATTACTGGTGATGTGGTGTGCTGTGTGTTTATCATGGAAACCTTTGCTGTATCTCTTATACAAACACACGCACACATCTGTCAACCACACATCTGTATAAATAATAAGCCAGTGAATCAGAAAGCCATGTTTAAATAGAAATAGGTCCACCGCATACATACACGTTCTCTTTAACCTTACATTGTCGTCTAACTAAGACTTGAACCATGAGCTTGAAAAACGTGTCCACATGTTTCTTCATATTTGTTTACGTGCACATGCAGTACACAAGTCGATTAATGCATTTCAAATACGAGCCAGAAACCCTGAAGTTGAATGACTGGGAACAGAGTGAGAGATAAAGGATGTAGGAAGGCTCAACCTGTGCCAAAAAACTCTAAAAACGAGAGATGCCTGTTCTGTCCTCTTCTCCTACTGCCTCCAGATGTCTCAAAAAGGGAAAAAAAAAAAACTCACTTGGAATGTTTTCCTCCTGACTGTACATAATAAGGAGAACAGGAAAAGACTTTCTTAACAGAAAAACGACGGACAGAAGTGAGATAAAACTCAATGAAAAACGGTGACTACACATTTTGCAAGGTGCTATGTCAGACAGTCGAGGTCCCTGAAGACGATCAGGTCTGAGGGGGGCAGAATATTTTTTTGTTTTTTACCTTAATGTGTTGTTTTTATTCAGGGATGTTAGGAAAATGAAAAGCAGTAAAAATATAACCATTTTTTATTAGTGCTAAATGGAAATTGTGTCCATAAACATGTTGAAAATATGCCCCTGGTAGATTTATGGATCACTTTATTAGGTACACCCATCCTGCTACTCATCAACACAGATATCTAATCAGCCAATCACATTACAGTAAGCAATTCACTTGGGCATATAGACACAGTGAAGAAAATATGCTTAAGTCCAAACAGAGCATTAGAATGAGGGAGAAAGGTGATTTAAGTGACTATTGTTGGTCTGGCAGATTTTCATGCTGTTTACACCTTCTGACCCTACCGTTCAACTTATCTGACTAGGCGATTCTTTTTCTTTAGCATTATAAAAAAATGCCTCAAAGACCTCATTCCTCAGCCACTGCTTTTGTCGTCCAGGTGGGAAAGTATCCAATTTAAATGTATTATTAGGGTGTGAGTGTACCTCAACAATCAGGCTGCAGATCCCTATTTTCATGTTCCTTCCATCCATCCATCCATCCATCCATCCATCCATCTTCTTTCGCTTATCTGAGGCCGGGTAGCAGTGGTAGCAGGCTGAGCAAGTCAACCCAGACATCCCTTTCCCTAGTGACACTTCCCAACTCCTTCTGGGGGATCTTAAGGAATTCCCAGATCGAACAGGATATATAATCCCTAAAGCACATACTGAGTCATCCACAAGGTCTGCTGCCAGCTAGGCATGCCTGGAAGACCTCCAAAGGGGGGCGCCCAGGAGGCATCCTAATCAGATGCCAGAACCACCTCAAGTGGCTCTTTTTGATACTCTTAGTTCTCTTCAGGTGTCAAACCTCCTCACCCTCTCTCCATGGCTGAGCCCAGACACCCTCTGAAGGAAACTTGTTTTGGCTGCTTATATCTGCAATCTCATTACCAAGAACTGATGACCATAGGTAAGGGTTGGGAGGTAGATCAACTGGTAAATCGAAAGCTTTGCCTTGCAGCTCAGCTCCTTTTTCACCACAGCGGTCCAGCACAACGCCCGCACTGCTGATGCTGCACCAATACGCCTGTCAATCTCACGCTCCCTGTTATCCTAACTCGTGAACAAGACCCCAAGATACTTGAACTCCTTCACGTGAAGCAGAGACTCATCCCCAATCGGAGAGAGTAATCCACCATTTACTGGCAGAGAATTTCTCATGGTATTCAGATCAAATTTCACTGCACAACTCTCACTTAACAAACTGAACATGAATTCCCTGCAGTTTGTGAAATACTCTTAAGCGGCCCATTGGGCACCAACTACATTGCTGAACCAACTACATTTAAAGTCACTTAATTAAACTTTTTTATCACTCTGATGCGTTGTGTGGACATCAGCACACCGTTTTGACCATGCCTAAATGCATTGGACACTGCAATGGAGTTGGCTGATTTGATATTTGTGTACATGTAGAGTTGAACAGGGGTCCTTTATAAAGTGATGCGTGAATGTTTTAACATTACAAACAAGGGTCCAAGGAACGTCAAGAAAGTGAGTGTTTTTTTATGTTTTATCATGAGCTGGAATTCGGGATGTGAAACTGTGACAAACTGTTGTATTTTGTTTCTTCTTTACTTCCTGTGTTTTATTTTGTAAACTAGTGGCCTCTTATCAACCTGAAGCCACTATTTCTTTTTGTTTCTTCTGTTTTTTTTTTTAACCCACAAGCACAAATTCTCCTCAATGTGACTCTGTGAGATGGAGAAGAAAAAAACACACTGCCTGGGACACTGCCGGTGGATTATCTCCTCCTGCCCTGAAACTCTCTGTACAGTGTAAAAGAAAAAAAAAAAAGACGTATCCGTAAATCTGTATGTGTGACATCACTGCAGCGTGATTGGCTATTGCTCTATCTCAGTGTTAGTGTGTGTAAGTAAAGTGATCAGTGTGTCTGACTGGCAGCAAGCAGGGGCCAGCCTATCTAGCCTGAGTCATTACTACACAGACGTCACGCATGTTCTTATGCACACAAACATGCTGTACAGACATCCTCATCTAAAACACAGACATGACTTCATATAAAATACATCGTTTCCTACTTTTGACCTGTTTACATTCACTTCTAGAGCTGTAGTAACCACCTGCCCCTGCCACAACCCTGACATCACACTGATAACCATTTGCATTCTGGGTGATGTAGTAGAAGTTTCAGAGAAAACCTGGAATGTAGAAATTAGCATTCAAACACATTTCAACCACCCATTCCTGTACAGCATTTTAATATGTTCCTCTTATTAATCAATGACCACTTCTCGTATTAGCGAGACAATCTTACATGTGTGATTTTACTAGAAAGAACATGTCCATGTTATGGTAACAATGCTACCTATGGTCTAGTACTTTAAAGAGCGCTATTGCACCATTGATGCAAACAATGTAAAGATCTGTGGGACTAGTCACTGATTAATGGCCTTTCATAATGTTTTTAAACTCTTACAACACTTCATATCGCTACATGTTTTTTTATTTTTCTCTGTCTTGTAAAAATCAAACTTTAAAGATAAAATAATAGCTAGCTGTTTTGTAGGAGAATAAAGGCAAGAGCAGCGTTTTTCCTCTCTTATTAATGGTGAATGACTCTCTGTCTTGCAATGTTTTAATAAGACTATTCCAGTGTCGTCTGCACACCTGACTTAAGAGGTAGTATTTTAAATCCTGTGCAATGAATTCTGGGATGAAATTGATTGGATACAGTGTGTCTTAAAAAAATTAAAGAAACTCAAGTTTAAGGGTCAGTAATGTTTTGCGTGTGTATGTGGTATTTACAGGACTTCAAATACACCTTAGTCCAGATGTGTCAGACAATGTTTTCTATGGCTGTTTTTATTTTCTGATGGATTAACTAAGATATTAATGATGTACATGTCAAAACTGTGGTAATGATATCATTCAGCCTGGAATAAATGTTTTAAAAAAGGAATTAAAGCAACTTTAACATACTGATGAAAACTGTGTATTTATTTAAAAAAAATGCAGAAGTTGATGTACATTGTCATATCCTATCTCAGGGTTTAGCTCACCTTCATTTTACCTAGCTTCAGTGGTGTGGTGTGGATATACGTATAAGTATGTCTGACTATGATAGGTGGCATTGTGCCTTCCTACTCTCTATTACTATTTGACCTAGCACCAGCTAACATGGCTAACAAGAAGGTTTCAGTTTGTCAGTTGAACAACAAAAAACATGACCAATTTTATAACTGTACTCTACTTGCATGCCTTAATGTAATTTATCTCATTATTTAGACTTGTCTCATCTCAGACACTCACAGACATGTTTTTAGATTTCCTGTGCAGGACTAGATTTAGTGAAATTAAAAAATTCTTTCTTTTAAATGAAATTTACAATTTAACTGATGTAATATAAATTGTTAGGGTAAGACATGAAAAAGGTTTCATAATGTTTCATTACTCTTATATATTCTCTTAACCATTGCCTGTATCTTAATGACCTGAGGATTTCTTCATGTACTTAGTCTGAAACATTTTGATATTTGAGTTGTATTTTTTTCCAAATATGTTAAAATAAATGAAAAAATTAAATATATTTTTTGAAACATACAATGTAAACAAAATTGTCTACAGTTGACGTTTCTATTTGCTTATCTGAAAAAGGAGTGGAAGGAAGTACATAGTAAACCCCAACCCTTCTTTATAAGTTAATTATTGCATGAAATCTAGTTTCCTTATTTAAACAAGGGAATAGTCACTAAAAGAATAGTATTTGTAGTATAAACATCTGTATATAAACATCTGAAACAGATCAGATATTGCCTGTTGGTAGGAGATCACAGAACAGCATGTTTGGAAACCGCTTGATTGATTTTAACTATTTCTTGACTTGTTAAATTTATCATTTGTCATTTTGCTCACTGTATTGAATATGCCCATTGTTTCTCTTTAGTAATAGCACTACCCCCTGCAGCCAGCAGATGTCCCTATAGGCTTAAAAGCTGATAGACCCCAGCTCTTAGTCTCAGATTCACTACTGAGTTCTACTGTTTGAGTTCACAGAGGGAGAAAGGCTATGACAAACACAAAGACACATTTTGAAAGGGACCTCATTTAACTCCTGAATGAGGGGAAAGTCCCTGAAATGTATGTAAAACATTAGAAGCTGACACATGCATGTTTGGTTTGGAGACTTTTGGGGACTTAACAAAAATCTATAGTCACTTCTGGGACCCTCACGGGACCTCTTTCTTTACCTTAACCTTCTTACCTGACACACCAGGTAGACTGTTTCATACATGCATTGCACGGAATTTTTTTCACACTCATCTGGGAAACCTCCCATACAAAGTGTCTGGGAGTGTATACCAGCTTATAGTACAACTTAACCATCCCGCAACAATTGCAAAGTCAGGTTGAGTGGGTTGAGAGAAGAGTGAAAAAATGTTTTCAGTCATGGCACACTTATTGTGCTGTTCTTTGTTGAAAAAATTTGATCCAGTTCTGATAAGAGTGCCACTATAGGTTGTTTGCAATCATGTGATCCTGAATGTCCACTGGGGGTCAAGAAATGTGAGACAGGCATTAGGATTGAATGGAAATGAAGGAAAGTTTGTACTCTACAGCTCTAAATGGACCTCTAAACTACAATTTTCACCAGAAAATTTCTATATACATTGAATTGCTACACTTAACATAAAAGGAATTTGTTTCCAGTTAAACCAATTTACCATGTGTGGAGGTGACCAATATCACAAATACTCAGTTCTGCAGACCTTCTAGTGTCTAATCTCATCTTACCTGATAACAGGAGACAAGAGTCTTGATGAGTTTCGTACCAAGTTATGAGGCTACCTGAGTCCCTTTAACATAGCAAAAAATAACTAATTTTGTCACAAACATGGTTTTAATTGAAACATTGATCAACTGTTTTATCGACCGATTAAGCCTTGTGGGGTAAGAGATCTCATAATGTGCCGTTCGTGAACAAGCCTGTTCTGCAAAACGGCACTTTAATGTGAGCCAGGGTAGCTAGCTCCCGTTTGAGTGCCAATTTCCTTTCCTCCATCCTTTTTTGTTAATTAATCCCCCTATAAAAAGCCAAAGTGGTACTAAATGAAGAGCTGTCTGTGATCCAAAAAAGATCTACTAAGCTGAGCCAAATGATCTGGATCTCTTAAAGAGACAGATTTTTCATCTCAATGGGTAAGACTGGACAGACATGGCAAAACTGTACTGAACCAAACTGGAAATTGCATTGTGGAAACGGACCATACACGAGCGTTGTGAGGCACCCCTTGTCCAGGCTTTAGATGAAGGCTTTCTAAATTCCTGCCTGCTGCCATTCCTCTGTATTTATTTTGCCAGAACATTTCACTACTTTTGGAACAATAGTAGGTGGTCAGGTCCGTTCTCAGACTGGGCACACTTGTTTCAGGTTGGAAGATGGATTTGCCTGATGACTGACATGGAATCTGGCCTATCTGCTTTTCAAGATTATTAACCGTTTCCACCAAAACATCAGTTTCTTTCTTATCAGTAACGTTTTTATAACTGATTGGTCAGACAAACTCAAATCAAGTGGCCTTTATTCTGAAGTATTTCCCTGAAAGTCAGCCAGATCATACCCACACAGAAAGTCGTCCAATCCGCTAATGTTTTGCCTTTATCTTCACTGGGCCATGTGCAAGGCTTAATCAGATAAGAGGACTTCTGTTGTTTTAGTGTGTGCATGTGTGTGTTTTGGAATTTGTAAGGTTATGAGAGCAGTGTTTTTTGTCTCCAGACAGGAACCCAGGAGCTCATAAACAAGGTCAGACTTGAAAGGTCAAAGCAAGAGTCCCCCAGAAACCCATGTTAAGAAAACAATCACAGAAACATAATCAAATTTTGACCAAAAAAAAACTTTTATTACCTCCAAACATGACATAAACATTCAGTCCAGATACTGGAGAAAGCATTTAGGCATCAGAATTAACTTTTTATAATATACTTGTATTCAATTCGGGGTAGAATTTAACTTAAGTCTCATATTCAATTGTAACAGCTGCTTTCAAAGCACAGAAGATAAAAGACGACCCAACATGAGTCATTTTCTATAAAACCTTAAAAGTTAACATCTTTGTTACGGTGCTGCAGTAAAACTTTTTAAAAAAATCAAAAATCATCGACATTCATAATCCTCGGAAAATTGATAAAATAAGAATCCTCTTTTTGGAAGAAAATCTTGTAAGAGAGGCTTCACTGTACAGCTTAAAGTATTAAACATGGGGTTTATATATGAAAAGAAAAACCTTATTATTGATTCCTTTCAAAGAGTTAGCAGAAGCCTTGAAGCTAGATGCAAAGGCAACTGGACCTGCTTGAAGTTCTTGAGAAAACCTTGCCATCAGAAAGACTTCTTCAGCTCCTTTCCTTGGAAAAACATCCTTAAACCCACCTGTTCAACTCGGCCTACAGACTTGCTTAAATCTTGTCTATCATGATTCTTTAGTTTTGTGTTGTTTGTGGTGCATTGTTCTAGACTCCTCTTTAAAGTCCTTGGAGCTCTTGCAAGGTGCTATATAGATCCAAGCTGTAATGATGATCAAACATACTATTAAATAGGAAATTAAAACTGCTTTTAGACCAGTCTACTAGTCAGTTTACAGCTATTTATGCCTTTGGGATGAAGAAAAACATCTTTAAGAACTTCAACAAGCCCAGCTTCTTTAGATTAAGCTTTGAATAGCCACCAGCAGAAAGTTGGCTTTGCTCAGCTTTGCACCAAGACGTTTGACAGTAGAAAAACAGCTAACAGCTAGCCTGGTCTTGTCTGAGGATAACTCTTGCCCAGCACTGATACAAATAATTCATTTAGACTCTTTTAAGTCTTTGAGAGGGGTCTGGCTGTAGACAGTAACTCAGAATAGAAATAAATGCTAAACTTTCAAAATAAAATCAGATTAAACTTTCAGTTAGGCTAGGGTAAGGGTTAAGGTAGGGGTAAGGGTGAAAACCTGGCCTGTAAAACCAAATTACAAAACCTTAAATAAAGCAGAATAAACAGTCTGCTTACAGGAAAAAAGCTTGTCCTCCATGAAAACATTCTAACAGAACTTATGTAGCTTACATAGCTCTACTAGCTGCGTATGCTATGTAGGTAATGTAGCTAATGTAGAGAATGTAGCAAAAGCTGAAGCTCATGAGGTGTAGGGATATATATACAACAAAGCTACTAATCTAATGTTAGCTGGGTAAGTTATGGAGATACATTATTAACGTAGCTTTTTAAGCTACAGTTACCTTTACTACAGCTCATGTTTCTTAAGATTATTTAGCTACATTGGCCTGTGTAGTAATGTTAACTACCCTGCTTATGTAGCTCTGTTAGCCACATAAGCTGCAAAGACATCATAGCCACGAAGCTAACATAGCTTAAGCTGAAGCTCCTGAAGCTTATCGATAGCTATGGGAAAAAAACCTATGAATCTAACATTAGCTATGTAAGCTAGGTAGCCACGTTATCTATGTAATTTATGTAGCTAGCTTAACTGAAGTTAAATTTTCCTTAAGCTCACATTGCTTAAGATAACTTACCTTACATTGGCTTACATAGTAACAATGACTAGGTTACTAGCATAGTTTGTTAACTTTAATTACCTTTACTAAAGCTCACATTGTTTAAGCTTGTTGAAGCTAATCATTGGCTTATGCAGTAATGTTAACTACCCTGCTTATGTAGCTCTGTTAGCTGCATAAGCTAGATAATACAATATAAAGATAATGAAGCTTCGTAGCTAAGGCAAGATATAGCTCACAAACTCATGGGAATCTATATGAACAGGGTGATAAATCTGACGTTTGCTATGTAAGATATGTAATTAAGTTATCTACATAGCTTTGTTAGCTTTAATTCCATTTACTAAAGCTCACGTTGCTAAAGCTAATTAAGCTTCATTGGTTTATGTAGTCTACTTCTAAAATGGGTCATCACATAATTTTATCCTGGATTAGACCTCTGACTTTTTCTGTTTAATTTATGAAATGTTGTTTAATCTGTAATCTTTGCAATATGGTTATTTCATGAATGTATCTGCCAGACTTTGTTTATGAATAAAGTTGAATTATACTTGAAATTCTGCTGACAGAAATGTCTCATAGTAGAGGTCTGTGAGAGGGGGGTGTCTGAGATCTAAGGTCTGCAGCCCATCTGTCAGGAAGTCTTTAGACAAATTAAAGAGTAAAAATGTGATTTAAAAAGGACAGATCCAGGCTAACTGCTAACTGCATATTTTGTAAAAAAGGCACAAATTCACAACTTTCCTTTTAACTCTCAAAAAGAAAGTATGCATTCCTCATACTGTTTTTCTTGTGTTTTGTGTCATGATAAATTGCAGAGGCTACAGCAGAATAAAGCAGCAAAGTGCTCTGTCATCACGATATACTTCAGAAAAAAGATAACACTGACAACATAAAACTTCACATAAGGAGTCTGGAGTCAAAATCCCCCTGGTGTTTTGCCTCATCATGCTGATAAATTATACATGATCTTTCTTTCTCAATTGCTGTCCTCATTCCTTCAACTTCCTCTCTTCACTGTAACAGTTACCCTATTCAGAAGGAATAGGTTAACAATAGTGAAAGTAGAGGAACACAGGGTGGAGCTTTGTAGTATATTCACTTAAATTTAAAAAAAAAAAAAAAAAAGCTCTTGAAGCTGCAAGAGTTGATGAAAACTGCAAATGCATGAAAAATGAGAAAAAGCAGACCAAGCAAAATAAAACAAAACTCATAAAAAACTGACATATCAACTAATTAGAGGAATTTCACACATACCCTGTATTCAAATTTGTTTCATAAGACACAATGGGGGGTCTAAGCGTGGTTCTCAGGAGGATTATCATAATCTGTAAATTTGTCTGTCTCCCACAGTTGGAGAGTGAAATATCTTCTGATGTTTCCTACAATGTTCATGTTTATCCAACTCCTATCACTGATGGTATCAGTATCCTGCAGAAGTAGACATGGAAACACAGTAAAATATCATGTATGGTTGCATGTCAAAATCTCTGTTGTTTTCTCAAGGTCTAAACTTATGTTGGAATAACAGTGCTCTTTTCCCTTGATAATAGCTTAATTTCTCAAGATCAAGAAATGGAAAAGCAGTGGTGTTATCAGCGATATTAGGAGAACTCCAGATCTCGAGGAAAACAACAAGGATGTAAAATGTATGGATTCATGTTTTCTCGGGCTTCCAAAATTCCACAACTCATTGTGGTTTGTCAATAAAATAACAGTTTTAAAGAATTTAACTGATGCTTTGGCTAAAAGGTCATCTAAAATTTGCACTGTGGTCAAAACACATTGTTTTATATTTATTTTGGGGGCTTCTATGGATCATTTAAGGGATTGGTTCCAGACCAATGCCAAAGATCTAAGGGGGGGCGCAGAGCCCTGTCTGCTCTTATGTTGTCAAAATTTTCAAAATCATGATAAGAAAAATAATGTATGATGGTATGTTAGTGCCACTGTAACAGATAAAAAATACAGAGGATCTGTAATTTTTTTAGGAAAAAAAAATTTACATTATAAATTTGTAAATTTACAAGAAACCAAACTTAGAATTTCAGAATTATGAAGATGTAAATTTACAAGAAAAAGCTAAAAATTTTTTGTTTAAAAAGTTGGATTTTTGAAATTATAAGCTCAACAATTTCTCATTTTTAAAGTCATACATTTCTGACATGGTAATGTAATAAAATAACAAGAAATCAAACTGAAAACAGTGGTTGGATAACTACAGTTTACCTTAATGTCTCTTCTAAATCCAGATAATGATAATGTAGTGGTTCTGGGCTAAAATCCCTTTTGTACAGTCTCAGTAAAAAGTATAATTCGATTAGGCTCTCAACTGCAGGACTTGTGCACGGGAAACTGTTTTCTGATTTTTTCTGATTTACTTCCACGCAATCTGCTATTTTTGACTTTATGATCTCAAAAATTAAAACTTTTTTCCCATAAATTTACGACTTTCATACATGAAAACTGGGGTTTTCCTCTTAAATTAACAGATCCTCTTTTTTGTTTGTTTTTTTAGAGTGGCACCTATATGCCGGCACAATAGTGGACGGTTTATACATAGATCTTTTAGCAAGAACCTGTTGAGTAAGCAGGACTATTATGTTGGGATTTTGTCAGTGAAAACATTTCAAACTGATTTTCCAAGTGGGTCCTGGGGGGGCTTAGCTTCTCTTAGATACAAGTAGAGGGTTTCCTATAAAAAAGGTTGGAAACCACTGATTTAAGGGAGAGAAAATGAAACAACTTACAGGAAAGAAACCACAGGTTGGGTTCAAACCTGCACAGAAGCAAGAACCAACCCCCAGGCCACCCGTGCTTCCTCATAACAGATAAAACGATGACCATAAACAGTGCAACAGACCAGAGTTAACCTGACAGTCTGAACCATGACAAACTAATGATAGCATCCTGGTTAATGTGCAGCTAAGCATGTGCAGCTGGAGCTACCAAAGCAGAGCTGAAACTAATAGATGAGGAAGATGAGGTGCTCAGCATTGATGGGAGTAAAGTTTGGACAAAGGTTCTGTTCTGTGTGGTGAACATCTCAGATGATAAACTTTTTTCATTGGGGTAACAACAGCACTTCATTTCTTTCTTAAAGACAGAAAAAAATCTCCCATCTTTCATCCATTCAAGAATTTTTAACTTTGGTCCTATTCTCTTGCTGACATTTTTGGCTTTTTGACAGGTGTTTGACGGACTGATGAAACCACAGTCCTTCCTAAATAGTCAGTCTGCCGTTTAGGCTGTAGTTTGGAGAGGAAAGATAACGTATGTCCAGAAATGTTTAGTGATTCTTCAGATTCTTCCAGAGGCCCTACGGTAGCCCAAGGGTCAGACTGACCTCTCCCTGTTCCTGAAAGTCTGCAGAGTTCCTCCCACATAAGAGAATACCGAGTTCATGCATATGCTCAGTCATTCTCCTCCACCCGTCTCGATGTCTCTCTGGATGTCTCTTAAAGTCGCCGGGAGCTTGGGCACCAAGGAGTGTCTGGGTACAGGACACAATGGACTGACCTGAACCTGAGAAAGAGAGGGAAATGAGTGTCACAATGCCTGGAAGCTGCCCACTGGGGATTTCAGAATAAGACCCTGAACACAATTAAGTCGTGTGCATACATTCACAAACACACAATGAACAAAGCCAGGAAACATGTCGTCGTAGTAGTAAAACATTCACAACAAGACGCCCTTACATAAAGGAGGATTGTAGTACACGCTTACACAACTAAAGCTTTTCCTGAACACATGAAACAGCGTGTACTATTGATTGTGTGAAAGATTTCTAATCTTTTTCAATTAACCCATGCACGCCAATAGGTCAAAAAGCTTATCGTATTAACTCCTCTGACCCTCCATCTTTCCTTTGAGCATAATGCCAGCAGCGTATATCCACAGGGTGCACAAATACTGACAATCAGCCCTATAAAATACACAATAACACAATTACAGGGCAGAGGACAAAGCAGAGGCAGAAGAAAGAAGGGAAGAGGGAGCAATAAAAAATGAACCTGCAGGAAGCCTGAAGATAAAATCAGCTTTTTTGTTCTTTGTGTAGTTTTGTTTACTTTTGTTGTGTCAGATTGAATATGTTCCCCTCAGTGATGGCCCTGCTCTGTAAATATTCTAACACAAGGTCGTCCTTTGTGTTAGAAATGGCTAAATATCATCTTTACGTCATTAGCATTTCAGAGAGGTCTTTCTAAGAGGTCAAAATAAAAAACGGGCAGCCCAACATTTTAAAAAATGGTGCCGTTTCCCTTTCTGCAGAGAATCAGCACAACAAGAACTCAAGGACTCAAAAAAAGAAGCAGATATTTTACCTTGTAGGATCTTCACTTATTGAAAAAGGCCCCTTCAGGTTCACAGTGTTTCTGCTGTTGTCTACAGTTCCATAGCTGAGTGTCACCTGAATTAGAAGAGGCAAAAACAAAAGCTGTTTAAACACATGGTAGATCACAAACTCTGCTTGTGTGAAATTGTGTGCAATTGTGTTTTTACCTGGCTGTGAACATCTGACACCAGCCCCAGGTTCTCCAGGTGGGAATGGAACAACGCTGAGCGGATAAGACTCACACCGAGGAGAGCCTCTACGATGTAGCCGACAGTGCAGTCATCGGGGAGGTGAATTTGCTCAGCTGTCGTCATGAAAGAGCCGTCACTACACAGAGGCAGGAAAGAAGTATTAGTGGGGATTTATTATAAAGTCCCAAATAATCGTATTGCTCATCTAGGTGAGTATTACCTGGCCCAGGGTTTCATCTTGAGAGCGAGGCCGTGACTCAGACAGAATCCTGCTCCTCCGGTGGCAAACCAGAAACGCACCTGCCTCTGCACACAAATACAGACATTAAAGCTGCAGTAATCAAAGGCTGTTCTTCAGATAAAAAGTGTTTGTCTTTGGGATCAGTTAAGATAACACTTTGGAGAAAAAGGTACAACAAAAGTTGATTAAAAACACGTTTCATTCAGCACAGGGAAATAATCTGCCGATGGAATCAATATGGACGTAGTCTCAGTGACATCACCAATAGGTTTCTGAAGAGATGTTATGAAGCTAAACGATGGCAGTTGCCATATAAGAAGATGAGATTTTGGGGCCACAACTATTTCTGTAGACAGGCTCCAACATATTCATTTCTACTGCTGAAGTTGGCAGTTTCATATGTGATTGGTTGAGGATTCCTTGGTTTTTGTAGCCAGCCTTAAGTGGACACTAGCAGAATTGCTTTTTTAGACTCTTACATTAGTTTCATAATGCCACACCAGAGGCTACTGCTTGGTATTATTTGAAACTGCTACATAAGAACACCTTTAAAAGTATTGAGGAAATAGCATTAGAGTAGCTGCAGATGCATCATTTCTATAGCGCATACTTTGAGATTGGAATTCCACTACAGGGAAGCTAAAACTGCAGTTCCAAAAGCAACCACATGGGGCTCAATCTGAAAACAAGTCAATCTCCACACATCCAATTTACATAGTCAAAGTTTACAGCCCAATTTTACATGTTTAGAGGCAGGTGGAGAAGAAGTCTTGGTTTCTATATCTCATCTCTAAATCTGACAACTAAATGAAGTGGGATTTTTTTGTCTTTAAGTCTTTTGTTTAGATAGTATAACAGCTTAAAACTTCACATTCAAAGGGGTGTGGCAACTCTGAGAGGTGTATGGGTGATGCTGGCTGTCTGCTAGCTGTCACCTCAGCTAGTAGTTACAGAACTTATGGCGGTGCAAGAAATGCAGTTGTTGGTTGCAGAAGCAGCAGAAGTCAACTACACATCCCATATTAAATGCTTTTCACAGTTGAAATAATCATGTTTGCAGCTTTTTTGTCTGAACAGCTTGTCTTTTTTATTGGTCCAAACTTTACAGGGCATTTTTTGTGACTTGCGTTAAAGCTAAAATCTAAAAGTCTAGACTGAAAGGGAGTCAGTCCTTCCACTTAGGGCAGCACGATATTGGATTTTGTGGATATCTGAAATTTAAAAGCAGTTCAGACTTAAAACTTCAGTCCTTAAAAACACACTTTAAAGTAGATAGTAGATATAGTGTGTGTATATATATATATATAGTAGATAATAGAGGTGTACAAAATCTGAAAAATTTAAAAAATCTTATTGTAATTATTTTGACTCATTACAAATTCAATAATAATTGCTGTATTACAGGAAATTAGCATTTTATGTCATTTTCATTTGATTAAGAAAAACTTATACCAAGTTGAGGAAAGCAGGATTCTTTTGAACTATTCTAAAAATCATGAAACTTGAATGAGTGCATGATGTGTGGGGAATAACATCTCTGCTGTAAAAAAGTTTTAAACTTGCATTTTGACACACATTTCAGGTAAAAGAAATATTGTACCTTCTGCAATTTGAAAATTGCAGCAGGTCATATTGCGATTTAATCTTAATTTTGATACATTTCCCATTTTTGTTCTCAGTATTTGCCGTGATAATGCTATATACAAAAATGTCTCCCAACCTGGATCGTTTTTGGCATCTCCAGGTTGAAAACACCTGGACTTTTCCTCATAAAAACAGGTGTAAAATCCTTGTTTATGTTTTATTGTTATCATCGTTGAACCTGAACTAGCTAAGGCTTCATGCTTTGGACCATTTGAGTTTTCCAGCTAACACATCCCAGCTACAGCCATCTACAGGCCTCTGTTTCACAATACAAATTCAGACAGGAAAAAAATGTTTCGTTTTTGTTGTATTACTCAACACTAGTAGCAGCTACAGTGAGTCAGTTTAGTTAGAAATTTCATGATCTTTCTAAAGACACCTTGTTTGTACTTTGTGCTATTTCTGGATAGGCCTTTTTGACTGATTTTACACTGAATTCTAAGGGGTTAGCCTAAACAATAAGCCAGCTAAAGAATTAGCATTAGGCCTCATTCTTCAACTTTGATGACTTTGTGCATGCAATACCACACAACAAACCTAAACTGATGGCTGCTGATGCTGTTATGGTCACTTTGTTTTAGACCATCTATGTGTTCTGTAAAGTTTTGGAAGACATAACTTAATGAAGTTTACCGTTTCAGCGTTGCCGAGCCTCTCTGTGGCCTCTATCGGCCTCTCCAGGCTGGGACGTCCGATGTAAACGTCCTGAGTGTGACTGTACTGGGACAAGAGCTTCAGCAGGGAGCCGACATTCACGTAGTTATCATCATCGACGTGACAGAACCACCTGTAACAGATGGTGTTCAGTAAGTGATAATCATTGTATTTTTAGGACAAAAATGAATGTTTAAGTGTGTGATGTGTGCCTTACTTCTTGCCAGAGTTGATAAAGGTGTCATATTCCAGAGCCATCTTACAGGAGAGAGCCTGACGGTTGTGGGCTGCTGAACAGTTGGTGTTGATAAGGTGAGCCCCTAGAAAGAAATGACACTGAAAAATCAATAACCAGTAGCTCAAACAGAGGGGCTGCATTCATCTCAGAAAGGACATAGATCTAATGAGGCAGCTTTGATTAAATGTTGGCTTCATAAGCAGGAAAGCTGATAATAATTTGGATCCATTATAGTCTGAGTGCTTGATAACAAACTAATAAATAGCCACATTACAGATGGAGTTGCACAATGTGTCCGATAGTGAGAAGAATGCCTCATTGAGATTCAAACAATGCACGAGTGAGAGGGAGAACGGCCTGGTGATTAGACTGAAGTGACTTCCTGCACTTGATGGAAACACAGTAATGCCCAGTCAGCAGCCTGGTTCCTGCTTTCCTGCTCACACACTGCAGATAACACTGCAGCTACTCAGCTAAAACTGCTGTGTTTGTGTTTGCTCACCCATCCTCTTCCTCAGCTTCTCGTCCTCTCCATCAGTGAACACGTAAGTCTGTGGAAAAGCACACAAACAAACAGTCCATGTTATTCCAGCAGCCTGTAGTGAGCAGCAGGCAAACAAAAACACCATCATAAAAAGCTCTTTCTGGCACCGCCATCTTTGATCACAGATGATTATTTATAATCCCAGGTAAGACTCCCATGGTTTCCTCACTCACACACACTGATGTGCAACAACCCATACAGCAGCAATGACGCTGATTTTGGATGTAGGCCAGGACAAAGGTTAGCCTCTCGTCTATCAGTAGCAGAGCAGCTGTGTCTGTGTTTATATGTTATTTATGTGATGAGTGAAGAGGTTGGGGGTCACTGCGCACTCAGGAAGCGGTGGAGACCCCTCAACTTTCCACAGGAAGTGAACACACCCCCGGATGCACATGCTGAGCTGTGTGTAAATATTGTTTGGCTCCAGGACAATACATGTGAAATAAAACTAAGACAATGAGACTGAGCTGCTGAATCTCAGCTTTCATTTACAGCTTTTAGACTGAAACCAGTGAAAAATGAAGAACTTGTCTTTCTTGGTGCAAATAGTCCTGAATACAGGAAAATGCTGCAGGACTGCAATATAATAATGAACTTTAAGACTAAGAATTAAACGTTTTCTAACCAAACAATTTAAGAAAAATGCCCCATCTTTTAAACGTGGAAGTTCAGCCCAAATTCCGGAAAAGTTGGGGCACTGCATAAAATGTAAAATAAAAACAGAAAATAATTAGCAAATCTCATACACCCATATTTTTTTCACAATGGAACAAAAACATATCAGATGTCACATCTCAAAAAAGTTGGGACAGGGACACGTTTGCATGTAGCATCCCTTTTTTTAACAACGATCTGTAAACATAAGTGAGAAGACCAGTTGCTGGAGTTTTGGGAGAGGAATGCTGTCCCATTCTTGTCAGATTAATGTTTCTAGCTGTTCAACAGTCCTGGGTCTTCTTTGTTGGATTTTTTCTTTCATCATTCTCCAAATGTTTTCTAATGGTAAAAGGTCTGGACTGCAGGCAGGCCACTTCAACACCCAGACTCTTCTACTGTGAAGCCATGATGTTGTGATAGATGTGGTATGCGGTTTAGCACTGTTTTGCTGAAAAAGTCAAGGCCTTCCCTTAAAGAGATGTTGTCTGGATGGGAGCATATGTTGCTCTCAAGCTTCTGTCTACTTCTCAGCATTGATAGTGCCTTTCCAGATGTGTAAGCAGTCAGTGCCATAGGCACTAATGCAACCTCATACCATCAGAGATGTAGACTTTCAAACTGTGTGCTGTTAACAAGCTGGATGCTCCCTCTTCTCTTTAGTCCACAGGCCACAGGGTCCATGGTTGCCAAAAAGAATTTCAAATTTTGATTCACCTGACCACAGAACAGTTTTCCATTTTTGCCTCAGTCTTTTCTTAATGAGCTTTGGCCCAGAGAATACAGCAGCGTTCCTCTGAATCGTGTTCACATATGGCTTTAACTTGATGGAACGGTGAACAGTGATGATTTCTGGAGCCCATTCAGAGTTTTCCAGTGCAGTTCCGTCTAGGGATAAACATGCTTAAACAGTTAAACAGTTACATTTGTTTATCAAATTAGCTGGTGTCTGAGATTTCCCCTGATGCTTCACATGACATAAATATGAGTAGCTAAGCATTTAGCATGTAGTAGGAATGTAGTAGTATGACAGTGGGATTAGTAGAAAATGGAAAAAGTGGTATGTAGGCTGTCTAGGGTTGGATTCACATGTAAACACTCAACTGAACTGAAAAGAGGCCATATATCAAAGTACGCTAATAGTCTGCAAAGAGGAACGAAGGCTGGCGGAGCTAGCTGCTAATGTTAGCCATGCTCCACAGCATATATCAGGCTAGTGTCCCAACCACTGACACAATGACCTGTGATGAATTTGACTGTTTTCTAAGTATTTTTGCTCTGTAGACTAGTTGGTTAAATGCAATTTAAATTGCCGTTTAGCCGAATGGGGAACATCCTTAGTGCCATCTGAGGGCCCAAAAATCAAGAGTATCCAATACTGATGGACAATTTTTTAGATGCCATTTTTTACAGAATGGTGAACCTCTGCCAATCTATACTTCTGCGAGACTCTGCCTCTCTTGCTCCTTTTATACCCAGTCATGTTACTGACCTGTTGCCAATTAACCTAATTAGTTGCAAAATGCTCCTCCAGCTGTTTTTTCAAAGTACTTTTAAAGCCTTTTGTGTCCCTGTCCCTACTTTTTTGAGATATGTTGCTACTATCAAACTCAAAATGAGCTAGTATTTTTCATAAAATATTAAAATGCTTCAGTTTCAACATCTAATGTGCAGTTTATGTTCTATTGCGAAAAAATGGGTTTATGAGATGTGCATGAGTGGGAAACGGCATGATGGTGAGGAACCACAGGTAGGACGGCTGCCTCTTTTCATGGGTGTGACCTAACAACTTGGCTAGCTAAACCTGTAATATAACATCTATTTTACAGTGTTTCTATAAAAATGAATCACTAAAATGATGCATTGATCCATGCATTATTGCACTGCAGCAATTCAGCCACTGAATTTTAGTAAAGTTTAACAATACTTTGTGCGCTTCTTTAACATTAAATGTTTACTTTATAGCTTAAACCTCAGAGACTCTTTAAACCTGCAAATTATCTGATCAATACTTAATGATTTGCTGCAGTGCAGTCTGGCTGAAGATCAAAAGGAGGGATGCCAAAACTCTACTGATTTCTGCAGGGGTGATTTTGCTGTTCTGGTTTCACGTTGGGACTCCAAGAGAATAGACTTGCTTTTCTTTTTAAATTAAAATGTGTTGTTTTATTGATTGTTTCCCCCTAAAATAGGGGGAAAACTGCAATCATTTCTACTTTATTCATGTTACATTAAAACTAAATGTCTGCACAGTAACCCTTAAAGTTTCTTTTTTAATCCAAAGTTGCAAGTGCAGAGAAGCAAACATGTGCCCAACAGTTTCTGACTTTACTGGCACGCTCCCCTGATGATCCCACTTTGCAACCTCACTGCCAAGCTGCAAAAATTTGATAATAAATCTTCAGAGTGAGCGAGGGAGAGCAGGAGAGAAAGAGAGAGAGAGAAAGAGAGAGAGTCCAGCCAGCTGTGACTTTTTGTCAGTCCTTTTTTTCACTCCTGGGCCTCTTAAGCCTCCAGAGAGAAGTCAGCTCCTTGTTTGAGCGTCTGTGCCGTGGGTTGAGGGGGGTGTAGCGAGTCTGTCTGTGTGTGAGTTTTAAGAGGGTGTTTAAGGAGGTGGGGGGCTACTTTGAAGAGACGAGATGTAGTTTTGAGGGGGGGTTAGTGGGTCGCTGGATCAACAGAAATTGAGCTTTACGGCACAGGAAACAGCAACAACAACAATCCTGGCAGGAGAAAGTGCGCGTGTAATTGTGTGTTTTCGGTGTGTTTGCGTTTACTCTTGTGATCAGACTCATTTTTAACTTCCCATGAGAAATCTCGGGAGTTCCCAGGGTACGAGTGTTTGTGAAGGTAGAGCTGTGAGAGCGTGTTGCTGCGTTTCCATTACTCAGCAGTCTTCTCACTCAGAGGTGTGTCTGGGAAAAAGGTAGAATTACGCACACCTGACCGTGAGAGCCGATGCAGGAATGCATCACACAAACACATCAGCTGATTCCCCCTACATAACCTCTACGTTCACATCGACAGTGTGTGTGTGTTTCAGTAGATGACACATGAACGACTCCTTTAAACTCAGAGGTTTGGATGGTTTGAATCAGAGCGACCGCCGCCCGCACCGCTCTCCTCTCTGTGTTGGATTAGGAGCTTTGAAGCTCTGCTGGGAGCAGCTCACCACAGTCCATGTGTTTCACTCACTCACCAGAGTGAATCAGACCAAAAATACAGCATGTACGACTGTTTGATCTCAAATATTTATCTGAGAGACTTCAGAGCTTTGACTGCTCCCCTCTGTGCCTTACGTCTCTGCTTATAGTCCAGATGTAATGATGTAGCTGCTCCAGATGACAACACTGACTGTTCAAGGACGGGGCAAGGATGGTTTCTTCAATTATCAGGTTTACTGATGCAATGATAGGTCAAAGCTAGGGCTGTTAAGATTAATCCCATTAATCGTGATTAATCAAGATCCACAATTAGTGCACTAATTTCCTTTTGATCGTGATTAATCCTACACTTTACTGTCCCTTTCAGCACACTTCGGTTAATCCACGTCAGCCTCTCCTTGCAGCCACAATGAGTTAAAACAAGTCCACCACAAGCTCCTCTGATCTGAGTTCCCCTTGTAAACAGTTGTAACGGGCTGTAGTGAAATATTTCCATCCATTCTGAGACAACCCGTCAGAACGCTGATACATCACCAGTAGTCTTTGATGGCATTAACCCTTACCAGTGGTAATACAGAAGCAGACACTGTAAATGTGCCAACTCAGCAAAGATTGTTAAAAATAAAAAAGGACACTAGTGCACTGAAAGAACATTAAATTAATACAATGGTTGTTGTAATTTTAAGATATTAATAAAGAAACAACCAGTAAACTTCTCCAATTTCTGAACAGCCATCTTGTTGATGATTTGCAAGGCATTCTGGGAGTACTCGTCTGGAAAAGCAGTGTTAATATTGACAGCTACTTTAAATGTTAGTCTCAGTCTTTATATTAAATACCTTTTAGTTTTAGTCACATTCTAGTCACCCTTTATAGTTTAAGTCTAGTTTTAGTCCATAATAAGAAAGTCCTCACATTTAAGTCTTTACTTTTAGTCAAAGCATTTATTCTCTTGCCTGAATCTGGTACCAAGTCATGGTAGTGTGTTCTATGCACCATGCTAAACCTGGGGTCCCTGCTTTCTACAGCTGAGAGGCAGAATAACTACAGATGCATTGTATTTTAACAGATTTACCCTGAGTGAAAAAGTATCATTGATTTTGATTGTCCAACGAAATCTAAATTACATTTTAGTCTAGTTTCTGTCATCTTTACGATAACTAAACTTACTTTTAGTCAGTTTTAGTCATCAGAAATCTATTTTTTGCCAATCTTAGTCAAGTGGTTCTCATGGAAAAAGGCTGTTGACGAAATTTTTTAGACGATGAAATTAGGGTGAATCCCATTTCTACCCCTTAGTCCTGATATTAGTCCTACCAATTGGTTTTGCGTGTTCACCCCAGGTAAAGGGGTGTCCCAATTCTCTTTTGAATCGAGGGCTACATCTCCCTTGAAATTGAAATTTTTCAGGACCACACTTGAAACCAAGAGGTATGATCAATTTCCCTCCATGCACTGCGTTCACTTGCGAAATGGCTCTATGGACTACGAAGGTGGCGCATACATGTAAGTATTTTCAGCATTTATAAATGATTATAGAAAACACTAGTTTTGTCTTCTCATATATTAAATCTTCACCTACTGGGGATGGGAGTTTAATGTATTTTCAGTGTACAGGTGTAAATGAGGTCTATTAACTGTATAAATATATGGAGAAGATCAACATGGAGAGCCATAGTTTGAAGAGATGGTCCAAGCTTTATTGTCACCTCTGATGGCACTCTGTTTATCAGCAATGTGTGATGATGAACAGCAATCAAGTGGCGTCTCATTTCTTGAAGGAAGGTTTTTACCCATACATCTTACCACTCGGTTTCGAGGGGCAAGGGGTAGAAATAGGACAGACCCTTAGTCTAGTCTGTCTCATGGAAAAAAAGGCTGCCGACGAGGGATGTGTGATATTGTCGGTCTGGTATCGGAATCAACCATATCAAAATTATTTATTGACTGTAAATTTTGTCAATATATTTGAATGAATTAGTGGAGTTTTAGGCTGAGCCAACAGACCCAAGTCAGCTGAGGTCTTTTTCTTTATTCATCCGCATTCTTTAAACTTTAAAGTGTTTTTTAAGGACTAAAGTTTGTTTCTTTGGTCATCCTCAAACCTTAAAGTCTGAAATATGTTGTCCGAAAGGCATATTTAAATATCTGTATCCTTACTGGTATCGGCCAAATGAATCTGTAAATATCGGCAAAAATCCAATATCGCGCATCCCTACTGTTGACAAACATTTCTAGTAATAGTTTTAAATAAACACTGGTTTAAAAGGCCTTGTACCCCGAGCACTTCACCCTTCACCTCCTTTTGTTCAAGACTTTGGACACCCTACACCTGGACATGAACGTTCAAATAGTAGGGATAGGGTTAAGTGGTGGGAGCTGGGGTCTACTGGCACTGAGGCTAAAGGCTGGCTAAGACTACAAGATTTCAGCAGAACTGCAATTAAAGTGAGAGCTGTTTTGGTGGGGAGGGCAAAATAGCATGTAGCCTGGTAACTGGTCAGTCTTGACTACCTTATTTTCATGATCATGAGATCCAAATCTCCAACATGTTGGAAAAACACACTTTTTACCAAATTAACATCAAGTGATAATTCTGATTTTTAAAGAAAGAAGATGAGGTTTGTTTGGTTTTTATTTGAAAAGCAAATAGCCATTAACAAGCAATGTGTCTTTGCCTCATATGATATAATAGTTTATTATTTCAGTATTACTTGAGGAGAAAAGAAATCTGAATGTGGCATTTTTTTAATATTGAAGCAAAATGGAAATAATATTCAATGCATGTTCGATTCAGTTTATTTTTCAAGCAAAAGACGTGCAGGTACATAAAGAAAACACTCATTTAGACTTCAGCCCAGTGTTCAATATAGCATGCATGTAAAACACTGCAAACTTGTGTGAGGTAACGTGGTACAATGAATTGCAGCTTTGTTTTTGCCTACACGACTTTGTACAAAAGCATAAAGCCCACATTTCATCATGCCTTAGAGTTACTTTCAGTTGTTTTTCCAGAAATCTTGACTTATTCATGTAATATTGAGATAACAACTCTGGTTTTCCTGCCATAACACGCTCCTCTTTTCCACAAAAAAATGCTTGAAGTAACTTGTGATCACAAGAAAATTCACTGGAAGGCTGTTTGAATTGCACTGTGAGAGGTTATACAGTGGGCTTGAAATAACATGCAAGTACAGCAACCTGATGCATCAAGTGGTGTAAAAATAACCTTAAATGAAGTGTTGAAAAGATAGACTTCGAGGACAAAAACCTTTAAACTGCATTTGTGTTTTATTACTCTCCACCTGTGAAACTGAAAACCACTTTGAAATGTAACTTCCTCCACTTCCTCACACATTTCAAGGCAATGAAATCTGGCTTTTATGATGTCTGAGGGCATTTTTTTAATGCCGACTAAACCAAGGCTGTGAATGTTTCAATCACAGTAAATCACTGTTTTGTTTTCTTCACGGGGCTTTGCAGTTTGCAAAATCTGCATCTCATTGAGACACCATAGCCCAAAACAGGATTTATTCATCCATCTGCGTCCTTCCTGTCTGCAAGTCCCCTGCCTGCATTATGTCAACACATTAGCAGCAGCAGCGTGATTTGTCTGTTCGCCCTCAGACCCCCCCCCCATGCATTACAAAAGAACTCTATCTCCGTTTTACAATTCACCAACCAGAGAGATCAAAGAGGCCGTCACTTTTCAGGGGGTTTATAGCTTGATTGCAACATCAGCAGGAGATCGGGGACGACCACTTCCCCTGATATAGGAAGTATTCACAAGGCTAGATAACAGCCATTTAAGCTGTGATCTTATACTATCAGCTTTGGTTTGACAGGGAAACTTTTTCTTTCATGAGACCCTGCAAGCAGCTGATAAATCACAGAAAAACAACGTGAGGTGTCATTGACTTACTAGTGAATTCAAGTCATTATCTAACAGTCTGTTTATTCTCAAGTTTTTTGACAAAGAGTTGAACACAAAACCAATATTTTTAAGGTTTTTCTAACTAGTTTAGGCCTTAACTGACTTTAAAATTTAAGCATTCATTAGACTTGAGGTAATAAAAGCAACAATCTTCATTGAAATGATCTGCACGTTCAGAAATGTGCATTTATGCCCTTGTCTTATATTATAAGCACTTGTTTACATTAACGTAGGGTTGGGCAATATTTAAAGTTTTTAAGGTATATGAGTAATTTTTCAAATTAGATAAAGGATACAATTTTATTATTTTTTATCAATTTATATTACATTAAAGTAACTTTTTTGTGGGTATCAGGTCTACATGTCTCTGTGGACAAATCTTTACATTTTTTATTGCAGGGTACCCAACATTTGAAAAATCTAGTCCCACTGGATCATTTCAAGCCATATGAGTAGTCTATCTAACTGAAAAATCTGATTGCTTTATTTAGCTAGTTTAACTCTCTCTTTGCACCTAATTTTTCCAGTTTGTTATCATTTTTTTCTAATAGTTGTGCTGTCTTGACCGGGTGAGATAAAGAGATCTTTATCTTAAGGAACTACCTAGAAAAATACAGGTTAATTAACATTTCTAAAGTCAGTAAAAAGACTGGTTTACTCTTGCATCTCAATGGGACCAGGCAGGATTAGGTATTCTGCAGATGCTCCAAGTTTTAACCCCCTTGCATTGACCTGGACGTTGATAAAAATGAATGCTAACGATAGTGTAAGTCACGTGATCGGACGTCTGAGGATATCACTGGAAGCTAGAGGCGTAGCGTGCATTGTATCTGTGCCAAAAGTAAAGTGTAGAGAGTGTGCAAAATGTACAAAGCTCATCTGATATACAGTTTATTGTGTGGCAACTTCTTGCTAACTTGTAAGAGGAAGGGGGTCCATTGTAGGTATCTGAAAGGAGCATCTTGTCATCTACTATGGTGGAGGCAGACATGCTCCTATCAATAAACTGAGTTCTATGTAGTTCTATTTATAACATTGCTGCGACTTAAGGCAGCATGGAAACATGCTGAGTAAAATGCTAACCAACCACAAAATAATCTATGTGAAATGTTTAACCCAACTAGCGAATTAGCATTCTATTTATTCTATTTTACATAACAGGCATTTTTTAAATGTATACTAAATTTTAACTTTTTTATTTTAAAAGAAGGTGTTTCCGTTTTATGTTATTTATAGGGGTTAATCATATTGAATTTTTGCAGATATTTATAAATTGGTTTGAGCTGATACAGATATCAATAATGATCTCGCATCAAGTGCTCTGAGTGCTTTGAGGAAGAACCAATTTTAAAAGAAAAACACCTAAAAACACACTTTAGAGTGTAAAACATGTTGAAGAATACAAAGACTTCAGCTGAAATTAGTGGTCCTGCCTAAAACTCCACAAATGTATTTGTTTGTACTGATAATATATAGGCAGATTCTTAAAGTCAAAATATTGACTGAAATTTTCATATCTGCCAGTACCAGTATCATATTAATACAATTATGCATCCTATATAGTTTACATATATTTACATTGTGCAGCTGTCTGTTAATAAAAGTGCCTGTATGACCTTAGGCATTTGGCCTATGTACATGACTCGTAAGTGATTTATTTGCACAAAAAATACTAAATATAAATTGTGTATTGCAATTCAGCTGAGGAATATCAGCATGTTGTAATTGGTCCATGTTTCCCAGCCCTACATTAAAAAGACAATTTGACCCTTAATCTGCTCATAAAAACACCAAAAACACAAATTAATTTTGGTTATTGACTCAAATTTGGTCCTATCCCATATTTCTGGACTGAAGTATGCATGAAAATAATGAAAGTAAAGATTTGGACAGTAATATTGGCTTCTAGAGCTGCTGAGGTGGATGAAGTACACTTAGAAAAAAATTTACTTGAGTAGAGGTAAAAGTACTAGTTTTTAAATCTACTCAAGTAAAAGTAGATTATTCAGAATTTACTCAAAGTGCGGATAGGCTTCTTCTGATGCCCAAGAAGCTTGTAAAGTAAAACATGATATTTTCTTCATGTGCAATAAAAGCAAGAGAATATGAATCTCCAACCACGTTTTTCAAATAAAGTTCCTTCACTAAGAATAAAACCCAACAGCTGTTCTGTAATGAAATGTTTCATTCTCCAGAAATGTGCCTCTGACCGTCATCCACAGTCACAGCCAAACTACAGTTTCATGTTGTCAGAAAACTTTGACCTTCTGTTTTGGCTTTTATTGCTTTGGTATGGTAAGACAGTCAGTCAGCCTGTTTCTGGTTAAATGTGTAATTTGAATAACAAAGCTGTGGCTCACCTGTTGCATGTTTCTGGAGATCCATGTGTCCAGCAGCAGCTCCAGTCTCTGCCGGTGATACCTCCCGGTGCTCTTCACAGCTATGAACACGTCCTCCGGGGAGAGAAACTCCACAGGCCCGGGGGGAGCGCTGCTCCTCGGGGGCCCGTCAATCGCCCTCCTCTCCCGGGTTAACTTCCTGAAATACGCCGTGAAAACTTTCCCGCTCCCCGCCGCAGCAGCTGCTGCTGCTGGAGGCTCCGCCGGGTCAGCGCTGCTCGGGTGTCCGACAGTGACGACCAGCATCCCGGTCACGAGCAGGCAGGTGACCGCGGCAGCAGCAGCACGGGGTTCCGCCGCAGAGCTGAAGGTGCACGCGGGTGTCCACATTGTGTCATGGACTGTCGGAAATCAAAGAAAGTGTTTTCTTAAGTTTACAACATTTTAAGATCACATTCAAAAGAAACCTCTCTCAGTGACAAAGCCTCTGGCTGTCGTGTTTTATCTCTCCCTGCTGCTGTGAACCCCGCCAGTGGGCGGGACAATGAACTTTTCAACCAATGGCTGGCGTGAGCGCCTTTTGTGGGCGGGGCATATAAACAAAGAAGCCTCTACATTACCATCTACATGGAAGAGAAGTATAATTTAGTATGGAACATCTACATTTCGTCTTATAAGTCAGGGAAGAGCAAGACAGGAAGGCAGCAGATAATGATTTAAGAGACAACAATGAAATTTACAAACAAGAAAAAGGAGACGGTCTGCTGAATCTTATACAACAGTGTCCTTAACCTATAACATTTAATTCCTAATATCAGCCTTACATGCCTTTCATGTCAGGTTAGTTTTGTTTGATGTATTGTTAGTACTTTTTCTCAGTGACAGCTTTGTCATGGAAAGGGGACAATCAAAGGTAATGAATAATTAGAAATTTGCTTGTGAAATATAAGTCCTCTTTAAGGCTGGCCATGAACACATTACATGATAAAAATACCGTTTTCAGACCAGATTTGACCCTTTAAAAATCAGAGGTGGAGTTCAGGGGTTGCCCTGGCCCAAGGTTTGTTGCAAATGATTATTTTTCCAAGTAATGCTCAAGAGTGTGGTGTCCATATGATTATTATGGAAGTATAATCCTAACCAGTTGGAGCCTTTAAGACTAAGAATTTAAAAAACATGCCAGATATTCCAATTTTAGGTTGAACTACCTCTGACAGGCTGACTGGCACTGATTCTGTTTGGGATTTTCATGGAAAGGATCATGGCCTAAGGTACAGTTGGGTGGAGGAGGGTTTCTGGTTTCAAGGGCAGCAGTATTCTATCCCTCCTTTTTGCAGATTTCAAGGATCTTTTGGTTTCCTCAGGACCTCCAGCAGGCATTTGCACCTGTGTACAAAGTGGTCAGAGTGCATCCATCCATGCATCCATGCATCCATCCATCCATCCATCCATCCATCCATCCATCCATCCATCCATCCATCCATCAGTCCATCCATCCATCCATCCATCCATCCATCCATCCATCCATCCATCCATCCATCAGTCCATCCATCCAACCATCCATCCATCCCTCCATCCATCCACTTGAAGCCTCCATTGAAGTCTATCAGAAAATGACTCACTTTAGTACCCTCTCCAGATTTGTTTATAATCAAAATACTTTGTTTTCTGTAACTCTACTTGATTTTCATTCTAAAAAATATAATCCTTTTAGAGAAAACAGACAACGTGATGGGAAACTGGCTGTGTTCAAACATGAAGGCTGTGATATTCACATGATCTTTAAATGAAATTATACTGCCATCCTTTATGACCTGTATGGAAGCATTTATCATGGCTATTGGTTTATTTAGTCATGTTGTTTCCATCATTGAGCACATAAGAAAATGGCTGTCTGGTGTATATTTTTGTGGTGGTTTGAGGCCTAACAGTGAACCAGAACACCAGAGAAACTGCAGTTCTTGAAGGCAATGCATGGGAATGACAGGATAAGAGTTTAATATTACTAATGGCTGTACCACGTCAAGGACACGAGGGGTATAATAAGGAGGATATTTAACAGATAAAGTATTATGAGTCTGCACACTTCAGGCATGGGGAGTAGCTCAAGATAAAAGCAGCACTTTTCCTCGTTGTGAAGAAACATGCAGCAGTTTGTCAGTGTGGAGGTCCAGAGGGTCATTTTCAAAGAGGACAGATGTTGAAGACGACCGTGACATTATACTGTGTGTAGTGCTGCCAACTTAACACACACTTACACTCATACACACACAAAAATACACACAGAAAGGACAGACATGCCTAGCCAACCATCTGAGGAATGTTTCCTCTCATAATGTGCAGTTTGTCTGCACTGAATAATCTGTGCTGATCATTCATGTAGAGTTAGTGTTGTGTTACATTTGAGAAAAGATGCAAATGCAGCAGCACAATAATGAGTCTGTTTAGGCCTTTTAGAGAAATCAGTGGCACTTTTCTGTTTCCCTAATGTTGAATATAGAGCTCTATGTTTTAAACGTTACAACTGCCCATGTGCTCAGGAGTGTCTGTTATGTTTGAATGGATGGTAA
This sequence comes from Cheilinus undulatus, assembly GCF_018320785.1. Taxonomy (NCBI): domain Eukaryota; kingdom Metazoa; phylum Chordata; class Actinopteri; order Labriformes; family Labridae; genus Cheilinus; species Cheilinus undulatus. The sequence goes on from NC_054868.1 coordinate 46,465,018, forward strand.
GACATTTAATCATTAGGGGTTGCTATTTCACAGAGACTTCTACAGCTCCTTCACTGCTACTCTTTCAACTCACACAATATTCAGCAATATTTCTTTTGCTCTGGCTTAAACTGCTCAACACTGCACCCATGGTTCAGTGGTATTGGAAGGTTTGGTCCATTTAATGCACCAATAGAACGTGCAGAAACATGGACAAATTGAAAAAAAAGTTTCCATTGTGATCTTTGTTGAATGCAGAGCATAAATTAACCTTTAGAGGAACCTCATGAACTGTTCTTAGGGCATGAAAGAGCAACACCAGGCTGAGTTTTGGTTGGATAGTTTGGATGTGGTCAAAAGTGATGTCACAGGTGTCCACCTAAACATCAATACAAAAAGATAAAAAATTTGGTTACACAACTCAGCAAAGACACATGCTGAGGGCTGTCATTTTTCCCCTGAAATGAATTAATTGCTTTCAATATCTGACCATGAGGAGGCCTGGAGGGCCTAAAGAGCTCAGGACAGTGTCAGCTACTATTGACCGCTACGTGGAGCTGCAGCATCAAGCATTTGGTTCTCCTTTTCTTCTATACCATGCATGTTTGCATTACCTGACAGTAGCAGAGAAATGAAGCTACAGTATTACTTTAAAGTGTCAGCTTATGTTATTTTAGACCTTCTATAAAGCGCTGGGACACTACCTAAGAAACTCGCAACAGAAATGTCCTTTTCAGAACTTAGCTTCAGTACTTATCAGTATATCTTCAGTGGAGGCTAATCTTTGCTCTCATCAGGGCTGGAGTGGCTAATTTGGAAAACTGGGAACGTTCCTGCAATAGTTTTGGATTTTTCATTAGTTTCTATTTTTATTTCGTTTTCACTTTCTGTGTTCGATTTTAGTTTAGTTTTTATTAGTTTTGACTGCTGGTTCGTTAGTTTAGTTTAGTTTTTGTTTTTCAAAAATGCTTTGTTTGAGTTTAGTTTTATTAGTTTTAGTGTTAGTTTTAGTTTTTTATGGATAGATGTCAAGGCTGAGTGAGTGTCATACATTTTTAAAAACATATTAAGACAGGATACTCTTCCATTATCATTTATTTATTTAATGATGATGTTTGAATACAACTCCACACATAAAACTACCACTTTATGAAGTCTTAACCAATCAGATCAAGCAATTTTACTCTCCCCAGACTTGTGTGTAGGTGCCAGTCAGTATGGGTGTGTCAAAGACTAAAACTAAGGATATTTTGTCGCTATTTTTATTCTATTTTAGTTAGTTTTTATTTTTTTGTAAAGCTTAGTTTTTATTTAGTTTCAGTTAACTTAAATGATTTTTGAATTTTGGTTATTTAGTTAGTTTAAGTTAACTATTACAACCTTGGGGGGGCGGTGCCTAATGTGGAGCTCAACGTGGATGATGCTCAACCTTTGGCATCGCCCATTTAATGCTGCCTTACCCTTCCTATCAAACCTGTGATTTACTAGGAAAATAGAACTGAAAAAGATAGTTTGAGACCCCCAAATAAAGGAATACTGAACAATACTTAGAAGCGCTAAATGGAGCGACGAGTATCTGACAAAAATCATGATAATTGAAGGCATAACAACAGTGTAAGTGGAACAGATTGACGGTTGAATTTAATTTGATTAAAAAACACAATTAATTGAGTGTTAAAAATCTGATTAATCTATCTGTGAGTGTAACATTTCATGTATTATAAACTATGGTGTATTATATTTTTTTGAAGATAAATGCTTAAAAATTCAGTAAATATTTCTGTTCATTTGTCGTTTTGCTGGCACTAGCTGGTTAGCCTGCTTGTAAGTGAATACAATGTATAAATCAAAGAAAATGCATGTTCGAGCCTGAAACTCGTGTGAAATGTGGTCACGTAGGCAGTCTAAAGCCCTGACTTGTTAACATGCAATGCAAAATGAAAATCAAGCTGTGATTCTGGTGAGACACAGCCACCATTCACCCAGTCTGAAATGTCTGCAAGGCATTCCCAGGCTAGATGGGATGTATAAACCCTCCAGCGAACTCTGAGGTCTGATCCTACTTGGACATGCACAGAAACCTCCAAAAGGAACGTAACCAGGAGGCATCGAAAACCACTTCAACTACACCTTTTAAATCCAAGGAGGAGGAAGGAGCAGCAGCTCTACTCTAAACTCCACCCTGATGTCTGAGCACATCAGCCTGTCTCTGAGGCTGAGTTAATCACCCTCTGGAGGAAACTCATTTCAACTACTATACCTGCGATCTCATTCGTTCAGAGTTCAACGCTAAAGACCATAGGTGAGGGCTGGAATGTAAATGGACTGGTAAATTGAAAGCTTTGCTTTTCAGGTCAGCGCCCTCTTCACCATGATAGCCTGGTACAACATCTACTGTACTGCTGATGCTGCACCAGTCTGTCAGTTCCACAACTTATTTCACCCTCATGGATGAGCAAAACCCTGAGATGCTGGATTTTTTTTTTCGCTTGAGGCAGAGAATCACACTGGAAGAGCACTGTGGCCTCAGATTTGAAGATGCAGACCCTCATCTCTCATCGCACACAGCCGCAGTCTGGCCCAATGCCTGCTGGAGGCCAAGAGAGCAATGCAAACAATGTCAGACGAATGATGATCTAAAATGCACAAAACACAGGATGTGGTTTTTATCTTTAAAAGCGATGATGCTGGTCCTGTTTACTTATGTCAGATTTCTGCTCTGTAAGACACAGACAAGGAAACAGAGATGTTAACTCAGAACCAGACACATATAAAGAGAACCAGAAGAGGAGGAAAACCAGATCTAGTATTGCCTCCCATGTCTATCAGTCCTCTTCTGTCTGTGCCATGAAAACCTCTTCCCTTTACCCCTCCAGAGACCCTGAAGAGAACAACAGCTGAACTGCAAATGCACTCACACAAGCTGGCCTCTCAATGATGACTTTAATTTCCTCTCTAACCAGAGCAGAGCAGCCGCAGTGTGAGCTGGAGCTCCCTCTCTCTGTGAGTGTGTATCTGGAGAATGTTGTGGTTTTTGAGTAGATGAAGATAGAAGATTCTCTATTTATAGTCGTGTTGGGAGCCGGGTTGGATTCAATCTTGTCAATTTTTAAAAGAAACAGATTGATATCCACCTTCATAACTGGCTAAAATCTAAATAGAACACCATTTTTAGGTTACAAGATGACTGAAATTTGGTAGGGTGCATTTTATCCCATGTATTTTTGCAGCATGAGTTCAAATCAAGGCCACATAATGACTTGAATTTAGTTTATTTAATGTATTAAATTAAAATATAATATGAAAATATTTTGGCTTTGTGGTGTTAACAAGGGGTTCTTTGACATCGAGGATGAAAGCAGATTTAAACTAGATCTACTGTTAGGCAGTTATGCTAACTATCGTTGTTGTTCAGTTGTCTCTTTTTTAACATTACTCTTGAGCAGTAATAGCATATAGCAGGGCATCAAGAATTCATCATGGGGCCTGATGCACCACAATCCGGGCTGTGGCAGCAAAGGTCAAGCATCTCTTTTATTAAGGCCTTTTCACCTCTGGTAATATGCCCTGAGAGCCCCATCAGTTTTCAGGCCCTTGGGACATCCCCATCATGACCAGGGGCTAGTGGCAACCCTACTACCCACCCGGACGGTACCCTAAGCCGGGCTTACTCACCACATTTACCCCTTACTCCCCCTTAAACCCTAAAGGTGTAGACTTTATTTTTTCAGGAGATTATTTTCCCATGCCCCTGGTTATATTCTGGAACATGCGCACAAAGCTGGAGTCTGTAGATCCTTGGTCCTTCTGGTCTGACTATACTCTTGCGAGGTCTGGACATTAACATGGCCAGAGGCCCTGACTGGATGTCTTTGAGACAACTTCATTGCATCTTTGTTGGTAAGATCATGAGTCTAATGCTGATGCGCTCAGGAGAGCAGGAATGGGAAGAGTCAGCTGCCTGATACTGGAATGACAGTTGTGCTTATGTGCTTTCCTGGGCCTGATCCAGCTCACTGCATACAGGGTGCCCAGGACCCAGTGGGCTGGTCCAGGCGCTGAGGGCGACCGTATACACTGTGGTGGGGAGGATACTTGGAGAGATGGGGCATGGGCCGGGTGTAGACCTAGACAACGGCCATCGGGTGTCCAGATCAGTACATGACCAAAGCTGATGCAGTGAGTGCCAAACCGGCATATGCTCCCATACCTGACCTGAGCTGACTGGTAATATGCAAACAAATCCAGAGCACAACTAAGGTTCTGTCAGTCCTCTGTCCAGCCTGATGGTGCCCTCAGGCACTCGCCATATCTATGCCTTACTACAGCTTCAATTTTTTGGTCCAAACATGCCTATATCTCAACTGGTCCGGCCTCAGAACCCATCAGTCTGTCTTATGACAGATCTCAGCCCACGTTTCCAAACATTTTCAGCAAAAACATGTTTATTTAATTGAATATATTGCAGTTTGGAGCCTGTTTGGACCAAAACACCTGATATAAAAACGAAATGAGAAAAAAAAACGACAAACCCTATACCCTCTTTCCTCATCATTATGTGTTAATTTTTGCCACTTTTGCAGAGAACTTGAAATTACTTCATTATAATTGCCATTTATTGCAAGAAGAGGAGATAAATAGATGAAATATTAGTCAAACATTTAAATGTATCCAATTTCACAGTAAAACAAGGTAAAATAAAAGGTATTGATAAGGACTTCAGGACTTTTGTCACCTTTTTTTTCACACACCTAGATACGACCCACTGAAAATTGCTCTGTGACCAACCTTTGGGTGCGGACTCACCAGTTGAGAACCACTTATCTAAAGTATACCATGCTGCAACCTTACAATATGTAAGGCCAGAGTCTTGGCACCCAAAATCTAATCAGTTCACCCTCTAGTCCGACTGTAGTTTTCTGCCAAATTTCACAAAACTCTCTCAGTGCATTGTTGACTGTTCAGCTCCAAAGTATAACCAGTCCATCTCTGAGTCAGAGTGGATATTATCCACCTCCTCAAAAACAGCATGGCTAGCCAAAGAGAATTATTTACTTTGCTCCATATGTATACTTTTTTATTCTGTCCTCTAACATTATGATTAGATGATTTTATATTGGATCATTCCAAGGTTTTGTCGTATAGATACACAACACATTGCCCTGAATAGCTGAGATCAGAACAAATCTACAAACTCCCAGAGAGTATCAGAGTACAACTGTGTTCTGTAGAGTACCTGCATTTTTATGGTCTTTTAGGTTGCACACTCCTGCAGCATAATTCAATACTAGAGACACACAAGCATCATAAAATAGACTAAAGGTGAAACATCAAGTATTGTTCCGTATTATTTTACAGATACGAGGCATCATGACCATCCCATGGTTCACCAAGAGTTCCCCCGAACCAGGATTAGGGTGCCCAGTAGTTCTTTTATTGTCATGGCCGTTTAAATCAAAATTAGCAGGTGTAAACACATCAAATAGAAAAAGCCATCCCATTTTTTGCTCATCGGGCCACTGCAGAATTTCAGGGGTTTGACCAGCTTTACATGAAGCAACAACTCATATTTTGTACAGTTGAATCTCAGAACTCACAATGGCTGTTTTCTCTTGAATCGACCAACCTCAATGACAGGAGGAAGAATGCCAGATCCAAACTATGCAACCGAGAGTCTTTGACTTCTAAATAAACAAGATGTAACGTATAATTCAGACATAAAATTCTATCTAATCAGCACATATTTCCTTCGTTTTGGTTTGGACTAAACATTTTCTTGGCATTTTTCTGTAAACTTAATAAAGAGCTTCTCTTCCAGTGAATAAACAATAAAACACAAGTTATTCTTTTTTATAACATAATATATGCCATGTAAGCCCATGTGAGTAGTGTATATGTATGACACAATAACAAAATAAAAACTTCATCTGTGCTCTTGCTCTAAACCCTCCTCCACCCCAGCATAGTCTACAACAGGGGTTTAAGATGTTAGCTAATTGTTTAGCTAACTTTGGCAAATCTTTTTTCACTCTCTATTTTTGGCATTTTTCAGGTGATGTAAATGTAAGCAAATAAGCCTGGCACAAAAATAAAGAAATTTGTGTTTGGTAGATTATTTCTTTGTTGTAACAATGATTCTTGGCAGTAAATCTTACAGCTTTGGAAAGCCTGTTTATTTCCATTTTATAAATGGAACCACATTTGTAAGGAACATGCATTTGTGGGATGAGCAGCAGAGCTGAGTACGTGAAAATTTACCAAATTTTCTCTGCTAATGCCAAACAGCTTATTCAGCCACTGACTTTTATTTGGTGGGTGTGCTGCACGCCCAAGCTGATCCCACAAGTCTTCAATGATGTTGAGGTCAGGTTAGGTTTACAGTTCTGCTTGTTATTATCAGAGCTATCTTGTTGCTCTGTAGTTTTTTTGGTTTGTGACATGTAAAGTTATGTATATTTTCTCACAAGAAAAGAGATTGTAAAAAGAAATGTGAAGATTTATGTGTTTATGACATTGCAAGGTTATTCAGGGTACTGACCAGCAGGTGGAGCAGATGGGCAAGGGAGGTGGAGTGAAGCATGGGGGGGGGGGGCAAGAAAGCTAGCAAGAGAAGTGAGGAGAGAAGAAAAGAGAAAGCAAGAGTAGGATGATTAGCCGAGAAACAAGTTTTGAACTGACTTTTGGAATTTTATTTGGACTTTTTAAAGTTGTAACTGTAACTGTAACTACACACACAGAAAAGTACATCAGACCGTCAGCTCGACGTTCGTTTGCAGCATGGACTTGCACGTGTGCAATGTTTAGCAGTTTGTTAGCATAACAGACAGACATTAGCCTTTAGCATACAGCCTCTCCAGCTCGGCGGGACTTTGTAAAGCTGGAGTTTTCAGTCATCAACCATGTCGCTGCCTGGACGACAGGGGAAGAGACGTGGACGGGGCTTGCTGTGATCCTGCAGGGCTCAACGTTTCTCTGGTGTGGAGAGAGGATGTCTACTGCTGGCTAGGTGGACCGGACCTTCCTGCTACGAGGAACCTTGACTGGGAAAGACCTTGAACAACATTTGTGAATCATTTAAGGTAGCCTACCTGTTTTTATTTTAGCTCCGCTGAGCGAAGTTTTGGGCCACACCGAACCCGAGCATCAACCCAGGCCTGCAACTAAAGTTAAATTGATAAATGCCGGCTTTAAATAAGGTATTAGATGCATACTGTTTACAGTGTGGGCCCACATTTTGAAATTTGATTTATGCAAACTTGGGCTAGCTATGCTTTGAAACATTTTCATAAGTAAATGTTCAAAAAATTCAGATTTACTTGGTTTTCATTGTGTTTATAGTAATTAGGTCAGTGTATTCAGGTTTAAACTGTTTATTTGTTGACTATTTGGGTATGAAAAAGTGTTAAAATCTACCAAAAGAAGCTATTAAGTTAAAGTACTTGACAAGTTTTTTCTAACTCTGTGGTTACAAAAGAGGTTAGAGTTTTTTTTTCCCAAAAAGGGTTAAAAGAAGTTTAAAACACGTTTCCCCAGCTAAACAATACACATACAGAGTTAAAACTGGTTATTTTGGTTACCGCTTAAAGAACCCAGGACCCTGCTCTGACTAGTGTAGGGAGCAGGAGCACTACAGAAATATTACCATAGTTGTTAGACAGCTGCAGCTGTTCTAAACTCCTTTTGCCCTCCAGGCCCCTGTGAAAGTCATAAGGCTGAAGGACCGTGTCAGCGCCAAATTTGTAGCACTGGCTTCCAACTGAGAAACATAAATGGAACTGCTTTGTTAAGCTCCACTAACGAGCATTTAATGGCACATTGTACAACAAAACAATGCCATTATTGCAAATCTCAGAGAAAGACAAATGCCTGTCTGATCAGAGCTAAATAATGGTTGTCTTTTCTCTATGCATGATATGTACAGAAAGGATGGATGATTTTCATACCTCCCTCCCCCTTCCTCTCTTTCATCTGCAGAAAAATCCCCCATTTTTCCTCCCTGGCTTAATCCCCCTCTCTTTGATTTCTGCATTTTCTCCCCTTGCCTTCTTTCTTTGTTTTCCCTTCCTCTCTCTTTCTGCCCTCTTGTTATATTTTGTCGTCAATAAGTTGAAAGATTCAGAGTGCAAGGTCACTGTTTTCCAAGCCTCAAGTCGGGGCTTTTCCCCCGGTTTCCCCTCTCACTCATCAAACTGCACAAACAGACCAAAAAAAAAGGAAAGAAAGAAAGAAACCATACACATTCCTGAGTCTCTTTCATCTTCTTGTTAAAATTAATGGTGAATCAGATGCCGTTTCATTGTGGTTATTCCTGCAGAAAAAGAAACTATGGAGCTGTATGATCGCCAAACATCAAGGATGTTTCCTTCCTTTGTTCTTTCCAGAGTGCGGGATCGCTCACGGACCACATCTAGAAGAGAGGAGGATGGAGTGGTGAGACGGGGAAAAGGGGGGAAACGGAGGAAGCAATCGGAGGAGGAGGAAGGGGGTTCGATATGTCACAGGTCGCAGACTAACACGGGGCCTTGTGGGTATCATGGCGTCAGTCACGGTTCCAGGGGATTCTGGTCAACAGAGAGAAACTGATGAAAGCTTTGCTCTGCTGGAAAAGACACCACAGGAGTAGGAAATGATTCATTGATCTGTCCTTGAACCTGCCTTCATTCACTGAAAATAATTTTATTGTGAGTGAAAGGGGCTTTAGGGACAGCAGCTGTGGTTAGCTTGGATTCGTAAAGTTGCAATGCATTCTAACAGAGACCCTCAGTAATATCTAGAAAACTTCTCAAGTTCATGTTTCTGCAAGATAGATAAACTGGATCTCTACTTGAAGCTTTAAAACCCAAGAGCATAAAAAAGGTGTTGCATTAAAGCCTCTGATTTTTCTTTTCACCACGCTAGCATTAGCTTGAAACAGTGATTTGTACAGTGCCTATAAAAAGTGCCCTTGGGTGTTTCACCCTTTAATTGATTTTATGAATCAGCCATGGTCATTATAATTTTGCTTTTTGAGACAAAAAGGCAAAAGAACAAAAGAAACACCCGTGCCTGGAAGGTCCACTTAATAAGTATTCCTGGCTACCATTGCCCCATGAAGACAAAAGAACACTCCAAGCAACTCAGAGAAAAGGTCATTGGAAAGTATTAGTGGGGAGGGATGCAAAAGAATTTCCAAGGCAGGGAACATCCCCTGAAGTTCAGTTAAATCCATCATCAAGAAATAGAAGGAATAAGGCACATGTGTAAATCTGCCTGGATCAGACCGTCCTCACAAACTGAGTGACCGGGCAAGATGGAGACTAGTGAGAGAGGCAGCAGCAGAGCTGGGAGAGACTCTGCATACAACAACAGTTATCCGGGTTCTTCACCAGTCAAAGCTTTATGGGAAAATGGAGAGAAAGCCACTGTTGAAAAGAACTCAGATTAAATCTGGACAAGAGTTCACCTAAAGGCATGTGAGAGACTGCATGGCCAAGTAGAAGAAAATTATTTGTTCTAATGAGAGCAAAATGGTGCTTTCTGGCCATCAGACAAGACACTATGGCAGACACCAAACACACCATCCCCACTGTGAAGCATGGTGGGGGCAGCATCATGCTGTGGGATGCTTCTCAGCAGCCGGCCCTGGAAGGCTTGTAAAGGTAGAGGGTGAAATGAATGCAGACAATATAGGAACATCCTGGAAAGGGCAATCTTATTCAGTGTATGAGAGAACTACAGCTTGGGAGAACATTTATTTTCCAGCACGACGATGACCCAAAGCATACAGTAGGAGCTACAACCAGAAATGGTTTAAAGACAACAAGGGGAATGTTTTGGAGTGGCCAAGGCAAGGTCCAGACCTGGGCCAGGGCTGTTAACGCCAAACCCCTGTGCAACCTTACAGAGCTTGAGCAGTTTTGCAAAGAAGAATGGATTCTAACTGTAGTGTCCACATGTGTAAGCCTGATTGAGGCCTATCAGCACAGACTCAGTGCATTGATTGCAGCCAAAGGTAAATACTGACTTGAAGGGGTGAATATTTATGCAGGCATTTAATCTGCATTGCATTTGTTTTATTTATTTGGCACAATAATTTTAGACATCTGTTTTCCCATTGACATTAAAGAGATTTTTTTGTCATTTTATTTTGATGAAAAAAAGCCAAATTATATTGACCATGGTTGATTTTTAAAACCAATATAAATGTAAAACATCCAAAGGGCTTAAGACTCTTTATAGGCACTGTAGAGAGAAAAACTAAATAAAGGCGATGTAGGGCTGCTTGAAGTGAAAAGAAAAAGGCTGATTTATCATGTGATGTTCAGCGCCTGTGGTGGATATACACTAAGTATAGATTGGATGATTTCACTCAGTTAGATATTTAGCTATTAGAACTGATGTACATCATGCTGTAATGAGAAAAGGATGTACACCACATTAAGTGAAAAAGTTAAACCTCGAGGGAAATTGGTGAAAACAGAAGAGAGATCATAACATATATGTAGTCAGAAGAATTAGGATTTGATTTTCCATTTATTCTAAAATGACGGACTATGGGACAGATTTGCTGTTAAATTATCCATGTGTAAAAATAGCTATTGAGCGCTGTGAAGAATTTTTTCCTTTTTGACATTAATTTAAATACATATTATATCAGTGCTTCATCTTAATTTGTAGTTAAACATACCAGTGTTAATTTTGGCAGCTATTTTTAATTTTAGTTTTAGTTTTAGTCTAGTTGTAGTTGACGAACACTCAAAACATTTTAGTCTAGTTTTAGTCAATAAAAAGTCCTCACATTAGAATCCTTACTTTTAATCCAAGCATTTATTTTCTTGCCTAAATCTGGTACCAAATCATGGCAGTGTGTTCTCTGCACTCTGGAGAAATATCGTGGATTTTAAATGTCCAACGAAAATTAAATAACATTTTGGTCAAGTTTTAGTCATTTTGATGAAAACGAAACATAGTTTTTGTCAGTTTTAGTTATCACAGATCTATTTTTGTTTGTTTTAGTCTAGTTTTCGTCATGGAAAAAAAGTCTGTCAACAAATATTTTAAGTCAGAGTTTTAGTCGATGAAATTAACATTGAAACATACTGAAGTTAAAAGCAATTGTTAACAATATTTAAATCAAAAGTTTAAGAATGAGGCCTTTTGTTAGCAAAGCGAGGCCTTTTTCCTGTGGCACAGCAGGAAATACGCCAAATCTACCACCACGTTCAAACAGAGATCTTGGACCAGTTGACCTGATTTCACCCGGATTTTAATCAAAAACATTCTCTGTGTTTTTAGGGAATAGCCTGTTGAGCTCTTGATCAACAACAGAGACAACAGATTTTCTGCTAGAACGGTCTGCTAAGTTTCTTAGGACATCCTGATCCTCCACCATCAGCCAACTACAGACTTGTCACCCCTTTTGGCTAAAGTGTCTGTCTAATAAAGTTTTTCTGAAACATATGACTTTGTCAAATGTTTTACTAGAATAGGAAGAGGCAGCACTAATCAGGCAAAGACAGACTCAAGTATGTTTGAGTTGAGGAAGAATAGGAATATTACGATCTAACAGAAAGCAGAGCTCTCCAAGGACAGGCAATAAGAAACAGAAAAGTTTTATGGAGACGATCTGGATGGAGGCCGTTTCTCTCTATTTTTATCCTTTCTCTTTCCACTCTCCACACATTCATTATCTTGTGCACCATCATGGCTTCTTTCCACTACCGCTGTGGTCGACCAAAAGCTCTGTGTTCACTGCTTGTGTTTCACATCATTTGCCTGTTTTCATACTGTAATGTGATTAAAAGTGCATTAACAGTGAGATATGTTTATAATCCATCTAAGACCAAAGAAAAGAGAGATTTCCCTTCCTCGCAGACAGAAGGTTTGACGATTTCCAGGTTGTGTGGGGGCGTCTGTGTGGGTAGCTACAAGAGGTCTTGTCATCTTAACCGGGATTGTACAGTCATGTGCTTCTCATTAAAATACTTTGCTCAGTTTTGGATAGAAGATCTGATACTGCACAGTCGATATGTTGATGCTGTCTTTGTGCGTGTGGTCTCTTCATTAGACTTTGTTTTGTGTCTCAGCTGAAGTAAACAACTTTGTCATTAATACTTGAGCAGACAGCAGAGAGATAATAGTCATGCTGCTGCTTCTGGATGTAATAATGAAGATAACAGTGATGATAATAAAACGCTCAGAGCCTCCAAAGTTTCCTGACTCCTGAAAAAAAACCCCGAGTGATAATCATATGATTAATCAGAAACAAGGGAAAATCTTCATGGATGACCTGGCAGCGACTTACCCAAAGCTGATTAACTCGGAGCATGTGAGTCCATTAAATGATATCGTAACTGCACATACCACCCAGAGTGTGTGAGTGTGTATCTGCATGTGTATGGGGGAGGAGGCGGGGTCAAAGGCGCCTCCCAGGAGCGTTTGCAGACAGTGTATGATCCGCTGTGAATTGAAGCGCGGAATCCCAGATCACAAGATTTCACAGCAGTTAACTTAATGAGTCTGTGTGTATGTTGTGTTAAGTGGTGCGCTGCATTGTGTTTATGTGTGGAATAAAGATGGAGACTGGAAGACGATAGGAATGATTGATTAATGTGACTCAAAGGCTTGATTTTGTGATAAAAACTTTTACAAGGACAGTGTGACGTCGTAAACTGACCCGATCCCCAAGGCCTTGTCGTTAAGAAATGCATCACTATGAAGTTTTTCACCCTGACGCCTAAGATCTTTGTTTCCACCTCAGTAAACTACATACTTATGTCCTAAAAGCATCGCCAGGACAGCATCTTATGATTAGATTGTAAGTTGGTGTGAAAATCAAGCTCCTAGCCATGCAGACTACATTTGCAAAATTTTGTGATACTAAATGAGTCATTCTGAAGAGCTCAGTGACTTCAAATATGGTTTGCAATAGAGAGGTGCAGGAATGAGTCCTAAAATTGAGTAAGCAGTTCCAGTGTCCTCGTCTGAAAGTCTATTGTTGTTTTGACTGGTTACATGCCTAAAATAAGATCTGTGGTGAACACAGACCAGAGTTTGAAGCTCACGTATTATGCAAAATACATTTTTTCAGCCTTTTCTAACAAAAAATGTGCCCCTGACCTGTCCATACTCTCCCCAAGAATCAGAAAAACACGACCCCCCCCCTTTCTCCACCTTTCAGAAAATGTGTGCTAAAACAAGCAGCTCTCAGATTTTCCCCTCATGATGTCATGTGGGGAGTTAGACCCGCCCCCATGTTCAGTTGTCCCTCCCCACTTGGAAGAAAGTTCTGACCTCCTCTCCCGATCTTCCTCTCTGCTGCCAGCTGAGAGGAGGATCAGGAGAGCCACATCCATTAAGACACATCCATTTCCCTTGTGGGGGTGGAGTCAGGGGGCGGAGTCAGACAGCTCATTAACATTAACTTTTAAAGATACAGACAGAAACAGCTCATTCTGAGCCGGGCTGAAACAGACGCTATGATGTCTATATTATTAATCTATGAATATTACCTCTATGAACAAAACGTATAAGTTACATAAACTTTTATTGGCCACAGATCTTATTTTCAGTGATCCAAAAACCCACTGAAAAATGCCATAGGCTTTTATGGTACATAAAAGTCACCAACTTTCAAATTCCATAGCTGAAGATGTCTGAATTTCAACTGGAATTAATGTAAGCACATTAACTATGCAGTAAGAGCTTCATAGAATAAGGTCCATGACTGAGAAGCTGCATGCAAGCCTCACATCACCAAGTCCAATGTCAAGTGTTGGATGTAGCTGTGCAAAGCACATGGACTCTGATGTGGCAGGCAGTGGAAACGTGTTCCGTGGAGTGATGAATCATATTTCTCTGTGTGGCAGTCAGATTGGTGAGTCTGGGTTTGGCTTATGCCAGACTGTTTCCTGACTGACTGCATTGTGCTGACTGTGAAGTTTGGTGGAGAAATGATAATGGTATGGGGCTGTTTTTAATAACTTTTGTTTGTATTGCAAAGTGCTTTGACATGTGCAAAAGCAAACAGAACAATAAAGCACAGAACCCAATAAAAGACAGAAAAGACAGAACAAATGACACCCAAAAACATCAACAGAACTCAAACAGTTAAAACCAAAAACATGATTAAGATCAACAACATCATAACATATCAAGAATCCAGACATCATGAGATGCAAACTAAGACATCACAGGACATCAGTCAGAATGCAGGAATCATAAGATCTTACACAGCTATGACATTTTAGACATCAGAATTCAGACATCACATAAAAGAATAGGAACCCAGGGTTTGGGCTAGATCGCTTCTCTCATAATTACCTCCGCCAAAGAGGTTGTGTGATCGGGTGGGTTTGTTTGTTTGTTTGTTAGCAACATAACTCAAAAAGTCATGGACAGATTTTGATGAAATTTTCAGGGAAATGTCAGAAATGACATAAGGAAGAACTGATTAGATTTTGGGACTGATCTGGATCACCGTCTGAATCCAGGACATTTTTTAAGGATTTTTTACTATTGGGAGATAGGGCTAATGGTGGAGGTCTGTGCTGTTACCACTTTACACCAGGAGATGGCGGACATGAGTAACTTCAATCCCAGCAGCATTTTGGGTGTGTTTCTATTTAAAGTCTTGGAGTTTATAGAGTTTGAAAGACGCACGCCCGGTTGAGGAGTCAAGTTGGAGCGTAACAGAGAGAAAGACAGTGAACTGTAGTAAGAATACTCACAATGCTGGGAGGAATAGAGGAATATTCACCCTCTGCCATGACTTTCAGTCGTCCGGTGAGACCATGGGTGCTTCTGCCATGACAGTCCACACGTAGTGAAGCCAATGCTTTGCTTCACCATGTCTCCACCACACCAGGGAGGGAGTAATCAGCAAATTAGATTTTGGGAGTGATCTGGATCATCGTCTGGATCCAGGAATGTATTTCAAAGATAATGGCAGAGGTCTGCGCGCTCTGAGTGCTTTTCTAGATCTACAATGCTAGATTCCAACTTTATGGCAACAGTTTGGGGACGACCCTTATCCAGAGCACCAAGCAAGGACTACAAAGACATGGCTTGACGAGCTCTGCCCACATGGAGCCCTGACCTCAACCCCATCAAATACCTTTGTGATGAAATGGAATGGAAATTGTGAGCTACACTCCAGAGAAACACTCCAAATGCCTTCCAGACAGAGTGGAGGCTGTTAGAGCAACAAAGGGGGGCAACCCCCTATTAAAGTACATGTATTTGGATATGATTTTATACAGTCCCTGTTGGTGTAACTGTGAGACAGCTCAATACTTTTGTGTATCTTTATCTATTGTGGATGAGCTTTGAACCTGTGTTCTTTTTGATGGCTAGAAAAGAATGACCCAAGTTGTTGCCAAAAACTGTTAAATTGCATGGAAGTCCATCAGATAAAGAACAGCTGCACTAGAACACGCTAACATAGCTAACATCTTAACCTGGCATGCAATTCTTGGGTATTGCTGGGTCACAAAAGATGTGTTTGTTTGGAGCCTTCAAGACAGGACACACTTCAAGGCACCGCTGTGGAGACATCAGTCTTTAGATTAGCTCTCCAAAGGATGCGGCCCCTGAAATGGGACACAGCTACTGTCTGTTATGTTAAATAGCAGTGTTTGACACTTTGGTGGTACTATCATTTGTGGACAGACCCCTGTAACTAGTCGAGCTATTTTCATCTTTTTCTTGAGCACCTTGCCTTCAGCCACGGTGAAAATGGATTTTCTGTTTTCTAAACTTTTATCTTCCTCATTGATGTCAGAGATAATACTATGCAGCAAAGCCCTAAAGAATTAATGTCTCTAAATATGAGTGTAAAGCTTCTGAATGGTGTGTCTGCTCCTATAAAAGAAGCTTTTGTAAGCCATCAAGGAGTTATGAAACCAGAACTGTTTGATTCATTTAGAAGTGCTGTAAAGTTAGAGAGTGATTCTCCTGTTAGAACAAGAGAACATGCCACCACAGAGTCAAATCTGATTTTCTCTCATCACCTTCTTCTCTCTGACATCACCTCTCCCACGATCCAAACACAACTCCCACTGCACATCAGCCCCAAACTATGCGACATCAAAGACAGAGACGTGACGGTACAGCGCCGTGAGTGTGTGTAACAGTGAGTGTAAGAGACACAAACAGTGCTGCAGAAGACAAATAATGCAGTGAAGAAGGAGGAAATTAGCTGCTGTTTCATTTGGGTCGGAGCCAAGAGACAGCTAATCAGTGCAGATTAATATCAGTGCTCACACACATGCAGGGGAAAATAACAAATGGAAGTAAAGAAAACAGAAGAACATGAAGTTGATAAGTTCATGTGTCTGATGGTGAGCGGAAAAATGCTTTCCCAGGAGTCAGATAGAGAGAGAAAATGGCTCATGGAATTTCAATATGGTAATAAATGTACAGAAACGCACAGAGAGGAATGCACTAAAGCAGTGTAGGTCATCGATAAAGCTAGTCGACTGACTTTAGCTAACACAGTAAGACATGAATGAATTCAAAGAAAAGAAACAATGGATTATAAAGAGTTGGTTCAATGCTGTGATCGGTGGAAGCCTTGAGAACTCACATAAAAACACTTGAGAAACTGAACTAAAACTTTCTCAGTTTATTAACAGTTGTTATGCTATCTAGACTTCACAGCATGATTTTAGCTAACAGAATATTCTGCATCAATCAGAGATTTTTTGGTGTTTTTAGTTTATCAAAATGAGATTTACATTTCATATTTATCTTTTTGCAACATTAAAAACAGCTATGAGCGATTTGACTAAGGTGGCTTTCATACTAGAGGCCCGGATCTGAGGGAACGTGAGCCTGAAGTCCAATTCCTTTTGGTCAGTGTGAATGCAGATAAACCGTGCCCAGGACCACCTCCCCAAGTGGCATAGTTGAGAAGCCACACACTGCAGTGTGCAATCGGGGGCGATGCCCAACACGGAGCTCAATGTGGGCGGTGCCCAATGTTGCCTATCACTGCTGCCTTACCCTTTCTATCAAAGATAGTTTGCAACCCACCATTAAAACAGTACTTACCATAAAATACCAAATAATAGTCAGGTTCCCTTTAATCGCTGGGTCCCAATTAACTGCCGGGTGTAGCAGTACATTTTGATAAATACCCGCCTGTTCCAAATAAACACCTGGTGTAATTGATTTAAAGCTCGGGTCTGTGACTTTTGATGAGAACCGTATAGAATCAACTCTCAACTCCCCCTCCATTCCTGTTCTTCTCTGTGTTTGACTCATGGTTTGACTGTTTGAGCTCCATAGCTCCGCTCCTCTCCTTACATATTTACCTCCTCGCGGATGAGAATGTCCGCTGAATCGAATACTGACAGTGGCAAAGCGCTCATGGAGTGATTTTGCTCTGCTTTTCCACTGAAATCAATGGCCGAATCACAGGCAAGAAAACACTTCATCTCATCATGAACAAATTCTACACAGGACCGAACACCGCCGTAATTCCGCCATTCAACCAACTTCTCACTGAGCTGAGATACGGAAGCTACAGCGGCCAATAGGAACGCTCCCTCTGACCTGAGCCTGATTGGCTGCGAGTACTAGCCTCTTCATTGGCTGGGGGACCCCTGTCCCTTGCTGGTGAGCGCCATGGCTCAATACGGTGAAAAAATAAAAGCATGACATTAGAGAGTGTTGAGTTGACAGAAGAAGACGAAAGTATAGCTATGGTACTGTAATCTTGTCTTAAAAATATAAAGGTGATATTCATACTGGTGTGAATAAATAGTTGGATTAAATTTACCATATTTTTCCATTTTTTGCCAAGCAAGATTTATGTGAGAAAGGAACTAAACACCTATCCCATATAGCCGCCTGGTCCCAAATAAACACCAGGTCTGCTCAGTGATTGAAACAAATAAACACCCCGGCTATTATTTGGTATTTTACGGTAGCAATACTTAGAAGAGCTAAATGGAACAACGAGTATCTGACAAAAATTGTGATAATTGAAGGCATAACAACAATATAAGTGGAAAAGATTGGCAGTTGAATTTACTGTGAAAATATTACATAATAATAATACAATATAATATTATATATTATAAACTATGATGTAATATATTTTTTAAAGATAAATGATAAAAACTTCAGTAAATATTTGTTCATTTGCAGCAGTTATTTCACGGTGCTAGCTGGTTAGCCCACTAGTATTCCTAAAGTAAATACAATGCATGAAAAACAGAAAATGCATGTTCTAGAGTGAAACACGGGAATACCATATGTGGAGATGATAGCAACTTAAAAAATATGAATTATATCCATGTATATATATAAAAAAATGTATACTTGAATGTTTTCCTTAAACGAGTAATTTCCATTCAGAATTTTACCTCTACTTCCTGTTTCTTGAAAGCAGACGTGATGACTTTGACCAATCCAAAGAGCAGAAAATACTTGGAAAAGAGTCAAATTCATCACAGAGTCACTGCGTTAGCCATGCTTTAAAGAGCATATCAGGCTAGAATCACAACCGCTAACATTAGCAGCTAGCTACAGCAGCCTGCTTTCCTCTTTGCAGAGTTATATCCTGCTTTGATAATGTGGCCTCTTTTAACTTCATTTGATTATTTACATGTGAGTTCAACCCTTGACAGCCTACACACCTCTTCATTTCCGTTTATTACTTTGAAAACTGTCACACCACCATTCCTGCCACACGCTAACTACTGAGCTTCTCATGTTAACGTCCAGTGAAGTGCTGGGGGAGAGCTCAGACAGGAAGGCAGCTGCCATTAACTGGAGCTACAGCGGCTACTAGTGGCGGGAGGTTCATCACAATTTTAAAGAGTATTATGGCCCGGGATTTCAAGCCCGTGTTTAAGGGATGGATGATACCAAGTTGTTTTTATTCAACACGATACTGATGCCTTTTGATGTAATTTTACTGATACTGATACTTTTGAAGAAAGGCTAAAATATTGGACCATAAAACATTTAAAAAAATACACGTCAGGCAAATAAAAGACGTATCCATGTCATTCAGAAATGTATTTAGAGAAATTTCAATTCAATTAAAATGTTTGTGCAAGCTGGTAAAAAATAAAATACATAATTTTAGCACAAACTTATACATCAAATTAAAATATCTACAAGATAAAAATGCCCCATTACATTTCTTTTCTTTAAATTCAGATAGTAGAGATAGATTCGCCAACTACAGCAACTAGTTTCAGACAAGAATTTGAGAAATGTAAGTCATCAAAGATTTTCATAGAAATATTTATCTTTATGGTTTCCAGGATTTGGTCTTCATAGATCTGTGGTATTGGCTTGCAGCCTCAGAGTATTTTTGTTGTTTTCTTACAATTTTGAAATTGACTTGGGGGCCACACTGCTTGAGAGGGATGGACGGGTTCATATGTGTGTGAGTGGAGCTGCTGAGATCTGTTACTCGTGTATGATTGGTCCCTGAAGTCACATGGTTTAGCAGGACAGACATGTCTGATTAATGTCCAAAGTCACGTGACATGGACAAGCTGTAACGACAACACAGTCTGGAGGAGAAAGAGGCAGGGAACCATATGAATGGATATTATAGTTGTTAATGGCAGTTTGTGTCTCTTCACAGTTGCCTTAATGCCCCCATCTCATTTGTCCTTGTGCAAACTCTGCAGAACTGCAGTTACTCTTGAAAATCAGTGGCAAGGTGAGTCCCCTTTGGTAAGAGCAAACCAGTGCGTCATAGGAGGGCAACGCATACTGATGAAGAATATATGCTATGCATCCTAGAGGACCCCCTGAAGTCACAGCCACAAAGTCTAACCCAGTAACCTGACACGCCAGATGGTGAAACACATCCATCTGGGAAACTTTCAATATTAAGTGTTTGGGAAAGGGCAGAGGATTTGAAAAAAACTCAGAGTGTGATTTGATAAACATTCTGTCCATCACATCTTTACGGGCCAATCAGAGCAACAAAACACGTAGTGTAGCCGTGACCGAGGTCACGTGCGCAACTACCGAGGAATAACATGAACCATGGCGATTGTAGACATGTCAGTACACGACTTTTTGAAAAGAAAACAACTCACTGCTGTTCTTTGTTCTTCTTTTGACAAAGAAATGTCAAGTTCTGATAAAACTGGTGCTTTATCAGGATCCATGCAAATCTCTTCTGCCATTATTGCACTGGCCTCTTGTTGCTGCTTGCTTACGTCACGACTCCGCCGCATCTGAAAGTATGGCCCCTCACCGCTGATTAATCCTGTCACTTTCTGATGGGGCCCAAACGGTTCAGATGGGGACTTTCCAAGATGGATTCACCAGTGAGAAACACGGAAAAAGGCTATCTGCTTTGCAAGGTTACTAACCTACTGGATAACTTCACTCATGGTGCAAATGTGTGTCTCACCAAAAATAACCACAATCCACCAAACTATGAGCAAAAAAAACCCCAACATGGATCACTGTACAAACAGGCAACATCCAAGCACAACTACACACATCTAAAATGCTCTCCCCAAGGGCATGATGGGAAACTCCACCCACACATCCCACCAAATTTGAAAAGGTGGAAATTTGATCATTTGACTCTTTACAGAGTCAAAGAGTAACACTAAAGGAACACTTTGAGGCTCACTACATTTTGGGATATGAGGTGGAATGATTCTGTCTCTCTATATGTGCTACTGTGTCTTCAGCAGAGGTGTAAAAAGTACAAGAGTATTGTACTCTAGTAAAAGTACAGTTACTCTGGTTAAAACCTACTTCAGTAGAAGTTAAAGTACTGATTTTAAATTGTACTCAAATTTTACCCCCTAAAAAACTACTGAATTACAGAAATCTGAGTAAATTTGTTTAGAGACTTTTCACCCCAGCTGCCCTCATACTGGATCTGCCATATCTGCCATTTCCACGCTGTCCTGTTTACATCATGTCCTGCCTCCTGAGACCCCCCACCCCTCCCATCTGACAGTGAAAGTCTCCCACTGTGACGGCCGTTTGTAAACAGGAGAGTCAGGGAGATTCCAGGAGCAGGCATAGACATTTCCAGGAGTTCGTGTGTATAAAAGCTCAACATAAATGTTTGAGTAATCTGACAGCATTGAAATAAGTGCAGTAAATTTAAACAATATAAAATCAGAAGCAAAAAGTGCCTTGATACTTTGTATAGTGAGTCTGAATGAAATAAACAGATGTTGTGGATACAGGTAAACTCATGTGGAATAATCAGCATTTAAACTGGATCAGAGAACAGGGCTCTGGTCAGCAGGTTTAAGGGGTTACACTTGTTTTCATCACCTTTGACTGAAAGCTTCAACCCTGCTGACTTCATCCTCAGCCTGGAGTCTCTGCCTTCACCCTGCTCTCCAAATCCACCAGCAGATTTGTTCCCCCTCCTCTGGTGTTTGACCTTTAACCTCCGCCTTTCCTGGTCCCTGAAATCCACACCGCCTGCCCTGACCTCCTCTCTCTTACTCTCACAAACACACATCCAACAACTCTCCTCCTCCTCCTCCTGAGGCTCTGTGAAATCCTGCCAGCCGACTGTGAGCCATGACAAATGCAGAGGAGCCTGCGGTCTGCGAGGAGCCTCGTCTCGGTCACGCCGTCACTGTCAGCGTCTGAAAGTGATTCTTGCTGAACCCACGTGAAATTGAAACAGGTAAAAAGAGCTGCATCATCGTCCGTGGAGATAAATCAGAGATGTCTCTGCTTTCTTTGTCACTGATTTAAACAAAACCCTTCAGAGTTTCGCTTATTGGACACAGAAATGGAGATTACTATATAACTAAAGACTGAATCAAGCGAAGGAAACTGAAGCAGCAGATGGGGTTTTGTTCGCCTCCGTGGACTGATAAATCTACAGCTGTTACTCAATCTTAAACATACGTATCTGATTTAACTGTCTGCTGACCTCCAGTGTGTGACTTTACTCTCAAAAAGAGACTTTCTATTTTACAGCACATGACACTTAAGGCAGCTGGTGACCTCCCTGAGAAAGAAGGCTGCGTAAATGTGGCTGCATGGGAACACAGACACAGATATATCTTCTGTCATGTTAATGTAAAAACTCCCTCCACAAATCACCCAGCTCAAAAGGTTTAAAAAAAGGCAAAAAAATATGGAGAAATAATCAACACAAAGCATTAAGAGAAAATCTTTGCAGCCGAAGCCTGAAATCAAATCTCCTTGAAGCCTCAAAATATTCATCTATACCGGTTTAATGATTTAAATGTGACTTTCCAGCCAGTGAATATGGCTTCATTTTATTATGATTAAATCAGCCTTTGGAGTCACATTTAGCATGACCATTAATGCTGAGTCAGGGGAAAATGTCAGATATCATTAAGAGAGTTCAAGGCAAATAGATGAATAAATCTCTCATCACTGGAACGTTGAGTCCAAAATGAAAGAAAGGAGGTTTCATGGGGATTTTCTCCAGATTTTTATAGACAAAGTTAGATAAGTGATGAAAAACATGTGAGGTTTTTAAAATGCAAAACATGCAACAAGATCAGAAGTCTTGATAGCATATGTCTAAGTTTTGTGGTATAAGAATAAGAATATGGGACAGAAGAACCATGTAGCAGGGGTGTCAAACTCATATTGAGTCCAGGGCCAGATTTGCTCCGATGAGAAGTCCTGATGGCTGAACTTTTTAGGCCAGGATCGTGAAAGTCCATCGCGGATTCTGAATTTAAGCCTTACCTAAGAGCCTAACAAGGTCAACATTTAAACAAAAAGTGTCAACTTCATTTTCACCATTAGTAAAATATGAAAATATAAATAACATCGATAATAAATCATTCTGAGATGAAAAAAAAAAAAAGATAAGTTTAAAGGCTCAAAGTCTGAGATAAAGTTGAACTTACTAGTTCAAAAGGTCAAAACATGGAATTTAAAGGCAATATAATGTTTTTGAAAGGCAAATAAATGAGAAAGAAAGCCAAAATCACAAGTTTAAAAGGTAAAAATATGACTTAGAATTTTTGAATTGTGAAATTTGAAGGTCAAGACCTGAAAAAAAGTCAAAATCATAAGTTTAAGTTGGAATTTTTCCACCTTCCTGACTTTTTATCTAACTTCTTTTACTCTCTACTTTTTCAGATTTTTATCATTTAACAGGGATATTTTAAATTATCAAGGTTAAATTCACTGTTACTGGAGGAAATCTGCAGACCTCATGCTGGTGGGCCAGTTATAATTGAAAGATCGTATGATCTTGCAGGCCGGTTACAATTGTTCCACGGGCTGGATTTGGCCCCCGGGCCTTGAGTTTGACACCTGTGCTGTAAACGAATGTAGAGATTAGCACGGATGCAGTAAATGGGTTCTTGCAATCTCATGATCCCAAGTGTCAGTTAGGGGTCAGGAAGTGGGGGACAGCCTTTTGGGAAAGGGAAAGGAGGAAAGTTAGTACTTTAGGTCGTTTACCAGTCTGGGGGGGATTGGTTTGGTTCAGGGCTCAAATTGCGACATTGTTGCACTTTCCTGTGGTTTGGTTAGCAGTCACATTGCACCAGGGTTGCCAGGTCTGTGGTTTTCCTGCGGAACTGGGCAAAACACAATAAATCACACTGAAGAAGAGGACGAACGAACACATGAGTGAGAGACTATGATGGGTTGCTATGGCTACGCAGATGCCAAGCAAAGTACTGACATGTATTTGAGTGTATTTAATCTTTACACTTCCTGCCTTTGGTTCACAAGTTGGTCCGCTTTGCTCTCACACCTCAAACAAACTGCACCAGGGCTCGTTAAGAAGCCAACCAAGACCCCCAGACCAGAGTTTGCTTGTTTGGTGCGTATCAAAGTTTGTGTGAAGAATGAAAATGGACCAAACAGCTCTGAATGTGCCCTTAGAGCTCTAAATGGATCTCTATCCATATGCTGTTATCCTCAGAAAAAATCTTCCTACAATGAGTAAAACCCTCACACTATACAAAACAACACAGATTAACAGATTGACCTGACATAGGCCATCAATACCACAAATAATCAGACCTCATTGTAAGCTATAACTGGGTTCTGATGTTCAGATTATTCATTCATGCCATTTTTTAACCTCTTTTCATCATCACCGTCCCAGCTATTTTACCACAGCTGTTTCCATAATAAACCCATTCTTGCCACTTTTGGCCAATTTTTTGCTACTTTTAAACCTTTTCACTACTTTTGCTGTTCGTTTTAAACCTTTTGCCACTTTTAACAAACTTTTGCAATTCTTTAACAACTATTCACCATTTTTACTACAGATTTTTGTCACTTTAACCAATTTTGGCCACTTTCAAACCATTTTTGCTACTTTTTAACTACTTTTCCTACATATTTCTACCTCCATTAACTATTTGTTTCCATTCTAAACCCAAATTTGTTGCCTTATCCCCTTTCTGCTCCTTTTTAGCTGCTTTTTGCCATTTAAACTGCCAATTTTTGCCAGATTTTTGACACCTTATGCCATTTTTTGCCACTTTTAACCCATTCTTGCCTTTCTTTTGCATGAATTTGTTTATTTTTTTCATTGAAGTTCTCTCAGTTTCTTCTCTTTTGTTTTCTGGTATCCTGACATTTTTGCACACTGTGGCTTAGCTGTGAAGTCTGGCATTACTTTCCAAGTGGTTTAGTTCAGTGTGCCCATCTACATTGTTAACAATGTAAATAAGTACATCTGTTTTAAGAAAGGTTTTTTTTTTTTACATTTTGAAAAGGCAATATTGTACTCCAGCATAAATTCTTTTTTTTTGTTGTTGCTGCTTTTATAAAATTGATTATTATTCACATTTAATATAAGTTAGGGTCATTATACATTGGACCATGATTCTCTGACCTCGATGGGCCCCCATTTGGCTGGGCCCAGAAAGCTCTCCCCTTTATCCCCCCATATGGGCAGCCTTGCCTGGGAGGAAGTAGCCAAAGTACAGCTTTGCACTTCCATGTCTGTGGGTGAAGATTTATGGATGGAGGTACCAGGTGAGGAGCAGGTGAATTCACACAGATTCTAAACAGATTGTAAGATTTTATGTTTTCAGACATAGACGAACCATGATTAAAGTAGTCTGATGACTTATGTAATATTTTGTGTGTCAGTAGATACTCTGGATACCCAAATATTTGAACAAAACACCAAAAACGTGAGGCTTTCATGACTTCCCCTGTTAAATTGGATCACAGCCTGGTACCATGTGACTCCCTTGGCCTGCAGGTGGAGGTACTGAGTTTAGATAAGCAGCACCTCACTAGTGAAGGCGGCAAAGAAGAAGAAGCTCACATTTGAGCATGGATCTGAACCAAGCAGATAACAAGCTTTTCTGCCAAACTGTCAAAGGATTTACACCTGACACTTCCTCTGGTTACACGCGGTATGTTTGGGTGAGTACCGAAAGTAAATACAACTTTGGTCGTACTAAGACACAAGAAAAACTGCTCAGACTTCTGGGACCGGTTATATTAAATAAGAAATAACTTGATCTTTGCCAAAGCTGCTAAGCATGACGGCCTCCTCTTTGCCATACTTGATGTGTGGACATTATCAAATATTTTAAATCCTTTCTGCCCCCTCAGAGATCTGTGGAAGAGTAAATTGTACCACACTGCAAAAGTACTTTATATATCACCTATCTGTTTTCACAATGCTTTTTGCTTCATTTGTTTTCTTTGCCATGCTTCATTTTTGTTGCCTGTTTTGTTTCTTTTTTGCTTTTTTGGAACATTTTTTCTTCATCCTTTGTTCTCTTGGTTCCGCCTCTGGCCATGATGAATGGGTTTTTTTGTGTTTTGATGAATTGTCTGGTTTTGTGATTTGCTTTTTTGTGTGATTTGCTTTGTTTACTTGTCAAAGTTCTTTGGAAACACTAGTTTTTAATATGCCAAAAAGTTCCATCTTATATGAACACTGCAGTGTTTGTAAAATACTACAGTGGTGCTTTTTCTTCAGGTTTTCTTATGAATACTTTCGATGCAACATATTTTTTTCCGAGCCAAAATTCTGTGACCGCAAACCTGATTAAACTCACTCATAAATCACAGTTTTCCACTGGATGACACCTGCCATCCTTCATTACAGTGAAGACACACTTTAGTTTATGTATCAGTCCCCCACACACTTTCCTGCTGCTGTAGAGAGACTGGGTGCTGGAGAGTTGTATGCCAGTGATGGATTATGGGAATGTTTTATGTATGCAGGCTTCTTCTTTAAGCTCCAGTGCTCTGGATGCTGAGAATCATGGATGATTGTAGTTTAACAGTGTTCATCAGTGTTTGCTGTGAGGATATGATGATTTTTCTAACAGACTCGTGTGGAACTCTTTCCTTTGTCTGTGTCTCTTTCAAAGGTCAGAACTTTATTAGAGGACAGTGTGTTCAAGTTTATTTAATCTTCCTTCCCTTTAGTCCAGCTACAGAAGGATGCTAAATGTAATGAATGGATGCCATTGGACACTTATAAAGCGATTTTAATGTCTTGGTTGCTGGCACATCTGTCTGTGGATTTTCTTTAGTTCATCATGAATCTTGTTTTATGTTTGTATAAATGGCTGCACATTGTTCAGTGTTTATTTGAAGCTTGGAGAACTTAGCTGGTGCTCGTCTAGGCCAAGATGACTCTGGTTGTCTGTTCACATCACTTTTAAAATGCTACCTGCAATGCGACTTGTGCCATTTAAACTGTCATAAAGATCTGAAATGAATCAGAAAAATCTTTTAGAGAAAAGTTTTTCCGAGCATAAGATCATAGAAGAATGTTTCTAAGTCTCTCTGTGTTCACTTCTTGTGATTTTAAGTTTAATTTCTGCTGAGGTGTGTTAAGCTGCTGCCACACTTCCTGATGTTGGCACTCACAATAAAAGAGTGTAAAACAATAGATTTTGATGGTGAAGAACTTGCTGAAAATAGCCTATTTATCATTGCTTTAACTGAGCAGAGCAACAGCATGTTATGCTGCTTCTCTCCGCCACAGACGGTTTCTTTGAATCCCCATATACTTAAAATAAGTGATTCATGAGTAAAACACATATTTAAGCTGTTGTTTAAGCCTTTATAATAGGAATCACTGCAGTGCAGGGCACAAGACAAACCAAGTTGATCCATTGCCTCTCACAGCTTGTGTTACAGGCCAACAGAGACACACTGCAAAGCAAGCACACTTGCTTTATGTTGCTGTTACAAATGATCATTTCCTAAATAGTTGATGCAAATGACAGTCAGTATAATTTTCAAGTTATCAACCTTCAGAGCGTAATTCAAATTTTATTGAACAAACCTCCCAATGATAACAATTTTTTTCCAAAATTAAAAAACTCAAAATGAACTGTTCCACATTATTAACCACAGCAGAGTTTTCAAGCATTTTATAGGTTGTAAAGAACTGAAAATGGTTGTTTGTTGAATTTGCAGCATTAGGAGGTCATATTTACTGAAATCAAAGCTATTTCAATCAAAAACATCTTAACAGGCCAAGCGATATAAAAGAATATCACTGTCACTATTCTTGCATCCATTGAACTTGTGAGTTTTTGGAGAGTTTCTGCTTGAATTTCTTTGCAGGATGTCAGAATATCCTCTGAATGCTGCTGTTTTGATGTGAACTGCCTCCCACCCTCATAGATCTTTAGCTTGAGGATGCTCCAAAGGTTCTCAGTAGGGTTGAGGTCAGGGGAGGATGGGGGCCACACCATGAGTTTCTCTCCTTTTATCCCCATAGCAGCCAATGACACAGAGGGATTCTTTACAGCATGAGATGGTGCATTGTCATGCATGAAGATAATTTTGCTACAGAAGGCAGGGTTCTTCTTTTTGTACCATGGGAGAAAGTGGTCAGTCAGAAACTCTATATACTTGGCTGAGGTCATTTTCACACCTTCAGGGACCCTAAAAGGGCCTACCAGCTCTCTTCCCATAATTCTGGCCCAAACCTGACTCTGCCACTTCCTTGGTGACGTAGCAGCCTTGTTGGGACATGGTGGCCATCCACCAACCATCCACTACTCCATCTGGACCATCCAGGGTTGAACGGCACTCATCAGTAAACAAGATTGTTTGAAAATGAGCCTTCATGTATTTCTGGGCCCACTGCAACAATTTCTGCTTGTGAGCATTGGTTAGGGGTGGTTGAATAGTAGGTTTATGCACAACTGCAAGCCCCTGGAGGATCCTACACCTTGAGGCTGGTGGGACTCAAGAGGCACCAGCAGCTTCAAATACCTGTTTGCTGCTTTGTAATGGTATTTTAGCATCTGCTCTCTTAATCTGATGAATTTGTCC
The DNA here is from genome assembly GCF_018320785.1 of Cheilinus undulatus. NCBI lineage: Eukaryota > Metazoa > Chordata > Actinopteri > Labriformes > Labridae > Cheilinus > Cheilinus undulatus. Next base: position 46,493,218 of record NC_054868.1, read on the forward strand.
ATCAGAAACCTTCCTCATTATGCCTTTATCTGCATGAACCCGTCTGTGCTCTGAATCAGCCACAAATCTCCTCACAGTACAATGATCACGCTTCATTTTTCCTGAAATATCTAATGTTTTCATTCCTTGTCCAAGGCAATGAACTATTTGACGCTTTATGGCAGCAGAGATCCTTTTTCTTTCCCATATTCCTGAAACCTGTGTCCTGCTTAATAATGTGGAACGTCCTTCTTACGTAGTTTTCCTTTAATTGGGCTCCCCTGGCAAACTAATGATCACAGGTGTCTGAGATTGATTTCAGTGATCCAAAGAGCCCTGAGAGACAATACCATCCATGAGTTTAACTGACAAACAAAAAATGTAATGTTTATGAAACTAAAATCCAGTTTTCATAATAATTTGGAACACGGTATACATGGAGCTTGGAAGATAGAGAACACTTTCCTCATTGCTGTGTTTCACACACAGACTCAAACAAAGGTTTTATGACTGGACTCAGACTGAGCCGTTGTCTGTCACAGATCGCTCTGCTACACTAACGGTAGCACTGATTATGCCTCATGCAACAAAATAAATGTGTTTAAACCAGCGATGATGGTATTGCAAAAATCCACTTTAGTGGCAGAAATTGTACTGGTGGCAGTAGTGATACTGGTGAGGTCAAGTCTAAAGTTCTCAGTGTGATGTCTGTGGACAACAGACTCTTTTTTTATGTGTCAGATAATAAAGACTATGAACAAACAAGGGATAAAGGACTGTGTGGGCTTATTTCCCATTTTGTGTGGTAGTGGATACTCTGGATATGTAAATATAGCAGCAAAAATACTAAAAAGGTTTATTTTTTAAAATATGTCCACTTGAACAAAACTTCTTTTTTCTGTTTATGAAGGATTTTATAGTTTCATGACTGCCTTTGGTGACGCACTGCTGGAAAAATTGATTTTCCTTCCCCATAAAACAGCATCATGAGACTGTCATTTAAAATGCCCGGCCTGTTGCTCCATGACACAAAACAACATTATTATTTTATTTGATTCGCTGATTGCTCAAATAGCCTCCTGTTGTTCTGAATCCTGATAACTAATAGCAACAATTAGTTCTCTGAGAGGTGAAATTGGCGTGTGTCACAACAGTCAATCACATAATCAGTGCGATTGATTCACTGTCCCGTCTTCTCCGCTGAAACCTCACACAGCTCTGAAGCTCACAACAAGGTGACACGTGGTGTGAGAAGTAAAATCAATGGACGGTGTTTGTGTGTCCGAGGTGTGAGAGAGATAATAGTGCTTGAAATATGGCAGCCTGCTAATGTGACAGGATGGAGGGAGCTGACACCTCTCAGTTAATGTGATAGCTGCTGTGTTTAATCTTATCGAAAGCCTGACACACACGTGTGTTTCATCAGTCTGACACCTGACTGTAAATCTGTGCTCAGACACCCACAATTACATCCTCACTGTAGACCGATCCATCAGACACTCTTCATTTTTCCATTTCTGTTTCCATTTTCCAAGTTTGGTCTTTCCTGTACAGACTGCTTTAGAAGTGTCATTTCTCTCTGTTTTGCTTTACTGCAGTCTATACCTATGGAAAGGTTAATAGTAGATAGGTTACATTAGGGCCTGTGTCCACAGTATAATGCTAATTTTCAATACAAATCCAGTGCAGTCCAGAGTTTCCAGTTATCAGTGCCAAGGGAAGAAAAACATCCTCAGTGTCAGCTGTTTTTATCCAGAGGCATTTGGCTTCAGACCTCTATAGTGGGGTGTTTTGGTCTCATCTGTTGCAGACATCTACTATGGGGCGACCTCGACCATTGGGGTGTGAAAAGGACTTACTACCTACCCCAACCCTCTGTGGGTTTTCATTAGTTTGTGCTGAGTGAAATTAAGATTCATCCCCCTCAATAAATTTTTAATTTTTATTCATGAAATTCTGTTGTTTTGAATAATAGCTATGTATCATAACCTCTGCCATTGAGCCAGAAATATATGTAATCTAGTACATCATTCTGGTTCCGGCTTGGTAACTTCCTGCCCCATGGTCGAGGTTGCTTTATTGAAGAGGTCTGTAGCTGAATGCCCCACCGTAGAGGTCTGAAGTCAGATCCTCATTGTTTTCTGTCACTGCGCTCTCGGTTGGTCACAGTTTAACTCTAGAACAGCACCATGCACGTCAATGTCACACCTCCTTCACTGGCCAATCAAAGGGAAGAAGGAGCGGGGCTTCACATATTGCCAAAAGAGAAACTGATCTGTCTCAGGTTTATAAGGCTAATATTTCCAGATCTACAGCTGCTGCTTATGACAGGACAGGATTTCTTTACATGTTTTCTTGGTGATATGTCCTCAAAGAAAGGAAATATGTAGATTTTAATGTTAATTGCTGTTGTTCCTAAACTCTTCCACTTTCTAATAGTAACACTTACTGTGGAATATCTAACAGGGACGAAATTTTCTGAACACTTGAGAGGAGCCTTAAAAGTCACATTTTAGGTGAAGAAATTCTGATTTGATAGAGTTCCAATACAATACAAGAACTTTATTTATCCCTGAAGGGAAATTCAATAATAATAATCTGTATAATAATAATAATAATAATAATAATAATAATAATAATAATATATTCCAGTGTTGTTCACAGACTGATGAAAGCATAAATCAGTGAGCTCAGCTCATAAAATACTTAATTCAAACTGTACCCTGTGTGTTAAGACCTACTGCTTCCTGTTTGTAGCACCAATTATTAGAGATAAATGATACCATTGTGTGAGGGATTAAGCGTCCTCTAGGAGAGCTGTGTTTGTGTCCTAGAGAGCCCAAATCAAATCAAGGACAAGTGATACCAAAATAAGTCAGAGCGGTCTCTGTTGTCACCAGTGAGTCACCGTCGTGTGAGAAGAAAAGCTCTTTCTCACACACACCCATGCACAAACACACACACACACACTCTAAATCAGCTGCCCTTATAGTGCAACACTTTCCACTGACACTGATAAAACCAACCCAGGGGACATGTTGAATCATTTTTAGCCTGGCTTTAGCATCCTGTGCATGTCTGATTGACTATCTGTGAATCTTTTTGTGAATGTCTGCAGCCACATGAGCAAATTAAACCCTTTAATCCTGAGAAAGAAAGCAACGTCACTCCTGGAACCCTCAGCCGCCTCCTTACATATCGCCATTTATGGTGTTAACCCTCTTTCTGACTCAAACCTGACAGGATGAATTGGTGGTCAAAAGATGACTTGGAGCCTCCGACCAGATCTTGAGATGATCCTCTTGTCAGATTAAACTAATCCCAGCCGACCCTGGAACCATATCTGGAGTTTGTTCCAGCCACTTTACGGTCCTGCAGTCAAAAGCTGCCCTAATCCCCTGAAATACGTGGAGTGTTTTTATTTGAGCAGGCCTTAGAGAGCGGCGTGGTTCTCCCAGCTGACTCCTGCAAGTTTGAGCTGAAGATATCGATCCACAGCGCACAAGAACAACACACATAAGAGTGCTGTTAGTGCAACTTTTCTGCTGAACTCCAGGCTTTTTTAAAGACTCTACAAAGAAATGTCAAATCTGCAAACAAGGGTGGTGATTTTCAGCATAATAAGTACTCTGGTTTCTGTTTGTAAAACATCTGTAGTCCGAGCTGTATCGACTGATAATGCATCAGCAAGGTTTGGTGAGATCTACTGAGTTCCACTGGTGGCAATCTGATGATATTTCATGTAACTAAACCAATAAATCCTTGTTAATAGAGAAACAAATCTTCACACTCTGGTATTAGATGTGTTGCTCTTTAATCTTATAAATCGATCATGTTCAATTTGGCTTTTTTCCACAAAAAACTCTTTAATGCCAAAGTGAAAACGGAGTTATTAAAAGTATTGTCAATTAAGTAAAATAATGTGAAATAAGTGACTTCATAAATATTCACCCTTTACATCAGTATTTAGTCGATGCACCTTTGGCTGCAATCTCAGCACTGTCTGCATAGATAGGTCTCAATCAGGATACTGCATTTTTACTCCATTCCTCTTTGCAAAACGGCTCAAGCTCTGTCAGGTTGGGATTTGGTGTTAACCCTTTAAGCGCCAAAGTCTCAAAACTGCGACAAGTAACATTGCTGAATTAAACAGGCTCTAGCTGCAAATATGGTGCCTAATGTTACTTCTTTACACCAGGAAGTGGCGGACATGTGTAACTTTAATCCCAACAGCCCAATGGGTGTGTTTCTATTCAAAGTTTTGGAGAGAGAGTTTTTAAAAGACCCACCCCTGGTTGAGGAGATGAGGAAGCGGTGGTTGTAGTTGTAACGGAGAGAAAGAGAGCAAATTGTAGTGAGAATACTCACAATGCCGGGAGGAATAGGGAAATATTTAACCTCTGACATGACGTTCAGTTGTGCCGTGAAACCATGGGTGAGACTGACGGTGTGTCTGTGTGCAACGACAGTATGTCCATACACAATGATAGCCCACATGCAGCACATACCGAAGCCGATGCTTCGCCTTACCATGGCCAGGGAGGGAGGGGACGTGGTGGGGGTATTGGGGTGGTCAAAACACCGCTAATAGTGATGGAGGTAGGGAATGAAAAACACGGCAAAGTTGGGGGCAGCCATGTTAGAAGCCGTGGGAGAAAACGCATAGCCAATGGCTGGTGATGTCAGAATATGCAAATTAGATGAGTGAATTTACTCCCATCACAAACTTTGGGTCATACTAAAGATTTTTCTCATTTACAGTATGCCTTTATCTCTAACCACTTTCAAGCTACAGCCTTTTGAAATCTTGATTCCAAAATTGAATATTTTCTTAAAAAAACTCTGGTGCCCAAAGAGTTAACAGCCCTTTTCCAGTAAGGCCACAGATTCTCTACTGGACTGAGGTCTGGGTTTGACTCGGCCACTGCAGGACATTGATCTTGTTGTCTTTAAATCATTTCTGTGTAGCTTTCACTGTATGCTCTGAGGCGTCATCTTACTGGAAAATAAATCTCCCCCCAAGCTGTCTTGCAGACTGAATAAGATTGTCCTCCTGGATTTTCCTGTATTTTGCCATATTGATTTCACTCTCAGCATTTACGAGCCTTTCAGGGACGGCTACTGAGAAGCATCCCCCCAGCATGATGCTGCCACCACCATGCTTCACAGTGGGGATGGTGTGTTTGTGGTGATGTGCAGTGTTTGGTGTCTGCTGAACATATTGTCATGTCTGACGGCCAAAAAGCATAATTTTGGTCTCATCAGACCAAAGAACTTTCACTCGACCATGGAGTCTCCCACATGCCTTTAGGTGAACTCTAGTCCAGATTTTATCTGAGTTTTTTTTCAACAATAGCTTTCTTTTTGCCACTCTCCTATAAAGCTTTGACTGGTGAAGAACCTGGGCAACCGTTCTGTATGCAGAGTCTCTCCCATCTCAGCTGCTGAAGCTTGTAACTCCTTCAGAGTAGTCATAGGTGTCTTGGTGGACTCTCTCTCTAGTCTCCTTCTTGCACTGTCACTCAGTTTTAACTGAACTTTGGAGGAAGTTCAGTGCCTTGAATTTTTTTTTTATATCTATCCCCTGACTTACACTTTTCAATAACATTTTCTCTGAGCTGCTTGGAATGTTCTTTTGTCTTTATGGTGTAATGGTAGCCAGGAATCTTGATTAACCAGTGACTGGACCATCCAGACATAGGTGTATTTATACTACAGTCACCTGAGACACATTCACTGCACTCAGGTGATCCCCATTTCACTTATCTTGAGACATCCAAGGAGGTGAATTCTTTTTGTAGGCACTTTAAATTATGTATTCAACCTCCATTCAAAAATCAAACATTTTGAAACTAGTTTTCTTGTCTTCCCTGGGACAGACCCTTCACTGCTTGACTTTAATGCTTTACAGCCCTCCACTGTGATATTGTTATTTTGGATGCTTGTTAGCTCTAAACATAATGGGGTGTTTTGGTGGCTGAAGGGGTTTGGGATGAAAATCAGAATTTTAAAACTGCAGTACTTTCAGAGAAACTCAATAATTGTCCATGTAGTGTTTTTCTCTGGCAGAGAAGAGAATTAGAGGCAGGCTGGTGGAAATGCAGAGCTTGTATAACAACAGCGGGAACAAGACCTAAGGCAACCAATTCTTAATCAAAGACATTTATTAACAGAAAACCCACATGACTGTTTAACAGCCACAGAGCCAAAATAATCTTTAAATTTAGCAATGGTTATTTGGAATAACCGCCGGAGGAGGAATCTGCTGTGGACAGCATTAACTCTGTCTCTCAGCGCTGTTTCTGCTGTGATTAACCATCTAATATGACAAACACAAAAGCCAATATGGAGAAACTAGCTCAACACTGCAGAGAGATTCTTCCTCCCATAATCTATACAGGAGTGTGTCTAAGCAGAGGAGCAGGGCTGTCAAGGTGTCAGGATTTTAACCTTTGATATGATATCAACAGTGTTCAGTCTGGAAGCTGTTTTAGATTTACTTTTAGTCATTAGAAACATTTTTAGTCAGTTTAACACAAAGTAATTGCCACCTGAACTGAATAACCGGTTGTGCCACCCTTGGCATCAAAAACTGAAATTAAGCGTTTGTGATAACTGCTGATGAGTCTTTCGCATCGCTGTGGAGGAATTTTGCACCACTCTTCTTGGCAGCCATATTGGAGGGTTTTCCAGCATGAACTGCAAGTTTAAGGTCACACCACAGCATCTCATTTGGATTTGAGTCCAGACTTTGACTTGGCCACTCCAAAACCTTACTTTTATGTTTTTTTAAGCCATTCAGAGGTGAACTTGCTGGTATGTTTCAGGTCATTGTCCTGCTGCATAACCCAAGAGCTCTTGAGCTTAAGTTATGAACTGATGGTCGGACGTTCGCCTTCAGGATTTTCTGGTAGACAGCAGAATTCATTGTTCCATCAATCACAGCAAGTGGTCCAGGTCCTGAAGCAGCAAAGCAGCCCCAGACCATCACACTGTCACCACCATGTTTGACTGTTGGCATGATGTTCTTTTTATCAAATGCTGTCATTTTTACACCAGATGTAACGGGCAGCACACCATCCAAAAAGTTCAGCTTTTGTCTCGTTAGTCTACAGAATATTTCTCCAAAAGTCTCAGGGATCATCAAGATGTTTCTTGGCAAATGTGAGACGAGCCTTTGTGTTCTTTTTTGTCAGCAGTGGTTTTGGCCTTGAAACTCTCCCATGATGCCATTTTTGCCCAGTATCTTTCTTATGGTTGAGTCATGAGCTCTGACCTTAACTGAGGCCAGTGAGGCCTGCAGTTCTTTGGATGTTGTTCTGGGTTCTCATGTGACCTCCTGGATGAGTCGTCATTGCACTCTTGGAGTCATTTTGGTTGGCCAAACACTCCTGGGAAAGTTCACCACTGTTCCCAGTTTTTTCCATTTGTGGATAATGGCTCTGACTAACAAATCTAAGGGTAATCAGGCCTGGGTGTGGCTAGTGAAACTGAACTGAGCTTTCCAAGGACTGTGGTTAATCACGGTTAACACATGATTTACCAAGGGGGGCAATTACTTTTCACTTAGAGCTAGATAGGTTTGGATTTTTTTCCCTTAATAAATAAAATCATCATTTAAAAACTGCGTTTTCTATTTACTTGGGTTGTCTTTGTGAGATATAAAGATTGGTTTGATGAACCGAAACATTTAAGTGTGATAAATATGCAAAAAACTCAGGATCAGAAAGGGGGCAAATACTTTTTCACGGCTCTGGAAACAGATATTTACAGCAAAACTTTACTGAAATCCTGCTAGCTTGCATCCTTTGTGTTGTCTGTAAACAAGCTGGTTCAATGAGCCAGCTTCTCTTTGTAAATGATGGGCTCAGGATCCTGTTGGGGAGATGGTTTTTATTCCTCTTTTAACACCACACGCTAAGGTCTTGGGCTTAATAGCATGATATCAGTGGTTTCTACCGGCGGTGTTCTTCAGCCCAGCCAGTGAACTGGTTTTATCTGGTGCACAATGCGGGGCCAGATATTACATTAGATTTTTAGATTTTTGCAGAGTAGCTTTGGGGGCCAAAATAAAAATAACCATCTCTCCTTTTGAGCTGAGCCATATGATCCAGATAACTAAAAAGAAACCATATTCCCATCACTATTGGACCCTGAAGTAGCTTTTTTTTTTTTTTACTGGCAAGGACATAGACTCAAAAATAATAATACCACCCACTCCAGCTTCTACATAGATCAACTAAATATACAGCACATGCATAATCAATCTTACCTTGCCTTGCAGATTTAGCTTTCTGCAGTAAAATTGATATTTTCAAGGGACGTCCAAATCAAATCAGCATATTAATAGATTGAAAAAAGACACTAAAACGCTGCTGGGAAAGAAAATATACATAAAAGACTATGATAAATAAGGGATAAGCTCATAAATAAGCTGGAAAAATGGGTCCCACCTCTCCCACAGGGGGATCTTATAAAAGAGGAGAGGGGAGAGGGCCAAAACAAATATGCAGAAATAACTACAGAAGAAGAAGAGGACGGGCTTTAAAATGTACTGCAAGTATTTTCAGGGTCCTGCAAGGGACACAAAGGTGATCAACAAGAAAATGTGCAGTTTTCATGACTTTAAAAGCAGTGAAAGATAACAGGTGTGCCCTGTTTTCCTTGACTAATGGACAATTTCTGCACTACACGTGCTACAGAGCATTTTTTTCCGCTAGATGGTGCTGTTGCCTCTTTATAAGGCATGTAGCATTCATGTCAATAAACCCTGACAGGCCTGTTAATGTAGTCTTTGTAATTTCCACACACTCGTGCACAGAGAAATGCATGCATGGCTGACTTATGAGAATCTTTTTGAATTGAATCCAGGCAGGAAAGAAAGGAGATGCTCTCAGGGAGGAAGGGGAGGTGTTTTTGTGTTAGGGGGCATGCAGCTGATGTGATTTGCTCTTTGTGCACCTCATACGTCTTCCTTGTGAGACGGACAGGAATTCATCGACATGTCAATTTGTAACAGAAACTCTCAAGTGAAAAATTTGTCATGTTATGCCATGGGGAATTACTCCAGAACACTTTCTCCTCCCCTCCTCCTCCTCTTCCACACGTGTGTCAACATCCCTATATTTCTCCGTCCTCCTCTCTTCTCTTGTAACTACACCCCCTGGCCATTTGAAGAAGTGTTTTTCTACAAACTGCTCACTGCAACAAGGATGGCAAAACCTACAGCCAGTAGCAGATAGATGATTCTCTTCTCTGGTGGTGTTGTTGGTGGCTTATCTCATGTATCATTGGACAGGATGTGGAAAGAGTTCAAGGATGAGTAAGAGTAGAAGATGAGGCTCCCAGTGTTCCCATATTAGCCTCATTATTGCACAGCAAGTGTCCGCACAGCATGAAGGATGGTGACGCATAGCAGAGGAAACACCTTACAGGGTGGCAAATGATCCGCGGTGAAGTCTCAGTTTGGCTACTTTCATTTCATAATGTAAGAACTGGGGAATCAGTACATTTATATATTCACTTTAACAAGAAGTCATGATGTAGATCCCACATTGGTTCAAAATGGACCGACATTTCTTTGCTAAATATTTCATGTACTGTATAGTTTATGTACAGATAAATCTAGAGAAGGCTTCTCAGGGTTTCATTATCCATCTGAAGACTTTTGACAAGATTTAAGATGTCAGGAATCAAGCAACATTTAAAGATTGCATGGAAGAATGTTCTCATCTCCATGTAACATAATGACCCTGGGGCTATGCTCACCCTGCAGGCAAGTTTGACTCCCAAATCAGATTTTTTTTTTCCTGCAAAGCAGCTGAATGCAGTCAGACCTGGATAAGGAGGAATAAAAGGCCTCATTCACCCATGTCTTCTCAAATGTATTCATGGGAAAAGTTTCTAAGATAGAAGAGTGTTCATGACATGTTTTTAAACTGTTGCATTGCTCACACCTGTGTTCCTAAATTGATGAATGTCAGTTGCATATTTCTTTTAATTATCATATAGAAATGGCCCTTTTATGACCATGACGGCATGAGACTGCAGGGCAGTGTGCATAGACAGAAGGCACGCAGGACTGAGAGGAGAAGAAGCAAGATGCCAGTAATGTCCAAATTAAATTCAACCATTAAAACAATCATGATACTTTTGAAATACTTGGACATGTAGACAAAAATGTTGGTGCCCTTCAATTTAAGAGAAAAACCCAGACTGGTCACTGAAATAACCTGATGAAGATTGACTGAAAACAAAACTTTTAAATTTCTGAAAAAAAAAAAAAAAATTATGAATCTGGCCTGGGCTCAAATGATGGTACCCTAAACTTAATATTTTGTTGCACAACGTTTTGGGGAAATCACTGCAATCAAGTGATTCCTGTAACTCTCAATGAGACTTCTGTATTTTGGCCCACTTCTCGTGAGCACACCGCTCTTGCTGTCTCAGGTTTGAAGGGTGCCTTCTTCAGACTGCATGTTTCAGCTCCTTCCACAGATGTTCAACAGGATTTAGATCAGGGCTCATAGAAGGCCTTGTCAGAATACTCCAGTGTTTGGTTAGCATTTGCATTATTGGTCTCTTCAATTTGTCATCAATTTTCCTCTTGCAGCCACTTCCAGGGAGGTTGGCTACAGTCCTGTGGACTTTAAACTTCTGAATAATATGCAGCTGTAGTCACAGGAACATCAAGCAGATTGGAGATGGTCCTACAGCCTTTACCTTTAACATGCTTGTCTATCATTTTCTTTCTAATCTCCTGGGACAACTGTCTCCTTAGCTTTCTGTGCTCCATGTTCAGTGTGGTACACACCATGATACCAAACAGCACAGTGATGACTTTCCACACCTGTGATGCTAATTACAGGGCACACCTTTGTTTAACATGTCCCTAAGGTAAAGTTACTTGACTTCTTTTCTGGGGGTACCATCAATTTAGTCCAGGCCAGTTCATTAGTTTTTTTTTTTAAATAATTGTGTTGAACCACAATTCAAAAGCAATATCTGATTTGGATTGCATTTCTTTTGCAGGTTTCAAGTTATTTCAGTAACCATCAAGGTTTTTTTTTTTTCTTTATCGAAAGGGCACCAACAATTTCATCCATGTGTGCAGATAGTTCTAAAGCACATGGAGCGCTGCTCCGAATGACACCAAAGATGAAGATTTAAATAGATTTTTATCACCAGCAGTAGATATTGAATATTCAGGTGCATCTCAAAAATAATGATTGCAGCTTACAGCTAACACAAATCAAGAATCCACTGTCTCAAAATATTAAAATAATATGGAAAAGTCTAATTTGCAAAGGTTTCCTTAGCCTTCACTCTCTCATTCTGGTTCAGTTCACACAACCACAATCATGGGGAAGGCTGCTGACTTGACTGTTGTCCAGAAGACAATCACTGGCATCCCCCACAAGGAGGTAAGCCACAGAAGGTCACTGCTGAGAGGTTAGGTGGTTCTCAGAGGCTGTATCAAAGCATTTTCATGGAAAGTTTACTGGAAGGGAAAAGTTTGGTAAGAGAGAAGCACAAGCAACAGGGATGAGCTCAGCCTTCAGAGGATTGTCAAACAAAGCAGATTCCTGAACTTAGGGGGCATCACAAAGAGTGGACTGAGACTGGAGTCAGTGGATCAAGAGCCACCACACAGACAGGTCCAGGAATGGTAAATAGTAAATGGACTTAAGCTTCTATAGCGCCATTTCATTTTGGGGAACCTCAGTGTTGTGTTCCTAGTGCTGAAAAACTCCTGAACCACAGATGTCATCAGCATCGCACACAGGCTAAAGAGAAAAAAGACTGGACCATTTCTCAGTGTTCCTCTGAGAAATATGTTCATTCATGCACTTAATACTTAGGGCTCTGTATGCATGAATAACTAAAGCAGTGCAGCTGAGTATAGAGGCAGTCAGCCTGTTGCAATGCTGAGGTGTTCTGTAAGCCTTACCAGTGACCTTCAGCTCATCTGTATGTTGGCTTCGCTGTCGCTCATCTTCCTCTGACAATATCCCAATGTGGACACCTGAGCAATGGAAAAGGGAGGCAGAAAGGATGCATTAGTTTAATGGATGACAGCAGCCTTGAGAGGATCGTCAAGCAGAGCAGTTTCAAGAACTTCATAAAGGATCGGTACTTCAATACCCACCATGCACAGGCGTGTCCAGAAAATGAGATGCAAGCCACTCCTGAACCACAGACTACATGTGAAATGTCTGAAAAAGGTCTGAGCTGTTGCTCACTTGTCCAATTTGAGATGCACCTGCACATTTAGGCATTTTTAAAATGTTCAAAGGGTGTGTGGACTAGATTTTCCAACCCATACAATTGAAAGAAGTGGCCATAAAAGGACGTGACTGCAGTGCCAAGGAGAAGTTAATTGTCAGGCAGTAGCAGCCCTGGTCAAATTACCTGCCTGTGTTTTTAATCTAACTTTGACCATATTTTGGGGGATTAGCCCAGCCGTCTGCTGTTAGAGCTTCTTGATAGCTGAGTCAAAAGAAGTAAAGAGAAAGCCTGAAGCCCTAGAGAGTTGATCCAGTTCAGCCTGCAGCCATGATATTGACTTTGAACAGGTGGGTTAACAAGCTGCCTCTCTGCTGATTACAGGCTAGAAAACATTCACTCTAATGTAGTCGGAAAAGCCAGCCTGATCCTACTATCAGACAACACCCCTGCTTCTGATGTCTTTGTTGTCTAGTGTCTCATTCACACAGTCTGATACAAGGGATATTTAAAAGGTAATGTATATTAAGATGTGAAGTTGTAAACATAGTATAATGCCCTGTTTACATTATGCAATAACGTTCCATTGAGAGCGTTTGGATACCAAGGGAAGACACTTAAGCATGCGTTCACTGCACATCTTCACTGACAACCTGAACTTATTTACAGACATCATCATTTCTGTGCACTTTTGACAGCTTTTCTCCCTCATGTTGTCATAAACATCCTTTTAAATGAAATGGCAATAAAGTATTTAGCAAATAAATAGGGCTGGGCGATATATCAAGAATACTCAATGTATCGCGGCGTTGCCGTGTGGATGAATCGCAGATCCGACAAAAAACTTTTGTGTATACATCTGAATTCGTTTCCATGTGTACGGGGCTTTAGTATCAGCAGAGACAGAAGCAAGGGAGGGAAGGTAAACACAGCAGCGTGGCGAGTTAGTGGTGAGTTAGCTGTGTCCAGAGACGGACAATAAGAAACAGCGCTTTGTCTGTCATCCAGCAGTCGTTCAACTTTGAAAAGGAAGAGGTCAAACTCATGCGGTATTCGTTAAAGTATGCCTCAAGATGACTCTGAGGTAACGGCAGCAGTAACACAACACGCCGCTAAAGACATGAGCCCAGTGTTGTTGAAAAGCCAGGATTTTAAAAATCTCATAGACACTCCACTCAGAATATGAGATTTGCCTGGGCGCAAACATTTTGCTGAAAACTCCCCGCCAGAATTGCACATGTCAGAGTGAAGACGCCCCAGCAGCGGACAGATGTGATCCACTCCTCCACAACTACGCAGCCTTACCTCAGCCTCAGTTAAAAACACTGACAACGCGGAGTTAAAACTTTCCTGCCTCCAAACGAGCTTGTTTTCCCCCATGATCACACAGGAGAGTTTCTTGAACAAGATCTAAAGACGCTTTCATGCCATAAACTTGTGAGAAACTACTCCAGCATCCATCAGCACAGATAACAGACTAATATAACCACAGCTGTGAGCCTGAATGGAGGACTAGACTGCATGGCCTTAGCCATTGGCTGCATGCAGGGTTCGTGAGTTTTGTGAAGGTTTGCTTCACCCTTAATGAGGAAAATCATTTTATAATCAGCAATATTAAACATAACAAAGAAAACATTTCAGGAATATCCATAAACTGTAAAATACAGAGCATTTCATGATTTATGTATGTTTGATTTATTAGTAAAAGATTGAGTGATTCCTTTTCAAAATAAGACTGCTAAATTTGACTTTATATTGATTTTTACCCTTTCTGCATACAATTTTATTAAAAATCCAATAGAACAGTCTGTTTTAACCACCCAACTAGTGACATTTGGGGCTGAATTAAACATTATACAGCTGCTGAGAAGACATTTCAAAATATTGCGATATATAGCATGTATCCGGATATAGCAAAAATATATTGGGATATCAATTTTAGGCTCCATCGCCCAGCCCTACGTACCCCAGTGGGGTATTTATTAAACTGAAATGACAACTCAATAGAGGGAATGCATTGACGTCACTTTTTTGCATCCAACACACGATTCCATCAGAAGGAAAACAGACTAATATCTGATTAAATTAGGAATATTTGGACTTGACTGAGATCTGTACTGTTTAGGTCAGCAAAATCATGGTTGATTGTAGAGTTAAGCTGTGATATCCATATTTTATATTTAACCTTATCAAATACACACTGTTTTTGCTTATTCTTTTTGCCCTAGTAAATATCCCTTTTCTTGAAAACAGATATAATGGGTTAAAAAATTGTTAAAATTGGCGAAAGGGTGGTGAAATGAGATTTTGAAAGTAGCAGGAATTGGTTACAAATGGTAAAAATGAGATGAAAGGGTAAAAAAATGTAAGCAAAAATGGCAAGAATGGGTTAAAGTGGCAAAACTGGAAAAAAAAAATGGAGGGAGAAAAGAAATGAGTCTAAAGTGGCAAAAATTGATAGAAAATTTGGTGAAATGAAGAAAAATTGGTTTGAACTGGCAACAATGGGGTAATTGAAGCCAAAAAATGGCAGCAATTGGCAGAAATGGGATGAAGTGGCAAAAATGGGCATACAAAGTGGTTAATACTGGCAATTATGGGTAATGGGTAATAATGGGTCTCATCGAACATCTGGGCCTGACCTCATAAATACTCTAAAGAATAAATGGGCACGAATTTCCAGAGAAGCACTCCAGAATCTTGCGGAAAGCCTTCCAAGAGGAGCTGCAAAAGAGGGACCAATTCCAAAAACCAGAGCCTGAAGGCAGACATCAACGCTGTTTTTCAGAGATGAATGTGAAACCGTGTTTATGTTAAAGTTTTGGGTTACTGCGAAGCTGAGGATAAATTATTTCCTTGTATTTCTGTGAGGCATTCACCGTTTGGACTAAAAAACTCACTCTGGTTGTGAAATCTGTTCAGATTCAAGTTTCACATGGTGAAGGGGTAGACTAACTATGAACATAAATAAACAGATAAATTAACAGAAAAACACATCCACGTAGCATTAAGGATTTCCACTTGGTATGTAAATGTCCAAGATCAGATATGAATCCATGAAATATGTTGTATAAACAGGATATGCAAGGTTTAATGGGTGCAACAAAAGACACAGTCCTGTCTTCCTGAGGTTGTCGGTGTTTGTAAAGAACCAGATGACAGGATGAAGAGAGGAAAAGGAGAAAGAAGTCAAGCAGTTAAGTACACTGGAACTTACTGACTTCATTTATCTGGATTTCAATCCATCTTGAGACCTAACTCTGCCAAGATCCATACGCCTGCAGGATGATTGATCACCTTGAGTTTGTCCAACAAACAAACTCGCTATGAGTCAATTTTAGTTGTGTTTACAAGGCTGAGTTTGCACGGTGAACAAAAAAGAGAAAGAAAGATGTTAAGAATGACACAAAGTATAAAAACCAGGAAGAGTATAAAAGCATGAAGGTCCATCATAAAATGTTTCAGCCAAGTCAGTTTGATTGTTACAACATAAAATAACAGTTTCTATGAGGTTATACCCGATGAAATAGGCTTTAAAGTTCAACTGATCACTGCAAGCATCCTTTGAGGCTTAGCTCATCCAGTGAACAAACACTTGAATCGATGAAGCACCATGCATTAATTTCTCTAATCCATAAGTGAGGAGGATCAGTGGGAAACATGCAGACTGCACATAGTAAGATGCCATGGAGGACCCTGAGACACCACCGAGAACCAGTGAGACACTATCGACCGAGTTCTTCAAACACAGTTTCCCTTATTATTATTATGGTGTTAAAAAGTAAAGAGGCTGTGATTCCAGCAGTCTTCAAGTCTGATAGATAAGTCTGATTAAAAAAATACAGCAGCAGCTGGTCATGCATGCAGGAGTGGGTTTAATGATTGAAGACTCCAGGTATGTATAAATATTCAGCAACCATAGCAAAAATAAAAATATTATAAAGACATGGCATTTATGACATTTTGAGGTGCTGTTGGGGCCCAGGGTCTTCTCAGAGATGTTTTTAGATCCCTTAATTGAAAGTGTGGATTTATGAGCATCTAAAATTTGGGCTGAATGATTTGAAAAAATAATCGAATTGCGATTTTTTTCCCCCAGTATTGCAAGTTATTATGAGGTTCCTCATCTTGTGTAATTTTCAACAAACTCAAGCAATAAATCATTCTATATATAGCAACCTACATTTATTCAGGACCACTCGCATCATACGTTTATTTTATTGCTAAATTGATCTACTACAGTTTAACTTGGCAAGAAAGTTCTGCTCTAGAGATGTTCCCTGTGTTAATCAGGCAGCGTGCTTTGACTTTCCAGTGAGCATGTATCTAGAAACCTCCATATGAATAGATGCATTTATTACAGTGTGCATTGAAAACAATAAAACTATTCACAAGAAATTCATATCCAAAGTAGCATAAATCTGAATGTGAGAGAACAACAAGCTTTAAGCTATGAAGGAGGAGGCTGGGGTGGAGGAGGTGACAACTGCCAGCAGCAGCGTGATGCATCAGCATTGATGTAAGCAGGGATCAGTGAGCAGTACGTCATATTTAAATGGACTGCTGTGTTGAGAGAAAGAGCTGTGATGGGCTGTGGGAGCTGGGAGGTGATAATTGGTGTGAGCTGGCTATCAGCCAGTCGTGCTGTTATCAACCTCTTCATTTGATGCTTAATGCAATAAGACCAGTTTTCATAGAGAGGGCCCCCCAAATAACTGCTAAACATCTGCGTGCCGGTGCATATTTGTAGTGACTGACATTCAACATAGTAAGAGAAGCAGTTAAGCTATGCGTGCACTTTATTGTGGAGCTTAAGCATTGAACTATTTGAAAAACAAACTCATGAACATGGCGTATGATAGTTTCCTACTTTTAGAGCAGGTGTTTGAGAGGCTGTCTCCTCTTCGGCATCATGGTGGAGTAAGAGTATGTGGTATACAGGGAAAGTGGTGTAATGGTGTAGTGATGTAGTGGGTGACGGGGACGGGGGCAAACGGAAGATGTGAAACAATTTCGGATTTTACAGAAAATCTCTTCTTATCTCTTCTTCTTTCTGGTCTGCCCAGAAAGTCAACCAGACAGCTGCAGCTGATCCAGAACGCTGCTGCTCGAGTCCTCACTAAGACCAAGAGAGTGGACCATATCACTCCTGTTCTGAGGTCTCTACACTGGCTCCCTGTCTCTCAGAGAGTAGACTTTAAGATCCCCCTGTTAGCTTAAAAAGCTCTGAATGGTTTCCAGTATGAACCATCCAGACCGCTCAGGTCGTCTGGTGCAGGTCTGCTCTGTGTCCCCAGAGTCAGAACCAAACATGGAGAATCAGCGTTCAGTTACTATGCTCCTTATATCTGGAACAAACTCCCAGAAAACATCAGGTCTGCTGAGAGTTTGAGTTCTTTTAAATCAAGGTTGAAGACTCACCTGTTCACTGCTGCCTTTGACTAAAAACTCTATCACTCTTCAAATTTTCTATTTTCGCTCTAACTCTGCACTGTAACTTTTACTTTTATTTATGTGTTGCTATCTTTTTTGGGTTTTATGTGCTGTTTTTATCACCTTTTACATTCTTCTTTTAAATTGTTTTAAGTTAGGAGCTTGAAGCTCAGATAAGGACCTGGTATTAGCCAGAAACGTGAAACTGTCTGGGACAGAATTCAGTCTCCGGACCAAGGTTGAGAGGAACCCAGGTTTTTATCTTTTGTGGATCTTATTTGCTGTTTTTAATCACCTTTTATGTTTGTCGTTTAAAATTGTTCCATTTTGTTTCTTTTTTTCCTTTGTCATTGTATTTTAATGTCCTGTGTGAAGCACTTTGAATTGCCTTGTTGCTGAAATGTGCTATACAAATGAACTTGCCTTGCCTTGCCTTATTTTTGATGTTTTTTTTTTTATGGCACCAGTTTCAAACCAGCACACATAATAAGTCTTCTGAGATGTATCAAGGACAATTGGAGCAACGGTGTGGGGTGCAAATGGAGACAGACAGACACACCGCCAATTATAGTAGTAAGATGAGGAGTAGAGCTTGACTTGGGCACTGATTAGATGACTTGGAGGTGGTGGTGAAGGGATGCAGGATGGCACACTGGAGCTGGACCTGGACACTGATGAGATGTAATGGAGGTAGCTGGGGTGGAGGTGGGTTAGAGTGATCGCACTGAAACAACAGACTGACTATGAGGGCGAGGAGAACGGATGTTAAGATATGACAGCTGCAGGATGATTGGATTGAGACAGGGTGTGGCAGAAAGGGATGAGTAGACGCCCATACCAGCTGATCACCAGAGCAGGAAAAAGGAGACATGCAAATCATGAATGCTTGAACTTACGCTAAGCTTCATAAAGATAACTAAAGGAGGGGGATGATTGATATCACAGGGTGCAGATTACTTCTGTCAGAGTCTGAGTTTTTTAAAGTCGAATGAGTCTTTCAGAGGCACAGCGGTGTCTGTATTTTCCATCATTGTGAGAACATGCTGCACTGAGAAGCATCCAGCTGCTACTTCGCAATGGCAGCTTTACAAACTTAAATGACAAGAAGGCATGCTATTAATGCAACAGAGAAAATGTAAAGCATCAATTTGTGACCTTAATATGTTAAAGATTCTTTACTTTTACACAATGAAAGTTAGAAGATGCTGATAGCAGAGTATTTTTCAGTGGGATGTAAAAGGTTGGAAAAGGAAATGAGTTTTCCAGCTGCATATAATTATATATATTCAGAGAGAGCAGAAAGAGTATGAAGGCCAAACTGAAGGATAAAAAGGTTGCAGCAGCAGAGACAGAATAGCATAAACATTGGACTCTGCCCTGGATGTAAAAGAGTAAATTTGTTGCCTTGTACTCGAGCAAGCCAGGGTCAGAATCTGATATAAGCTCTGTCATCCCACATTTGTCGTCTTTTTTTTTTTCTTCTTGTAGCGCTGAGTGCAAACACTGTCGCCTCAGTACTCCATCATATCAATTCCAGTGGAAGAAATGATTTAAACATGAATTTTTCTCAACAGTAGTCCAATTAGTACGAGCAAAAGGTAATCCAGGAGTCACCCCCTCTCTTACTTCCTCTCACACAGAGGGAAGGGCGCAGAGGGGGGCCTGAACAAAGGTGACTTAAGAAGAAATGAAATATTTATGATGCAAAGCAGAGGGTTGGGAGCCAAGAATTGCCCCAGGCTCACTGAGTAGCTGCACTTCATTTCATAAAAGCATCCATTTCCTCTGTAACCCACATAAATAGACTCCAGGTGCCCATGGCGGACATATATGGACCAGCACATCCGACGGTCAAAGATGACGCCAGCTCGCGAGGTGTTCCCAGCAGGAAATTGGATGGGCGATGAGGTGGATGGCTCACTTTGCTTGTTCACGAGGCAGAAAATGAAATGGCGAATGGAAGAGGACATAATGCTGAGCACACATTGATACAAAGACGGGGAAGAGGAAAAGATTAAAATGCAAAACCTTGCACATCTGGGCAGACTGTATAATGTGTATTCTAATTTGATTTAGAAGTACTTTGAACACTGCGTCTCTTTTAAGCCAGGTTGGAGCGTGTTTTCAGCATGGAGAAAGCCAAGGTGCCATTCCCTGCGGCGGTGCTGAGTTAGATGTTTCATGCCTTTCAGTTTTAACGCCTCTGCAGCGCTTAAAGATCAATCTGTTTCCAGCTTCGACCTTGTTTACCTTTGAATGCACACGAAAGCAATGAGCCGGTGGCAGATACCTGTGATAACCCTGAAAATGACTTCTGTGGGGGGAAAACATCTTAATCATGTGTTTCTAACAAGCATCCCTTTGAATTTTTTTACATTCTGTCTCACTCCTGATTCTAATTGCAGAACAAACAGTGAGATACACTGAAGATTTCATTAAACTGTCTGAAAAGAACAAATAGTACTGACCTTTACTGATGAGAAAGAGATTAAATAAAAACTAACAAACAAGCCCATCAGGGCCGGATCAAAAAGCCCTCCAACTACTCTTTTGTGTCAAAAAGATTCAAACAAAACCTTTTCGGTATCAAATGAAATTATTCCAGAAAATCATTAATATATATATATATATACAGACATCAGTAATCATAAAATGTCTCCTGAGTGATAGGCATCTATATTATCGCTGAGCTAATGGAGAAGCTGATGACATAGGCATAGTTTACATACAAAGCAAACACAACACCTGAAGTGGCTGGAAAAACAGATAAAACACATATGTGTACGAAACAATACAACATCCACGACTACACTGACAAATAAACCTGTTTAATCAATAGTTAGATTTAATAAAGCATTAATAATTCAGTCAAAGTGATGCAAAAACGATACTCTGTTGGTTTCCTTAAATTTTCCAGACATGAGCTGAACAACAACTTCCAGAGCATCTTGAGTGACTGAGCCATCGCTCAAAAACTCGTTCAATAGGGATATGCACAAACACAAAACCAAGAAGCGAGAGCAAAAGTCTGATCACTGAGAGAAAAAACAGGAACTGTAAACAAAAAGATAGATGTTCAAAATTCAAAGACTAATAATTTGGTTGCTATTTCAAATTTGATCTCTTGATGTGAACATTTTTTTGCTTGGATCACATTTTTTTTGTTCTCAAAAGCTAATTTTGTTTGAATCTTTTTGACACCTGTTTCCGGGTTTCTCATTGGCAAATCCATTTTGCAAAGCTCCCGTCTGAACAGTTTGGGCCCAGTCAGAAAGTAGGTATACAGGACCAATCAGCATCAAGGGGCAGTACTTTTGGGCGTGGCAGAGTCGTGATGTAAGCAAGCAGTGAGAAGAGCACGGTGCAATTATGGCAGAAGAGATTGGCGTGGATGCTGCTAAAGCGCCAGTTTTATCAGAACTTGACGACATTTCTTCATTAAAAGAACAAAGAACAACAGTGAGTTGTTTTCTTTTCAAAACGACAAAAGTCGTGCACTGACATGTCTACGGGTGTCTATGGAAGGTTTCCCAGATGGATGTGTGAAACAAATCCATCTGGCGTGTCAGGTTAATGGGGTACTGAGAATGTTTTTCTCCCTTACTGAATTTTAAGGCAATTATTCCTCTTTAAAAAATACTGATTCAGGCTCTGTTTTAGTATGGTGCCTATTAAAAACATCTATTTAGCATCAGATGCTCAACCCAGTCCCAAATGATTCAGTCTGTTTGCACAGGCATCCAGTGTTGAGTTAAAGATGTTAGAGATGAAGAGCTCTTTAGCATCTTTTAGCACTCTCTTTAGCAGTTATTGTTATTGTGGCAGCAAAGGTTAAAGGTCAGGACAAATGTGCATTATATTACTTGAAGTAAATGAGAGGTTTGACAGGAGGAATGACAGAAAGCTTTGCTGGTGTTGTGGTCACAGAGCTCTGCAACCTAATGATTTTGAATTAAAGGAAATAGTTTGTATTGACTGCAGTGTAAACAGAGCTGAATAAGGGTGTGAAAGGTTAGAGGAAAGGATGAGAGGCAGCTGTGAAAGGTCATTAGGAGGCAGTTAAAGAGCAAGAGAGTCGGGGTGACACAAGCACTTTATATGATTGTGTCTTGGTGGAGCGGAGCTAGCAAAGCCTCTGGAAATTGATTGTCCCCGTAGACACATCCTGATTCCTGAGATGGTTCGTTAAATGATCCCAGAGATTCAATTAATAGTAGAAATTAGATCATGCTGTGTGCGTGTGCATCCAAACGTGTGTTTGTTCATGTGTGCCAGTGTGTAGAACATGATTCATGCGCCGTCAGTGGGAATTGCAGCATTACCGCAGAGAGAGGAGCTCTAATGATTTATGATAATCGCTTCCTGTCCCTAAAGGAAGAACAACATAAAATATGATGTCACAAAGAGAAAAGGAGAGAAAGGAAGAGAGGGAGAGCTGTAATGAACTCAGGTTGCATCACAGGTTCAAACCAATCTTCATTTCAGGAGCATATCGAACCTGCGAGAGCTGCAGAGAACAAGAACAAGACGAAATGTTTACATAATTACAGTAATGTTGCTCTGTGTGAGGAAGAGGGGCAAGTTTAAAATGATCTGTAGTCTGGTTTTCTCTTTTTCTTAGACTAACTTCATAAGAACTTAAAATGTCAGGGGATGGGATAATGTAAAGGAAATAACAACTTACAGACTTTGGGCAAAAATTGATGTGCACAAAAAAAAAAACGTGGTTTCAGTGTATTTCATCTTGTATTTATGGTAATATTCAGGGTTTGTCATAAAAAATGATAATTTTTTACACATCTAATGTAGGAAAGAAGCAGTCAGGAGGAAAAAAATCACATTAAATCGTTGTTTAATTAACCCAGCCCGTCTTTTTGACCCCCCTGAGGAGGTCAAATGTGGTTTTAAATTAAAGTCAGTGGAATTGCTGCCATCAGTGAGTACATTCACAAGGCTAAAGGAAATCCATAAAAACTCTGAGCCAATTTGCTAATGCTGACCTTTTAGGGAACAGAGTCTAACCGGGATGGAGCTTCTGTTCACGTCTTTGTGTGGCACCAACCAAGTTAATGAATTCACCTGTATATTGATTGCTGCATGGTCAGGCTTTTTTGTATGGGTTTAACTTCTCCATCAATAACCAGGCTAACAAGTCCCCTGCTGACTCAGTGAATGTGGTCCCAGTGACTGTCGTACACTAAAGCTACCACAAAGCGGCTATTTGCAAAGAGCTTATTGGTATAGACCACTCATTCCTAAAGTCTGGGACAGGACACATAGAGTTCAATTTAACACTTTATGAGTGTTGAAACTTGTCAGCACTACATAGGGGTAAACTACACTTTTAAAGGTCACATATTTTACCCTTTTAAGACAAGTTTATATTGTTCCCAGAGGTCCCAAAAACATGCCTGTGAAGTTTGTTGCTGAAAAACACTCCAGTATAGGCTCTTTACATGTCTGTTTCAGCTCTGCTCAGAACGAACTGTCTCTGTGGCTTTAAATGTTAATGAGCTGTCTGACTCCGCCCCTCTCAGGAAATTGATGTGGCTCTCCTGATAGCTGAGAGGAGGATCAGGAGAGGAGGCAGAACTTTCTTCCAAATGGGGAGGGCCAACTGATCCCAACATGACATCATGAGGGGAAAACTTCACCCAAGAACAAAGCATAGTCAAACTCAAGGCAAGGCAATGCACACTGATAAGGAGTTCAATCAGGAGAGACTAGTGACTGATTTGAAGATAAACATTTATTTTACATAGATATTAAAATGTTGAAATATTTGTGAAAATATTTATTAACATATATATGATATGAAATCATTGCCAGATTCTCTTTGGCACTTGAACTCCAGAAGGACATGGCATGATTGGAGGGTGCTCGTAGATCAACTTGAAGACCAGGGTTGACGAGATGATGTCTGGAGCTGTCGTCTGAGGATCACGGAGTGAAGAGGCCAACCGCACCGTGGAGACCCGGGATGATGACCGATGACGTCATCTTGTGGACTTGGTGGTGTTTGGGAGGTGGAGGGTCGCTCAAAAAACATGTCTTGAAGAAACTGGTGGAGGAGAAAGCCAACTTTAAAAGGGACAGCAGTGATATGATGGCCAAACAATGAAGTACTGGAGCAGAGCTATTGGATAGGTGTGACCAGGGGAGGTGAACAGCTGGTTATGCCGTGTGATGATGGGAGAGCAGAAGTGAGAGAGTGCATGAAAAAGTGCAGAGATGAACCATTAAACCATTGTGGAGAGTATAGTTTTCCTGACTGAACTTAGGCTAAGCTTCATTACCAACAATGCATCCTTTAGGAGCACATAAAGTCACAGGCAAGAACTCTAACTCTGTGGATAACTTCACTCATGGTGCTAATGTGTCTCATCAAAAACAACAATAATCCACTGGAAACATGAGCAAAAGGGAGCAGGGATCACAACTACACTAATGGAGTTAAAATCAACTCTAAAATGCTTATAATTGAGTTGTCAACACAACACAGCTGTACTACAGCTGCACTGGGATTTTATGTGGAATAATTTCCTCATTCTGTATGACAAAGTAGTCAACAGAGGAAAAAATACAAGAATAATTATGCAAAATTACTTAATTACTGTACACCACATTCCAAATTATCATGCAAATGATATTTTTCTCTGATTTTCCTAAATAGTTGATGCAAATGACAGTCAGTATAATTTTCAAGTCATCAACCGTTAGAGCATAATTCAAATTTTACTGAACAACTAACTTTTTAAAAAAAATACAAAAAACTCAGAATGCACTGTTACAAATTATTATGCACAACAGGGTTTTAAAACATTTTATAGGTTGTAAAGAACTGAAATGGTTGTTTGTTGAATTTGCAGCATTAGGAGGTCATATTTACTGAAATCAAAAGCTATTTCAATCAAAAACATCTTAACAGGCCAAGTTCCATGTTAAAACAGGAGCCCTTCTCTTATATTACCTTCACAATTCTTGCATCCATTGAACTTGTGAGTTTTCAGAGAGTTTCTGCTTCAGTTTCTTTGCAGGATGTCAGAATATCCTCCCAGAGCTGCTGTTTTGATGTGAACTTCCTCCCACCCTCATAGATCTTTAGCTTGAGGCTGCTCCAAAGGTTCTCTATAGGGTTGAGGTCAGGGGAGGCTGAAAATGTTTTCATCTGCCAGAGGGGGGCCCAAATGAAAAAGTTTGGGAATCACTGATTTAATGGGACATTTATGCAGTACACATTATAGCCACATGGAGGAGCTCCACCCTATGACACTCACCCTTTCCACCATAAATAAAAACAAAACAAGGCTCAACCAGCCATTGGATGCTGAGGAGCTAAAATTACAGTTATTTATGCTTGACTAATAAAAAAATAAATAAATAAATAAATCTTGCTCCAGACCAGACAGCTACTGAAGGCCCAAGGGGCCAAGCTTTCAAAGAAAGCATATGTGACTGAAGTAAAGTGGCTTCTTGCAGCCTCATAACAGAAAGTGCCAGGGCAGGACCAAACTGAGTCTGGAATTATCAAAGCTAGCACTGGGCACAAAACAAAGTTGTTGGGTTATTTAATACAATTGTAAAAAGACTATACAGGATATAATGCCATGAAATTCATTGATTTGATTCTGAAACTTAGACTGTGGTTTGCACGCTTTATGTGGTGTTATGTGTTGCAGATCTGGAACTACTATCTTACCCATGTCCTCTCCACCTGGCACATTTTGGCATGTCAACTTTCAGTTTGTTAGTCTAGCTTTGTCCCCTACTTTGCTCTAGCCATATCCATCTTTCCCTCTTTATTATCACCTTGACTCTCCTGGGTCAGAGGGATTAACTATCTAAGTACACATGGTTGGAGTTTCTAGGTGAAACATAATTCGAACAGCATGTCCGTCCTTCGCTGGTGCAGCCTACTTATTGTCACCTTACACAGGGAGTTCTCCAGGTAAGCCGTTCTTGGCCTGGTGTAGAGTTTAAGGATGCACAGCAGTAATTCAGCTGTGGATAAGTCTGTGCAGTCTTGGCTATGTTTAGGGTGTGAGCTCCAGAGGGAGGGTCAGCTATGGAAAAGGCTCTGCCCCCCCAGGTTTCGAAACTTGGATCATAATGATGGAGAAATAACAGACACAGTCCAGCTACCAGGTGAGTTACTGCTGTAAGCGTTAGCATCAAGCTGTATGATTCATCATAATGTTTGGATGGACAAACACATGCAGCACAGTAAATACAGTGTTGCTTGTTTCCGGGTGTACTCTAGCTCAGCCCCCTTTTCCATCTATCATTCTGGTTGTGAGAACTGGTCAGGCAGCACACTGTAGTCTGACATGCCTATCAGTAATGTCCACACAGATTTTTTTGGCTCTGCGATCACCTAATCTGACATAGTGGCCATCGTAACAGATTAAAAAAAAGAGTGTAGTCTGACCAAATGGGTGACATCACTCAGCCTTTGTCCTGTGCTTTATACCGTCTTAACTGTCTCCATTGTGTCTGTCTCATGTCTCTGCCTCAGAGTGGTGGCGCAGAGTGGAGGATGGCTGCATGTTCATCATCTGGCAGCGTGAGATGTCTGTGTTATACATTTCCTCTGAGATGTCTTGTCAACACTTCAGTGTTTGTCTGATTCTGAGACGAAGCTTTCTGTTAGCAGGTTCTATATTATCTGCAGATGGAAATCAATAAATATTATTTTCTCCTCTCTCCAAGCAGTAATGTAAAGATTATGTGTGACATTCGTCGGTTCATGACTTCAGTGAATTGATTGGATTGATTAAACAATCTTAAATGAGAAATATTTGTTCACATAGATCTCCATCAGATCCAGCTGATTTTGATGACTCTCTACAGGCTGCATGACTGACGTGTGTTAGCATACAAAGATGATTGCATCTTTTAATACAGCAGGTAGCAGTGTTTCTGCGGGAATTTCATTCATTCTGTAGAGCATCTGTGAGGTCAGGCACGGATGTTGAATGAGAAGTCCTGGCTCACAATCTCAGTTCCACTTCATCTTTAAGGTGCTCGATGGGGTTGAGGTCAGGGTTCTGTGCGGGCCAGTCAAGTTCTTCACACCAAACTCATCAAGCCATGTCTTTATAGTCCTTGTTTTGTGCACTGGGGCACAGTCATGTTGGAACAGAAAAGGGCCTTCCCCAAACTGTTGCCAAAAAGTTGGAAGCATATCATTGTCAAAGAATGTCTTGGTATGTTGAAGCATTAAGATTTTTGCTCACTGGAAATAAAGGGCTTAGCACAAATGCTGAGAAACAGCGCCATACCATTACCCCTCCTCCACCAAACTTCACAGTTGACACAGTGCAGTAAGGCGGGTAACGTTCTTCTGGCAGCTGCCAAACCCAGACTGATTCATCTGACTGCCAAGTTCATCACTCCACAGAACATATTCCCACTGCTCAACAAGCCGACACTTGTCATTGGACTTGGTGATGTGAGGCTTGCATGCAGCCGCTCGGCCATGGAAACCCATTCCATGAAGCTGCCACTGCACAGTGTTTATGCTTACATTAATACCAGTGGAAGTTCAGAACTCTTCAGCTGTGGAATCAGCAGAGCGATGGCAACTTTAAGGTCACTTTCCCACCAGAGCTATTTGGTCCTCTTTAAATGAACGCTGGTCTGTTTAGATAGTCCGGTTCATTTAGAGTGGTGTGAACGCTCATTGGAACTCTGTAAGCAAACAAGTGAACTCTGGTCTGCTTGAGAACAGGGGTCTTAGTACACTCCCAAACAAATGCCTAGTGCGGTTCCTTTGTGGTGTGAAAGCAAAGCTGACTAACTGGTGAGCCAAAGGCAGGAAGTGGCACAAAGAATAAGGATTTACAGATATAATTATGTCATTTAAAATACTCAAATACATGTTGGTACCTCCCTCAGCATCTTTTTAACCATGGCTACATCGTACTCTCTGTCTCTCAGTTTGGCTTGTCTTCTTCTTTGGTATTAACCTGACACACCAGATGGATTTGTTTTCACACATCCATCTGGTAAACCACTCATAGACAGTGTTTGGGAAAGGGCAAAGCCTTTGAAAAAAAAAACTTGGAGGTTGATTGGATGAACATTTTGACTGTCACGTCTTTACAGGCCAATCAGAGCAACAAAACCTGTGACATCATAGCTGCTATCGAGGAGTAAACTTCATAGAGAACTGCATAACGCGAACCATGGAGATCACAGACATGTCAGTACACGACTTTTGTCATTTTTGAATAGAAAACAACTCAATTCTGTTCTTTTACGAAGAAATGTCGTCAAGTTCTGATAAAACTGACGCTGATTGATAGTTGTTTGTTCTGGGATGATAGTACCCCAAATGTATGACTGCTTGACGTTGTCCAGACAGCTTGGATCATTTGACCAGGTGCAATGTGAAAGTGTTTTTTTTGTTTGTTGCTTATATTTCCTTTAAAGTAAAAAAGTGTTAAACTTCATGACGCGCACCGATCGGTTTGTCTTTTTTGTAGTTTCAGCCCCAAACCGAACTGAGGCACCTGGACTATCAGGTGTAAAAATGACCTGATAGTTGTTGATCCCGCTCTGTGATTTTACTTAGTCTTCCACTTTGTGGCTGAGTTGCTGTTGTTCCTGAACGCTTCCACTTTCTAATATTATCATTTACAGCTGACTGTGGAATATCCAGCAGAGATTTAATTTCACAAACCATCTAATTACAAACTCGGCATCCATCACAGTACCACGCTTTAAGTCCCTGAGCTCTTCAGAACGATCCATTTTGTATGACAGATGTTTGCAAACGGAGACTGCATGGCTCTGTGCTTGATTTATACACCTGCTAGAACAGGTCTGATTGAAACACCTGAAAACTCCTGAAAATGAAGCGCTGCTTTCATTTTGCTTTCTGAAATCTGACAATTGATGACAGACCCTTATCTGAATAACAAACTAGAAACAGCGTCTCTGCAGGGTTGGTGCGTGCATGTAATAATGGAATTATGTTAACAGTGGGGTATAACTGTAATAAAAACTGTTCAGGTCATCACACTCATCAAAAAGGAACAGCACACACAGACTAGCTAAGCTGATTGATGTGAAGTATTCCCTGCAGAGAGAAAAGTCTCCTCAGTTTGCTGATGTGCCACTTAGACTACAACAACAGTGTTTTATTTGATTCTTTTGCCTCATTTAAATCATCACCACTTTGTTTCAATTAGTCCTCTGGGTCTCATTAATGAATCGGCAGCTCTCAAACAGACATTAGCCACTTCTCAGAAATCCACTTCCTGCTCAAGGGTGAAAGTTAGTGACTGGAGCAATCACGTTAGCTTGTTTTAGCTGTGAGCAGCATGAGCAACGCTTCATTTACAGTGATGGATTAGGCTCTCACACTGATGCCTTCATTCAGCAGGATTTTGACTTTCAAACGACAAACCTGTCTGGCTGTTCAGAAAGCATGTTTCCCTTCAAGGCTTTCACTTTGGCTCTCTGGTCAAATCTGTTGAGTTCAGTAGATCAATCGGACTGCAACAAAAAAAAAAAAAAAAAACACTGAAGGATCTTTGAGCATGTCAGCATAGATTATACTGAGCTATATTCTTTTAGTATTGAACATAAATCAGAAGTAGAGACATTAAGTGGGGAGAAATGACAAAAACAGACAAAACTACCAGATAGCACTGTGAAGAAAGAAACAAATCTATTTCTATTATTCTGCATTGATCCAAAATGTCCAGAAGTCATTTTACAAAACACATTTTCTTTTATTTTTCGAGTCTTTGTCCTCGGTAGGGCAATGTGAAGAAAGGTTCATCCCTATTTCTGTCACTCAGATAAGAAATGGGGTCCAGATCCCATTTATGATGAAAAAAAAACAACAAAAAAAAAAAAACAGAACCAGCTTGTTCATGAACAATGCAGCATTTGGAAGTATTTCTTCAGAAACTTCAAACAAATTATGACATTTTTCCAAATATATGGAGTCATTATTGCTACAAAATTCAAGAGCACATTTTAACATCTTGAGGACATGACTTATTCATTTAGGGCTCAGATTTTTTTTTTGCTTTTGTGCTCAAAACTGCATAGTTGTGCATCGATTTTCTCTGTTTTTGCTTAAAATAGCTGCTCACTCTCATTTCTTGTGCTCGTATTCAAACCATTCTCCTCTCATTCAGCTTGCTTCTTATTTTTCTCTGTGCCTGTACAAAACACATTTCTGCTCTTGTTGTTGTTGTTTTTTTTATGAACCAACCATTGGGAAACAGGCACAGAAAAAAAAATATTTGTCTACAATGAAAGAAAAAGTAAAGTCTGTGTTAGGAATGTCCCTTTTTATTCAAAACGCCAACATTCATTCAAACCTGTTGATTGAAGATCATATTTGAACTTTAAGAGCTGTTTAAGGTCAAAACACAGTAAATCAGACTTCAGTGGTTTCCCTTTTGAACCAGCAGAGGGCGCTTACCTATTGCGTGCCGTCTTGACCTCAGTAAGATAGTGATGCGGTAAGTTTTTTTTGAAAGATGGAGGGTGTTAAAAGCATAACAACAAGTGGACAGTCACACTGCCTAAACACTCTAGAAATGCTAAGTGGAGATATCTGTGATTCTACTCTGTGGCTAGTAAAATAAAAACAAGTGAATCAGGAGATGTAAACATACATGAAGGAGATTCCTCTTTCGGCTGACAGCAAGCGGTTACTTTGGTCAAGACAGTCTGACTGCAGACCGTTTATCTTATCACTCTCATAAATGTTCATAGAAGACACCGTATATTGAACAGAAAATACACCCTAAAACATTTGGAATGAAATCGGATTAAACTTTTTTTCAGGGCTAGGGTCAGGATTAAGGTAATGATTAGGATACGAAAAGTTAACATTTAAAAACTGACCCGTAAAACCAAATTACAGAATGTTAAATAAAGCCGAGTAAACAGTCTGCTTACAGGAAAACAATGATCCTCTATGGCTTAGCAAGCGCCTGTTACTCCACATGCTACATAGATACTGGAGCTACTTAGGTTAGTTAGCTATGTAGCTATTGTAACTAAAGCTAAGCTCACAAAACAGCTACATGAGCTACGTATGTATCTATGCTATCTACATAGCTTAGTTAGCTTTAGTAAAGTGAGCTTTAGCAAATATAGCTAAAGCTAACTTAGTTACATAGAAAATGTATCTATGTTGCCAACTGAACTATGTAGCTAATTTAGCTACATAGCTAATTTGGCTAAGATTGAGCTCCTTAAGCAGCTAGGAAATCTATGTGTCTACATTATAAATGTAATTGAATATTTAGCAAAATATTTAGCTATGTAGCTAAAGTAACTGAAGCTATGCTCACAAAGCAGCTATCTACATAGCTCAGTTAAATTAAGCAAAGTGAGCTTTAGCAAACATAGCTGAAGCTCACTTAGCTACATCATAAATCTATGTATGTTGCTAATTTAGCTTCATAGCTAAGTTAGCTAGATAGCTTACATTGCTATGGTTAAGCTCATCAAGCAGCTGGGAAAGCTTTGTAGCTACGTTATCAATGTAGCTAAATTGATTTGAGCAAAGTGAGCTTTAGCAAGCACAGCAAAGCTAACTTAGCTAAGTAGGTAAATTGCATACGTAGCTAAGGCTAAGCTCATTTAGCAGCAATGAAAGCTATGAATCTACTTTATCTATGTAGCTAAATGAGCTTAAGCTAAATGAGCTTGAGCTAACATAGCTAAATCTAACAAAGCTACTGAGAAAACATATCAACATAGCTAACTTTGCACACTTAGCCAAAGCTAAGCTCACAAAGCAGCTATTTAAGCTATGTAGATGCATTATCTATGTAGCTATGTTAGCTTTAGCTATGATTGCTAAATCTCACTTTGCTAAAGCTAACTTGGCTACATTAGCTTATGTAATAACATTAATTATGTAGCTAGCATAGCTATGTTAGAGAGAACCACCGTTTGTGTAACATAAATAGATCTCTGATTTTTTTCTATTTTAGTAATGAAATGTTGCTGAGTCTGTAATGTTTGCTATGTTATTGTTTCATGAATGTCACTGCCAGATGTTTATGAATAAAAATTAAAAATAAATCCTAAACTGGAAATGTGTTTTACATCACAGCACTTACTTTCTGAGGTCTTCGGTGTCTCAGGTGAAGGGTCTGTGAGAGTGGCCGTCTAAGAGGTGTGTGGTCTGCAGCCGGACCCGTCCCGCTTTAGTGGAGAGACAAAGGGTGCACTAGCTGCCTGCAGCTCTCCAAACTGGCATGTAAACATTTGTTCATACTGGGAACCTCTGAGCGGGTGTTCTTGTCGGCAGATAACATTGTAAATAAAAGGAGTGCTGCACTCCATCCAGATCAAGTTCACAGGGTGTCTTTCTCACAAAATATCTCCATTAAAATAACCAGAGTCGTTCAATATGTCACCAGGTAAATAGCATGTTACTCCTGATTAAATCCAAAGCTTTTTAAAATCGCTCCTGTTTTAACATTATATTGGTAGAAGTTCATTTAAAGTCAGGTTTTTTCTGAAAAATTGACAGCCATAATCCTTTTGAGGAACTGAGATGGAGTTTTGGTCTTGGAAGTCGACAGATGATGTGTGCGTATGTGACTGAATACTGTGACTCTCAGCCTGTTGAATTCTCTCACCAACGGTCCTGGTTGCTCTTAGAGCTAGCAGTTCTAAACTGGGACTGTTTCATAACCAGTTCAAACCTCCTCACATCAGCCTAGCTATCACTTGTTTACTTTGCTCTCTGTGTTTTTTCACATACTGCACACCAACATGAAGCCAAAAGGTGTAAAATAAAAAGTTAAAGTAAAATCTAACCTTGAAAGCTGGTCAAACCAGAACACTAAGCCTCTGCAGGACCGCTGGATTGATTCAGCAGCTTGTATTTATTCACGCAGGCAGACATTAGCTGTAGGCTGGCTTTAAACAGACAGTCTGTGTATCATCAGAAGCCTCAGTCTTTATCTGTTTAAGATTCATCAAACCTCAAATGGGAATTTTATCACTCAGGTTGAAGCATTTTCCACTCACTTCAGTTGCACAGCCCAGGGCAAATTTATATTGTCTCACTCTTATGTTCACTGAGTTATCTCCCCTGCAGAGCTGGAATCATACAGTTGACTGGATCAGAGTATGCACATGTACAACAGTCACTCCGAATCTTTTTGTCAATTCTTCATCTTTCTATTTAATTTAAAAACTTTGTTTCAACCCAAAGGTTCAGCACTTGATTCTACTGCAGCAGTTCACCTCTTTGAAAAACAACCCCTGAGGGTAGAGGTACGAACAGAACTGTGTTAATGTAAGAAGTTCAGAAGAAATACAGCACCTCAGGCTGTCTGACTCATGAAGGATAAACCTGTTTCCTTTAAAAATACAATTACCATTCATCTATAATTTATTCAGTTTTATTATATGCGGCGTTTTACATTATTTGCACGTGTCTAAGCTATTTGACTCTTAAATTGAACACCTATAAGGTACCTGAGGGGACAATTTTCTTGGTGCTTGCTTTATTGAAGGCTATTTTGAGGTGTTACCCTTTATTTACAGTTTTATTATCATGCTGTTTAACATTGCCCTACGTTTCCTACACAGTAAACTTATCCAGAGAGCTGTTGTATGGTAATGAAATGTATTCATTCACTTAAGGGGATAGGGCAGTGATATGATGTGGGGTTGTAAGAGTTACAAGGTAATAGTAAGTGTATTAGCCAAAGCAGATTCTGGCTAAGCATGGCCCCTTTAAAGAGGGGGTATAATGCCTTTTTTCAAGGCTTTACACCATCTCTCTGATACCCACGTAGTAGCTTCACATGGTTTGCAGCTCAAAAAAACTCCTCATGTTTCTCACACTGGCGCCCTGAAAAACCCTTATTTTAACCTTCATCTGAAATGCTTCGTTTTCGCTGCTGTCTCTTTAACACGCCCACCCCCCCGGACCTGCTTTCCTCCGATGTGAGTCATGTGATTTGATTAAGATGGATGTCAGGTGTGAACCATTGTGCTCAAAATTACTGCCTGAACTAACTTACAAAGTTCGTTGCATTTAATTTCAGATCCTCAGATCCAATAAGTAAATTTATAATATTCTCTTTATAATCACTGACCTATTAATAAATGCAAATATGAAAATAATTAACTTTTGAAACACTGAAATGACCCACTGTCATCTCTCTTGCTTTATTTTTTTTTGTCACAGCAAAAATATCCTGGTTTTACTTTGCTGTAAGACCACTTCTATTTTCAAGAACATGTTTTTTGTTTTACATCTGTGATCTTCTTGTCTTGTCTTAAACTCAGGCATTGCAGTTTCTTTAATGAAACGACAAGTGCCGATTAAACGGTAAGACTCACACTCAAGGAGCAGCATCCTGAAGTCTTTGTCCGCTACAAATGAAGCATAAAGTGCTTAAGCCGGAGCGATCTTCTGATCCATGTCCTAATCCAGCACCATTGCTTTCAGTCCTACTGGCAGTTGATAGACTTCCTCATCCATATTACTTCTAGTTTGTTTTGATCTGAAGTGGGTTTTGTACCATGCAGGATCTGCTGCCACCTGTTGGCTTTTTTGTTAACTGCATCATAAGGGATGTGTATGTTAAAACTGCCATCACAGCATTTACAGCCATATTGATTCTATAACATCTGATCCATGCACATTATCGGCAAGGAGCATGTCACGATATATTGCCAGATCAATTTTTTGAGAACAGGCCTACTGAATGCACCCTAGTAAGTGTCTGCATGGAGGCTATAAGCTTTGTGAATGGGGATGTTTGCGCCATAGGATGTCATGCTGAAAAAATGAATGGCATTCATGTGTTCTGCTTGAAACCCCTTTGTTTTAGCACATCACATACACCTAAAAACCATCATGAGGACGTCTTCATGCTGTCAAAAAAGTGTGAGATGAAAACGGATTTCATTGACAGTTTTCCGTTTAGCCCTTCTCATTCTACAGTTTCATTCGTGAACTTTTTAGGAGTGTCTGCAAAACATCTGCATTCACCAAGGCACTCACACTCACACAAGATCGCTGCAGACTGCAGGCATATGTGAGAAAAAGAGGGAGATCCTTTATCAGTGCCTCGAGGGGAAATCCAATTTAACAGCCTGTTGTTGAGACACACTATGCTGAAAGATCTGCACAAGCAGGATCCTATGGACATGCACTGATGGAGAGATGCCAAAGCAAGGAGCTGTGAGAGAACACCTGAGTAGTTAGCAGTTCAGTGCCTTGATAAAGGGCACCTTGGCAGTGCTCAGGAAGTGAACTAGAGAACTGCTGTCCTGAAGTGCTGATGTTACTAAGTCTTATAGATGGACCAGGCAACTGCCTGGAGCAGCACTGAGGCAGGGGTGAAATATACATGAGAAATATAAAGAGTAACTGACTGCAAGTCTGCCCGCTGGGTGCAATATGCAGTCATGTAGTGTTGTTCATATGTGTGATGTTCTCTAAATGCATTGTTTTTAACAATTAGTTGCAGTTACTTAAGTTTTGAGAGACAGAGCTAAGGTCGTTTCCTGAGTTCTTTGTAATTACAAACCTGACCAGTTGTCTGGTATAAGCACTAGATGCTGATGCCAATAGAAGACTGTCTTTCTGTTGTGTTTGCAGTTATCAAGGCTGTAACTAAAAATCACCTTTTTCATGGAACCACACTTTTGTCATTAAATTTATTCTACACCCACACAAGTACAACTAAAGTACTCTTCAATGACTTTGCCTTGCAGAGTTTAAACTCTGTTTGTTTTGCTAGCTTGCTACGTACAGCCATGCTTTCCTTTTTTTTATCCAATTGTATCTTATCTCTCTATCCATCTTTCTCTCGCTCTGATTTATGCCACTCTGTTTGCATGTACTTTGCTCATCCACCAGGGAAAATGACAGTTTGTCTCTCTTTTCAAACTGCAGTGGATTTGGAGAAAAGTGGGCTGCACACTGGTATACAGTATAAATCTGCATACAATTAAAAAAAATGGATTATGTAAAAGTTCATTTTCTCCCTAACTGACTCCAAAAAGATAAATTTCCATATATTCTAGATCAATCTGATGCAAAGTGAAACATTTCAAAACTGTTTTTGTTTGAATCTCCATGATTTCTGCCTACAGCTGACAAAAATCAAAAATCCATTTTCTCAAAATATTAGAATATTGCAAAGGTTTCCGAAGCCGTCATTCTCTCACCCTGGCTCAGTACACACAATCACAATCATGGGAAAGACTGCTGAATTGACAAATCTCCAGAAGACAACCACTAACACCTCTACAAGGAGAGTAGGCCCCAGAGGGTCACTGCTGGAAGGGCAGGCTGTTCACAGAGTATCAAAGCATATTCATGAAAAGCTGAGTGGAAAGTGTGGTAAGAAAAGCAGAAGGGATGAGCTCAGCCAAACAAAACAGATTCAAGAACTTAGGAGAGCTTCACTAGGGTGGGACTGAGTCTGGAGTCAGTGGATTTAGAGCCACCACACACAAAAAGGGTCCAGGAAATGGGCTACAAGTGTCATGTTCTTAGTGTCTAGCCACTCCTGAAACACTCAGATAACATAATCAGTGTCTCACCTGGGCTAAGAGAAAAAGAACTGGACCACTGCTCAGTGGTCCAAGGTCCTATTTTCAGATGAAGATCTGAGAGACCAAGAATCCTTCAGAGCTGGAAGTCTAGTGTTTTCAGTTTCCACAGTCAGTGATGGTTTGGGGGTGCCATGTGATCTGCTGCTGTTGCTCCACTGTGCTTTATCAGGTCCAGAGTCAATGCTGTCAGCCGTCTACCAGGAGATTTCAAAGCCCTTCATGCTTCCATCCGCTGAGAAGCTTTATGGAGACTCTGATTTCTTTTTCCAGCAGGACTTGGCCCCTGATCACAGTGAAGCCAAAACTACCAGAAACTGGCTTGCTGACCATGGTAGTACTGTGTTTAATTGGCCAGTCCACTGGTCTGACCCGAACCCTGTAGAGCAGTGAAACTCAATATTGTGGCTCTCGAGCCACATGTGGCTCTTTTGTGACAATTTGTGTGATTTTATATCTTAATTTTAAATATTATTCCCAGAGAAAACCTTAAAAATGGGAAACTTTTTTGCCACTTTTCACCCATTTAAGCTACCTTTTGCCATTAAATACCACTTTTTACTACTTTTTTACCCATTTTGACAACTTTTGGCAACTTTTTACCTGTTTTTTTGCCACTTTCATCCCATTTTTGCCCCTTTTCACCAATTTTTCTACCAATTTTCACCAATTTAAGCTACCTTTTGTCATTAAATACCACTTTTTTCCTAGTTTTACCCATTTTAGCCACTTCTTGTTGACACGTTTATTCCATTTTTGCCCCTTTTCACCATTTTTGTTGCCATTGTTAACCCATTTAAGCTACCAATTGGTATTCAATGTCACTTGCTTCCTCTTTTTTCCCCGTCTTTTCACCAATTTTCACCAATTTTAGCTACCTTTTGCTACTAAATACCACTTGTTTCCTATTTTGTGCCCATTTTTGCCACTCTTGACTGCTTTTTGCCTGTTTTAGTCATTTTTCACTAATTTTTTTGCCACATTTGGCATTTTTGTCACCTATAACTCATTTTTTCTACTTTCTGACCCCTTTTCCACTTTTGTCCCCATTCTCACCCCTTTTCACCCATTTTTGTTGCTTTTTGACCATTTTTGCCACCTTTAACTTATTGTACTTCAAGCTGTTTTTGCTTCACTGCTTAGATTGTGGCTCTTGCAAAGGTATTTTTCAACAATTTGGCTCTTTGGTTGAACAGGGTTGAGTAACACTGCCGTAGAGAATCTCTGAGGAAATGTCAAGAGGAAGATGAGAGACACCAGACTCAACAACAGACGAGCTGAAGGCTGCTATCAGAGCAATCTGGGCTCGCCACGGACTGATTGCCTCCATGCCACATGGCATAGATGCAGTAACTTGTGCAAAAGGAGCTCCAACCAATTACTGAGTGCATAAATGGGCATAAAGTCAACATTTCTGTACCATAAAGTTCCACTTCTTGAGAAAGAAAAGCTTTTTTATGATATTCTAATTAGATTCACAAGCAGTTCTCTAGTTTTTGCCCGGAGAGCTCTGAATTTTGATTTTCTCTAAACTCAAGCCAAGCTCCCAGGCTTTGAAAAGCACTAATTCTTTGAACACTTTTGTTGTGACTTTGGCTGCAAAAGATTATTAGAATTCTTCTGCTCCAGTGTTTTGTGTTATGGGCTTACACATGAAGGTGAATGACTCATGATAACTTAATTAAAGTTTTATCACAACTCTAATGGCCTTTGGAATAAAGTAAAAACGAAAATGCGTCCTTGTTCGGGGTTTGATTTGATTCTGAATTCTCCTGCATGGGCGTCATCGCAAAATCTCAAACTTGTGAGTGAGGAGGCGGGTGAAAGCTGCTGCAATTATGTTTTCATCTCTTTTAAGGCTCAAACACAGAGAAAAAGGTTCAAACTGAGCTTTCACTTGTCACTGGAGAAGCTAGAAAAGGAGCAAATAGCGTTTTTACTCTGCAGCACTTCCACTTTGTGACGTATTCAAAGCTGTCACACTCATCTACACAGCGCTTTACATTATAAGAGACTCAAGGTCTCATGATTGTCTTCATCCACCAAATAAAAGGAGACCCCCCTTGCTTCTGGAGTGCTTTAAACTGCAACTCATTTAACTCACAAAAAAAAAAAAAAAACAGCAAATTAAGTCGTTGAATTGGAACAAAAGAGGGAAAACACTCAGACAAGCTGTTAAATTTTACCCATGATTGCAATATCATCCTGGATAAAATAATTGTTTGGGTCTTAATATCAGACTGTTGATGAAGTGCTCTGGAAAACTTTCAAAGGTGAAATAATCAAAACCTTGATGTTTGAATATGTGGCGTCAATGTGGAAACTGGCAGAACTTTTTGTGAACAGATTCACACAAAGGGTCTGATTACAGAAAGCTATGTGAGCCTTTCTGTCTAAACAAAGATTCAGGAGGATTGAAGGAAAAAAACATCAATGATTTAGTCTTTAAAATGGAGCGAAATAATAAATGTCGTGAGCTGACTCATAACTTTAACACCAACGTTTGCTCCAGCAATCAATATTGCAGAGGAAGTCTTTTATGAAAGCCGGTATCTGATTTCATAGCTCTACCCTGGGCTGAGGCTTTATGACAGTGAATGTAACCTTTTCTGCTTATTTGGGAGTTTTTGTTCCTGTGAGAAGTTTTTTAAGTTTCTGTAAAGCAAGATCAGGTCAGGGTCAGGTAGGAGAGCATAAGCCGGTTCCACATCAGCCTTGGTGCTCTACTGCTCCGGCCTCATCATCATGCCCCATCTCTCCAGGTATCTTCACATCTGACCTCTCCTTGACCCAAATGGCTGCCCTGGCATCCAGTATGCAGTGAGCTGAAGCTGACTCTTCCCATCCTCGCTTTCCTGAGCTTGTTAGCATTAAACACATGGATTTGCCAATGATACCCAATGTGCTGTAGAAAACTTGTCCCAAAGGAGTCAAGTCGGCGCCTCTGGCAAACATCCAGACCTCACAAAGGTATAGTAAGACTGGGACGACCAAAGACCTATAGACTCTGGCTTTTGTCTGCATGCTCAGATAGCCAGAGCTCTTCACCACTTTGCCAAGCGAACCTATTTGCCCCATGTGCGAATCCAGGTCTGTGGTTGGTCTCAGCCTTGAGGTCAGTGGATTGATGGATTACGCTACCAAGGTACATGAACTGCTCTACAACTTCTATGCTCTCACCGTTCACAGACACAGATCTGATGGTAGCATCCAAGGCATCCCCAAATGCCTGGATATTTGTTTTGGCCCAGGAGACGTGTATTCCCAACGTTTCGACCTCCTAACTCAGCAAGTTAAAGGGGACATATTATGCAAAAATCACTTTTCAGGCTTTTCTAACACAAATTTGTGTCTCTGGCCTGTCCACAATCCCCTTAAGTACCATAAAAAGGTGTAAAGCCTGATTATTCTTGCTGGTGTTGGAGCAGCAGATCACAGATCCTGTTCAGCAGTTTCAGTGCAAGGACCTTGCTCTGTACTGGGAGAAGTGTAATACCCCCTTTCACCTGTTCCCTTCCAGATAGGAACAACAATATCCCTCTTCTAGCCTGTAGGGATGATGCCTGGTCTTCATACAGAGAAGATGAGAGCATGCAACCACCACCTCCTAGACACTTGGTGGGTCACAGCTTACAGGTGGGTCCACGCTCACTGCGACTGTGGCGTCCATTTGGGATAGATCTGCTTGATACCTCTCCTCAAAGCCAGACTATTTTCCTTGATGTCCGACTCCCCTGCCAGGGGTATACCATCAGGCGTCTTTACTGCAGAGAGATGTAGGGAGGATGTAG
Source organism: Cheilinus undulatus (assembly GCF_018320785.1). NCBI lineage: Eukaryota > Metazoa > Chordata > Actinopteri > Labriformes > Labridae > Cheilinus > Cheilinus undulatus. Next base: position 46,533,219 of record NC_054868.1, read on the forward strand.
CGGCTTTGAGGCTCTGTATGACCCTTTAGGCCATGCAGGCATTACTTGCATCTCTGCATTGCCCTTGCAGCCTCATGCCTCAGTCTCCTGCCCAGTTTGGTTTTGCCATCAAGTCTAGCCTCAGTGGTATTAATGGTTTCCTCAGAGATGGGACCCCACTTCTCCTCTGGAACCTCGGGATGTATTAGTGGGCAGCAGCCAGGGTACTAGAACTGAAGTCTGTCTACGTGGGACAATATCTTAAGGCCCCTTGGAGTATGAGGCCCCAGGCAATTGCTTACCTTTGCTTAATGGCAAACCTTCCTGGCAAGGCTACCAGCATTGAAATTTTTCATCTTTGCATCTTTGCTCAGTTATAACAAATAGACAAGAGAAATAGACTGAAACACAACCTGTCAACCAGAGAGAAAACACATTAGTCCACTGTGGTGAGAATGACAGCGGGGTATGCATAAATTGTAACTGAGTGGATTGATCAAAACACTTTATGACAGGGAATTATTAATTCACTGATACTGAGCTCACGCCGGTCCATGATATTTTAATTTCACCTTCCAAGTTAATTAAATGAAATCGCCTTTTCTCCATATGATCTGGTGTCACGTTTTAACCGGGGACAGCCTTTGTTCAGGGGACAGTGGATCTGTGGCTGCAGTCATCAGAGGGACCCCAGAGCTCAACACTTATCAATATTAACACAGAGACAGGGTGTGATGGATCAATACTGCTGCCTTATTCAATTATTCTGCACAATTAGATTAAACTGTATGCATTTTTTCCATGGCACTGACACTGGTTGGGGGGACTAGTTAAGTATTCTGACTGCAGAGCTGCTCAGTGACAGGCTATAGGAAGCATTTGTCATAATGTACATGCAGTAAGAATTTTTATGGTTTCATTGAAACATTCATTAGCCTCCATGGTTTCCTACACAAATAGTCATTAATTTTGCTACTTATATGTTGCTTTAATTTTGCTCAGTTATAGTTTAAACACACCAAAAAAAAATCATTGATATCCTTGGTATGTTTTATAGATTCTGTTTGAAATCTGGCAAAATATGTCACATAAACTAATATTTTATTAATCCAAATATTCACTTCTATAAAAGCTCATACAAAAACCCTGGGGCATAGCTAGGTGTTTTAGGTCCCCAGAGAGGATATTACACAGGGCCCCCCTTAACCTGATAGCCAAGCAACAAATGTTTTTCAAATGTCTATGCATTTTAATGTTTTTTTTTAACCATAATTTCCCCATTTAATTTAAAGTGTTTGTTTATTTGTAAAGGGACCATACACAATAATGAACATAAATGTTGCCATTTGAGGCATTGTACCAGAGTAAGGTTAAAGCTCATTTACTTCTGCATTTATGAGCAATAGTTTTACTTTGGTTAAATTAAATTTACCTGCATTATTTCGTAGCACTGGAAAACACCATTTGGACATTTTTAAAGGGATACTTCAACATTTTGGCAAATACGACCATTGCCATAATCCCTATAGTCTTACTGATAGGTTCCTTTTCTTTAGTTGTTGGTGCAAGCTGTTTTTAGACCTGGGGGCTGATATGCCAGCTGCTCAGCTAACGCTATGGAGACCCATGGTATTTCCGGCTTTCCCTCATCAACCTCATCAAATACACAATCCAACAACTCCAAATCACTCTCATGGACAAGTTGTGACCTTTCTGGGGCCCAGCCAAACTGGGGGCCCATGGAGGTCAGCAAAACCATGGTCCATTGTAAAGTGAAGCTGTGAATAATAACCTTTCTTATCAAAGCAACAGAAAAATAATTTAATTGATGTAGTACATTGTAGCCTTTTTGAAAATGTAAACCCCTTTTCTTCAAGCAGAATTACCTTTTTATTGTTGACAATGTGGACAGCACACTGAACTACATAATTATAAAAGTAATGTCAGACTAAACCATGATGTGAACAAACATCAGGATGCCAGGAATTTAAGTAAAAGACACTGTGGAAGATTGGTATCTCCTGGTATCTCCACCCATAGATCTCCACCCACAGCTGCACTTGTGTTGGCACACTGGGTGAGAAGGAGCTGATTTGCATTTAAAGATACACACACCAAAATCAAACTTTTAAGAGCTGGTTTACACTGGGTTGTAAATCTCCTCTGGGGTTTTGATCCAGATTATATTTTGATAAAAACACGGCACAGATGCCTCATTTAGACCACAGAAGACCATGTTCAAAGGTGGAAAAGGCAGGGCTGAACCAAGCTGTTGTGGTGTCCTCTGTTTTGATGTTTTAATAGCTGTTAGGTCTCTTATTTAAACCAAACATATTGCATTGGTGCACAACTGATATGTGCTTGATTATCAAGAAACAGTTAAATGCATTCACACTTTACAAGTCTCCCAAAATCTTCAAGTTTTCTGCTACTGTTTCATGTGTGCACTGTTATTCTAATTGTCTGCTGACCTTTTTTCTCTCATCATACCCTGCAGCCATCTCTCTGTCTATACAGATGACAGTAATCATGTCAGTGTGCACTTATTAAAATTAGTGCCTACAGTCACGATAAAGAAATACAGCTTCAACATTGTCATTAATTAATGTCCTCCAAGTCTCTTTGGTCTATCTTTCTTACTCATACACTGTTTTGTGACAATCAGACAAGACTAAGTTGATGTATTTAAGCCAGGAGGAAAGTGGTTCCCAACGTTTTTCCTTGGAGATACTCAACTTGTATCTAAGAAAAGCTGAGCCCCCTTTAGACCCAGAGGAAAAGAGCTGACACACTGCTGTCAAAAATCAACACCAACCACAACTGTTTCATTGACATAACCCTTAGAAAACAGGCATATTAAATACTTCATACCCATTTATAATGAGGCTTTTGTCATGATTCTAGTTAATATGTGCACATCTACAACCTGTATGACAGAATATGTATCCAAAAGGGTGGCAGCAATCACCTCAGGATGAAGACTGCAATGCACAGGTGTGCAGGTAAAAGAAGAGGATGGCAAGTCCAAAGCTGGCATAAAACCTCTATATAGTCTTGATGTGCAAGAGTGCAACAATTAAAGGGATATTTCACTTCTCTCAGTGCCAGGTAAGGTCCTTGCATTGATTTTACTAAACAGGATCGTGGTCAACTACTCCGACACCAATGCCTGAACAGTCGGTCTTTACGCATAGGAAGTCAACAGTAGAATGCATCCTGGCCCTTTGATTTCTCACTTTCCGGAATTCAGTAGAGGGTGGCTTGAGGCCTACGTTGACTTCTGGAAGGCATTTGATTCGATGATGCCCTCTGGAGGATTCTGGAGCTCCGTGGGATCCCACAGTCACTCGTCCAGCTGATGCCTGCCCTGTATTCTGGTACAGAGAGTGCTGTGAAGTGTGGTGGCTCCACCTCTTACTTCTGCACAGTTGATTCTGGAGTGAGGTAGGGGTGCATCTTAGCCCCTTCTCTCTTTAGTACCTGTACAGAATGGATGATGGGACAGGTAACAGGCGCTAGTACTGTACTCAAGACCACACTATCTGAGACCAAGACTTGGCCACTGACAAGTCCAGAATTATTTCAAATATCTGAAAATGAGATGTTTATCTAGATGTGCCAGGTGAATGAGGCCTTAAGTAAGTGCTCAGAGGTATTTCTGACTAGATTTAAGATGGACTGATGTCTGAGCTTTGATGTCTTGATGGAAAATCCTGAGTCCAGCCAGTCTGAGACCGAGACAAGACTAAATAAAAATGTTCTGGTATCTCAAGCAGGACCAAGACATTCAAAATGTGGTCTTTAGACATGTCTCAAGACCGTTCTCGAGTACTACAACACTAACAGGCAAAGAACTGTGGAGTATCATTTGGCAGATCGCTGATGAGGATTTTTTTGATGATGCGTTGATCCTTGCAGGGACTGTAGATGTCCTTGTGAGGGCTCTTAACTTGCTGAGTGGGGAGGTTGTTGGGAATGCACTCTTCCTGGGCCAAACAAAAATCAAGGCATTTGGGTATCCCCTTGATGCTGCCATTGGAAGTTGTTGGGTAGTTCCCCGACCTTGGCAGCATAATCCATCAATCTGCTGACTGTGAGGCTGAGATCCCCTCCAGACTTGGACTCGCGCCTGAGGGCGATGGGTTAGCTGACTGGACTTCACTGTGACAACTTCTCTTGGTGCATTTTTGGGAATCGTCTAATGTTGTTTTGCTCAGGGGGGCGAAGATGGGAATAGCTGTTGTGCTTTCACGTGCACCTGGCGCCAGGGGCACGTGAAGGGCTAGGAAGATACCTGGAGAGATGGGGCATGGGTGGTGGTGAAGTGCCGAGCCAGCATAAGCTCCCATATCTGACCTGACCTAGACTTCAGTTGGCCAGCACAGCGATGCTTGAGGATACTGCCCTTTCTTTGTCTGTATGGACAGGAGCTTGTATGTGTGTGGTTCTACAACAACAGAAATAAAAGAAAGACAGATTAGAAAATATAAACAAGCACAGCAATAGCTAGAGTACAGTAATTGTCTGAAATGCCCTTGGCATAGCTTACTGAAAACACTTGGCATACACAGCACAAGTAGTCAATAAACTATTCATCTATTGTCACTGTCAACTCACTAAACACAAGATCTGTAATGCACAATGTAAAAACAGCAGAAACAATCATAATCTGAGCTCTGCAAGGATGATGCATTGAGGTGTGCTCAGACACTGGAGATGCAGGGTCAGTTAGGAAGAGCAGACGAAGCCCCTCAGATCTTTGGCACACCCAGTAGGGGGCCCTGGACCCCACGTCTGGAACCAATGCTAAAGGCTATACTCTGACATTTCTGCTCTGCTCATGTTGATGTGGTGAAACGAGGGAGAGAGGGAGAGAAGGGAGCGGGGGGTTCGCACTAAGGAGAGAAAGGGAGGGAGACAGGCTGAGTAAAGCAGAGCAGAGAGGGAGGGAGCAGTGAAGTTGACAGACAGGTAGTTTGTTTTACATTTGGGGCTTCAGTGACAAAAGGACAGGGCACATGTCAGCGCCCCCTAGAGCGTGTTGCCACACTAGGCGACCACCTACACGAGTCTAGGCCTGACCCTGGGACAAAGAGTTTGATATGTCACCTTGAACTTGTAGATAAAGCTAATTCATTCATGCATCATGGGTGCACTGGCAGAGTGAAGTGCAGGTAGACAGCGGGAGGAGTTTTTTCATCTCAAGGAGATAAAAATGGGATAATATTGGTGCTTTCTTCAAGGGCTTTCTAATCAAAATAACAACAATGCTAGGTCTAATTTGAAAATGATAAAAGATGCATGGGCAGATCTTAGGTTTTTTTTTTGTTTTGTGTATAACCATCCCCTTCCATACTATAATTATGCATGAACATACTCCCCCTCTCTCTACTTGTCATAATTATTTAATGTTTCTGTAGGCTAATGAAGCTCAATGAGGCTTCATGTTAATTTACACACGAAGTAAGAAAGTCAGCTCAGATCACAATTGTGCACTGGCAGAGATTGATGATCCAGCCCGGGAGGTGTGACTTGGGGTTGGGGAAATGAGGGTTTGTTTTAATTTCACTAAATTAAAACTTAGTCCAGCCTTTTTTTTTATCCTCAGAGATAAAGTAGATGTCGTGACATATCCACTTGGACTAATGATGTGTTGCTCATGAACGAGCTGGTTCTCTTTCATGTGAAGTTAGAGTGCTGTTTTCTTTTTTCTGTTTCATTTTGTTGTAATTCAACTGACAGAATAAAGGATTCGTCTCTTCTCCACTCTGCTTGGCCACAGACACACCACACACTGAGGACTCGTATCATATGAATCAGTGTGAGGAGGTCCAGTCTACAAGATGTTTTTGAGGAGGATGAGGAGGCTGAAATAGTGACTCATTACTCTCAAATCATACATATTCCTCCAGTGTAAAAATTTACATGCAAAGTGGAGCAAATCGCTTCTTCACACGTAATCTGTGCAGTTCCAGCAGATACTCTGGTCCATCTCTGCTTTACTTGAGATACACGCTGGGTCTGTTCTTGGCATTGGCCACTGCCACATCACATCAATCCACACACAGAAAACTGATCCAAACAGGAGTGAGAACATGCAGCATCCTGCGTATACTGTAAATCCCTATATCAACATTAAATCTCATCCTGAGGCATGAGCCTGAAGTCATCGCTCAGTTATTGGATCAGAGAGGTCACATGATGCCATGGGTGAAGAAAACTTACATTTTTGAGGTGGAAAACCGCAGGATTTGATATGAAATCACACATTCTGTCTAGAAAACAGAAACATTTTAACTTCCTGGTAGAAGCAATAAAGCCCCAGAATAACATCTCATAAAGGAAAAGTTGTTGACATATCATTCCCGCTAAAATTTGTATTTCTCCTTTGATCATGGCTGAGCAAGTGGAAGTAATAGCTGAGCATAGCCAAACAATCCAGAGCAAACAAGAGCCTGAATTTCCATCTCAAATTTGGAAGGCTTTCAGATATGAAAAAACCTGATGGTAGTCCACTTATTCTAAATACAAAGACTAAATGTAAGATAGCTGCAAAAATGAACACAGGGCAGGGCAATAACCTACAGGTAAAAGTGTTTTTTGGCTCCTGTAATCAATCAAAAGAGTGCAGGTAGCCATCCGGATTTTCAGAGCGGCAAAAAGAAACCAAAGACAATTTATCTGGCTGAAATGGAGCCGCAAGTTGAAGGAAGAACTCTGCAGAACGAATTGAGTTACTTTTCAATTAATTGCACGTTTGACTGGTCTCATATTGTAGGTGCTGTCAGGCCTGCCCACAGGGTCACAGCTGGGGACCCTGAAACCCCCAGAGAATGGGCCCTCCCCAGCTGTGATTTATTGTTGATGTCAGTGTGTTGGATGAGCAGCAAAAGTGCTAGCATTCCTCCTAGCTAACAGCTCCCTCATTCTTGAGCTGAAAAGTTTGAAGCTGTTATTGGGCTCTGATGTTGAAATTATTCATTTCTGCCACTTTTTGACCCTTTTTTTCAACCCATTCATGCCCCTGCATTTTGCCACTTTCAACCAATTTTTGCTGCTTTTTGCAATTTTTAGACACTTTTTGCAACTTTTAACCCCTTTTTGCTGCTTCTCTCCAATTTTGCCTCTCCTTTTTGCCACTTTTAACCATTTTGGCCCATTCCACTCAGACACTTGTAGCTCATTTTTGCACTTTTAATCCATTTTTGCCACTCTGTGCTCACATTTGTCTGTTTTGTCCTATTTCTTGCCCATTTAGAGACTTCGAATCTATTTTCCCATTTTTTGCCATTTTATTACAACCTTTCACACATTTTTGCTGCTACAGATATTTTTCCTAATATTTGAAGCCACTTGTAACACATTTTTGCAGCTTTCACCTATCTTGTTCACCTTTTAAGTCCCTTTTTTTCCACTTGTCCCAAATATTTACCAAATCTTTTTTTGCCACTTTTTGGCCACTTGTAACCCATTTATGCCTCTTTTTGCCAATTCACCTGTCAATTAATTATTGCATCTTTATTTGCCCCCTACATTTGCCATTTTCTTCCCATTTCTTGCAAATTGTTGCAACCTTTCAACCAATTTTTGCTGCTTTTTGCCATTTTTAGACACTTTTTACAACTTTTAACCCCTTTTTGCTGCGTCTTTCCAATTTTGCCTCTCCTTTTTGCCACTTTTAACACATTTTGGCCCATTCCACTGAGACACTTGTAGCTCATTTTTGCCACTTTTAATCCATTTTTGCCACTCTGTGCTCTAATTTGTCGCTTTTTGTCCATTTCTTGCCCATTTAGCAACTTTTAACCTATTTTCCTATTTTTGCCATTTTATTACAACCTTTCACACATTTTTGCTGCTACAGATATTTTTCCTAATATTTGAAGCCACTTGTAACACATTTTGCAGCCTTCACCTATTTTTGCCCCTTTTAGGTCCCTTTTATTCCACTTGTCGCAAATATTTACCAAATCTTTTTGCCAATTTTTTGGCCACTTGTAACCCATTTATGCCTTTTTTTTTTTTTTTTTCCCCAAATTTCACCTGTCAATTAATTTTTGCATCTTTTTTTCCCTACATTTGCCATTTTCTTCCCATTTCTTGCAAAATCTTTTCTGCTTTTGCCCATTTTTGCAGCATATAACCTTTTATTTGCCTTTTCCCATTTCCTGCCCATTATCAGCCACTTGTCACCAATTTTTGCCATTTTGCCTTTTTTTTGCAACTTTTGCTATTTTTTTTTTTTTTTTTTTCCAGTTTTTGCCCTATGGTACCACTTTTAATAATTTTTTTTAAAATTTATATTCCATATTAACCATTTTAGCTAATTTCTTCCCAATTTTGCCACCATAACCTACTTTTGCCTTTTTTTTTGCCCATTTCTGCAAAATTTTGCCCTTTTTATCTGACATGTTTAAGCAACTTTGCTGCTTTTTTACCTCTTTGCCCTGTCTTGTCCATTTACACCTTCTTCTACCTGTTTTGGTTTTTTTCAATTTTTGCCACATTTTCACATTCTCAACATTTCTTTTTGCCACTTTAACTCATTCTTGACACTTTTCAATTATTTGTGCCTTTTTCGCCCATTTTTGCCACTTTTCACCCATTCTTAGTCTCTTTTCACAATTTTCAGTTCTTTGCCATCACAGTGGTCTCAGTTAATTCTGCTTTATTTTCTGTCATCCTGACGTTTTTGTACCTCATTATTCATCTATAAGTCTGTGTGTCCATCCACATTATCAACATTACCAATAAAAGGTTGTTTTGTTTTAAGAAAAGGGGTTTACGTTTGGAAAAAGTCTATGTTGTACTGCAGCATTAAAATTCATGTTTGTTGTTGGCTTGATTATCTGGTTAAAAATAAAATCTTTTTTTTTTTTTTTTTTTTGGCAGCTTAACTTTACAATGGACCATGATTTTTCTTACCTCCACCTGTCCCCAGAAAGCGCCCCCCTTCGCACCCCTAATGGGCATCCTTGGGCGCTGTGCGGTTGAGAACGTGGCGGTGTGTGCGTCCGCTCGGTTTGTGTGTCCGTGGCAGCAGCTGCTTCCTCCCTGGCTTTACTCCTCTCCTTTTCCAATATTCAGTCCTGCAGTGGCGCACGCGGACTCGCTCGGTGCTCCCGCCGGCTCGCGCGCAGACATCAGAGGAGCCCGTTTAGTGTCAAAGGAAAGCCGACGGACACACGAAGAGCTCTGTAACGCCAATTTCGCACTCAAAGACGGATTTTAAACGATTCAGGAGTAACTTTACCACAGTCTCCGTCCGTTGTTTTCTCTGTTTCTTCTTCTTTCTTTCTTTTATTTTTCATTTTTTTTTGGCGCAGCTCCTCAGGCAGCATCTGAATGCCTCCTCAGCATCTACAGGCTTCAGCTTCAAAGAGGATCCGCTCACGGTCAGCTAACAATGACTGAAATGTGGACGATTTGCTTTCCATTCAAGGTAAAAATCATTATTTAACATTTTTCTCGTACAGAAAACACTTATATTTGTCTTTTATTTACTTGACGCTAAAATTAGTCGTTTGTTGCATGTGGTTTTGTTGGCAAAGTTTTAAGTTTTTACGTTTTCTCCCTTTTTTCTTATGCTAGTTAGCTAAAAATCCCAATGGAAAAGCCTTTTGAGTGACAACAATGCATCCAGAGTGACATTCTGCTATCTATCCATACATGAATATTTAATATTTAAGCTACATAACACACATTATTCTTTACCATGGCTTTATTCTTCAAATGACTCTCCATATTAACTCATATTTCCTCACTGCTGTTTCTTAAGTCTTACGTGGGTTAAGCTTTCCAAACACCTGCATAAGACGGTGTTTGCATATTTTTAGCCTCTCTCTTCTTCTTATGTGAAGTTTTCTTCTGTTACTTATGTGTAGGTGGGCACAGCCTCTGATTTCCGCCTTGTGTCTCCAAACAGATCTGATTTAATCTCCTGGAAGGACTGAAGGTGTGAGAGAGCAGTGAGGAGGAGGAAGGAGGTCTGCATGAGGTTTGCCTTTCTTGAAGGTGAGAAAGTCTATTAAGAGCTGCAGGAGGATTATCAGGTCCGGATTGCCACTCCCAGGAGGACAAAATGTACATATGTTACATAAAGACCACACATGGGCCAGTGAGGAACAGCAAGATGACTCCAGCTGACTCACAGGATCTGATTTAAGATGGGAGATCATGACCTGCCACCAGAGATTTTCCTTCAAGCCAACAAGAGGATAAAGTGACACTGGATATGATGTTTTTTGAGAGGATTTCCCACCTGTTTGGATTCAAATTTTCATGCTTTGCTTGTCCGAAGCATGCATCTTCAAATGGATTTTAGTGAGGACAAAGGAGCTGATTTTCTGCTCTTTTGTGAAATTTCCGATCTTAAATTCACTTTCAAACCATAACCCAGGCTAAGGGTCACGATCACTGGAACTTTAAAGATTTAGACTGATGTCAGAGAGGAAATTTTGCTCTTTTAAGCCCATTTTATTGCAAACATATGCTTTAACTACATCTGAGTCCAGCTTTTTCTTCTTAATGCGTTAAAACAATTGCACTAGCTCCCTCATGGGCTTCCCAAACAAAATCTATGATGTTAAGCCTAATATGAAAATGATTAATGATGCTTTTTCTTACTAATCTTGTCGGAACTTGTTGCTGAGACAGGTGTACGAGGCAAAACATCAACACAGCAGCATGCTTATATAATCAATCAGAGGAGGAAAGGTTAAGCTATTCTGCATTTTAAAGCAACAAGAAGGACCAACATAATGATTTTTCAGAGTTTGATTGAGCCACAAGGGGAAGAAGGGACCTGACAGTCCAATAGAAATGAGACTTTGGATACTGATCCTGCATCAAGAGGGGAAATTACCTGGATTACATGTTTACTGAGCTTTTTTTCAAAGCTGGAACGAGGGATGTAAAGATTTTTATCAGAAATCAAAGACTTTATACGCCTTTTTTGCCTGTCCTGCCGTGAGTTTGTCCCACCTGGGAGTGCAGCATGGATCTGTCCCAGGACCAGCAGTCTGGCTGGAGCCCAGTTCAGCCCAGCTTCTCTCCACTGCTGCAGTACGACAGCTCTCAGGAAAGATTGAACCACACAAACAGCCTCCACAGCTCCATCATGCTGTCCTCCAATTTCAGCTCATCTACTACCTCCATCCATCAACCTCTGCCCTCTCTGCAGCCCTCCTCTCTCACCCCCTACTCCTCTCCTTTGCTCTCTGCCTCGACCTCATCCTTCCCACAAACATCCACTTTGGTCCATCATCCCTCCGTCTCCTCCTTTCCTTTCTCCCTGTCCAGCTTTTCTCCCAACGACTTGGCCAATTTAGAGAGTATGCTGCTCTGGACTCTACACGAGCCCAGCACCATTGCTCTCACTGTTATGTACTGTCTGTCTTTCCTTCTGGGATTTGTTGGGAATTTAATGTCCCTGCGCGTACTCACCAACAGGCGAAGCAGGCGACTAGCTGGTGTCAGCGCAACACGTAATCTCCTTGTGAACCTGGCAGTGTGTGACCTGGCTGTGGTGTGCGTGTGCATGCCCATCACCCTGGGGAGTCAGATCTACACTGCCTGGGTGTACGGGGACCTCCTGTGTCGAGCTGTGCCGTTCACGCAGGCTGTCTCAGTGTCAGCCAGCGTGTTAACGCTGACGGTGATCAGTGTGAATCGATACTACAGTGTTCGATCACCTCTAAGAGCTCGCTCCATGTTCACCCGACGTCGGATCTTGGCCACCATCGCAGTGGTCTGGATTGTATCTTTTATTATATGTGCTCCTATTACGGTGATGAATCGACTACGGGAGATCAGCTTTGGGACGTTTGCTATCTTGGTTTGTCAGGAGGAGTGGCCTCAGCACCGCCTTAAACAAGGGTAGGTATCCCAACAGGATCAAGAATGTACCTAGGTTATAGATATCTAATTTCTAATCTATATAACGAAGTCATCTGTGCTTTGTTTTTAGCTCTTCAACTAAGTTTGTGATGTTTTGGCTGTTTATGAACCGTAATACAGCCTAAGGCTGGTGGTTATACTTGCTGTTTCACCTTATTTTAGCGTCCGCCTAGTGTCCTGATGTTGATGATTTTAGCTTACAGTCACAAAAATCCACTATCACAAAGTATTAGAATATCACAAAACACCAGTCCAAAAAGGATTTATAATACAGAAATGTTGACCTTCTGGGAAATTAAGCTAATTTATATATCAATAAGTAATTGGTTGAGGCTCCTTTTGCACAAATTAATGCATCTATGCAACTTGGCATGGAGGCGATCAGTCCGTGGCACTGCTGATAGCTGATAGCTGCCTTCAGCTCATCTGCATTGTTGAGTCTGGTGTCTCTCATCCTCCTCTTGATATTTCCCCAGAGATTCTCTAAGGGCTGGCTCAGACTACACGATTTTTTTGGTCATTCACGATTGCACCTTGCCAGACTATGCGACCAAATGTTATCCCGTCTTGACCGACAGCTTGGCCACACTACAACAGTGATCCCAGCCGCTCACCGTATGACGTCACCACTGTCTCTGTGACTGAGTGCGAGTTCAGAGGATGTTGGGGGCAGGCCAAAGAGTGTCAGTCACTCTGCAATGGGGCACCCGGTGTGACTGTAGCAGTCTTTTGCTTGTAAAAAAGTAAAATAAGAAAAAACTATGGATTGGAAAAAGAGGACAATATGGACTGGCTTGTGGGGCGTCTTGGACGGGTTGTTAATTATGTCACCCTACAAGACAGTTTGTCGTTCCTGACGCCCAAAACCGAGCTCGAGTTTTGACGATGAATTGCGAAAGTTGCAGTCGGGCTTAAATCTGACTGAATTCATGTAGTCTGAGCTGGTCTTAATGGGCTTGAGTCAGACCAGTTGGCTGACCAATCAAACACAGTAATACCATGGTCAGCAAACCAGTTTCTGGTAGTTTAGGCTTCACTGTGATCAGGTGTCAAGTCCAGCTGGAAAAGGGAATCAGAATCTCCATCAGAGCTTCTCAGCGGAGGGAAGCATGAAGGTCTCTAAAACTTCCTGGCAGACTCTGGGACCATGATTTCCTAATGAAATGGGAAATTTATTTTCATCTGGAAAGAGGACTTTGGACCACTAAGCAACAGTCCAGATTGTATTCTTTTTAGCCCAGGTGAGAAGCTTTCAACATTGTGGTCTGTGGCTCAGGATTGGCCCCACTAGAAACACAACACTTGTAGTCCATTTCCTGGACCCGTCTGTGTGGTGGCTCTTGATCCACTGACTCCAGACTCAGTCCACTCCTTGTGAAGCTCCCTTAAGCTTTTGAATCTGCTTTGTTTGACAATCCTCAGACAGCTGAGGTCACCCCTGTTACTTATGCTCCTTTCTTTGATGCTTTGATGCAGCAGCTAAGGACAGCCTATCCTTTCAGCAGGGACCTTTTGTGGCTTACCCTCCTTGTTGAGGGTGTCAATGGTTGTCTTCCAGACATTTTAAGTCAGCAGTCTTCCCCATGGTTGTGGTTGTGTGTATTGAACCAGAGTGAGAGAATGTAGGCTCTGAAACCTTGGAAATTGGACTTTTCCACATTATTCTAATATCTTGAGATAGTGGATTTTTGATTTTCGCAAGCCGTAATAATCAAGATTTAAACACAAAAATCTTGAAAATAGTTTGCTTTGTATGAGATGAATCTTGATTATATGGAATTTTACTTTATGAAGTAAATCGCCAGAAAAAATGAACATTTACATGATATTCTAGTTTTTTGAGATGCACCTGTACATTTGCCTGTACACTATATGGAGGACATCACTAGAGGGCACACAAGAGTGCAGACTATTCAACCACCTGGTGTGTGGGATATAAACTATTCAAGGAGTTTACTAATGTTAATTCTAAGATCAGTGCTAACATCATAATAACATTAAGGAAGCACAATCTTATCTGCATGACGTCAGTATCGGCTGATACAAACTAAAGAAGTTTATTATTAATATAGGTATCAGCAGATATTATAACATCAGATATTTTCTACCAGGGCCGGTTCTTGGTGTAGGTAGACTCCTAGAGTGCCACGCTGAAGAGGGTGCCAGTGTGAGCTCTTAATATTCTGAATAAAGCACCAGTAACAGGATGCCAACTCCTGAGCTTCTCAGTCCGGCCTCGCTTCACCACTCTCTCTTCCTATTTCTCTCTCACCCCCCCTCTCTCTGCATGCATGCCCGCCCTGTGACAGAGCAGAGCAGAGTGTTGCAGTGATTATATATTCTGACAGAAAAGCAACTCTGTTTTCTAATTGTTACAAACAGCAGTGACATACTTTGAGAACATTCATTATTGACAGTATGTTCTCCATCATTGGTGCTTAAAGGTCTGTAAATGAGTGAAACTTTGGTGCAAATGATGCTTTCATACAAACACACCACTGCTATCTGGTGAAAAAAGACAGAAGGAGAGAGGTCCGCTGATGATATGAGGTAACAGTGCAGACATTACTGATCCAACTGTAGTCCTTCCTTAAAACGTGTGTCAGAAATAACCTCAATGCAATGATGATAAAAATACCTTTAACTTTGTCTACAGCTGTGATTGTTAGCCTGTGTTTGATAACAGATGTTCATCAACAGTGCTCAAATCTAGGCTGATGCATTTGGATGTAAATTTGGGGATGAAATAGCATGAGAATAGAGCATGATTATCCAAAACTTCCTCCCTTAAGATTCCCTGTCATATCTCCTTATCTCAGCATGCTGTGAGCTTGATTTACAGTATAATGAAATATTAGATCATTGGCTTTGGTCCTTAGATTACTGTACACAATGAAGTAGAAATTAGCTTTAGTGTAGAGAACCTGATACTACAACAAAAAGGATTTTTTTTTTTTACTAACAAGATTTACAATTAAAAATGGAAATATGATATATTATTTAGACTCGACCACAGAATGTAGGACAGAGAGAGAGAGAGCAGTGTACAATACAGAAATGAAAGAAAGGCAGTTAATATAGGCTAAACAGTGTAATATCTTGGCTTTAAATCTGCCCTTATGGCTGTAAATTTAAGCTGTATGTACCAATAAGTTTGTGGACTCATCAGATACACTATATTGCCAAAAGTATTCGCTTACCTGCCTTGACTTGCATATATGAACTTAAGTGACATCCCATTCTTAATCCATAGGGTTTAATATAACGTCGGTCCACCCTTTGCAGCTATAACAGCTTTAACTCTTCTGGGAAGGCTTTCCACAAGGTTTAGGAGTGTGTTTATGGGAATTTTTGACCATTCTTCCAGACGTGCATTTGTGAGGTCACACACTGATGTTGGATGAGAAGGCCTGGCTCTCAGTCTCTGCTCTAATTCATCCCAAAGGTGTTCTGTTGGGTTGAGGTCAGGAGTCTGTGCAGGCCAGTCAAGTTCACTCACACCAAACTCTCTCATCCATGTCTTTATGGACCTTGCTTTGTGCACTGGTGCACAGTCATGTTGGAACAGGAAGGGGCCATCCCCAAACTGTTCCCACAAAGTTGGGAGCATGGAATTGTCCAAAATCTCTTGGTATGCTGAAGCATTTAGAGTTCCTTTGACTGAAACTAAGGGACCAAGCCCAGCTCCTGAAAAACAACCCCACACCATAATCCCCCCTCCACCAAACTTTACACTTGGCACAATGCAGTCAGACAAGTATCGTTCTGGCAACCACCAAACCCAGACTTGTCCATCAGATTGCCAGATGCAGAAGTGTGATTTTTCACTCCAGAGAAGGCGTCTCCTCTGCTCTAGAGTCCAGTGGCGGTGTGCTTTACACCACTGCATATGACGCTTTGCATTGCACTTGGTGATGTGTGGCTTGGGTACAGCTGCTTGGCCATGGAAACCCATTCCATGAAGCTCTCTACACACTGTTCTTGAGCTAATCTGAAGGCAGCATGAAGGTTGGAGGTCTGTAGCAGTTGACTCTACAGAAAGTTGGTGACCTCTGCGCACTATACGCCTCAGCATCCGCTGACCCTGTGCCGTCATTTTACATGGCCTACCACTTCGTGGCTGAGTTGCTGTCATTACCAATCGCTTCCACTTTGTTATAATACCACTGACAGTTGACTGTGGAATATTTAGGAGTGAGGAAATTTCACGACTGGACTTGTTGCACAGGTGGCATCCTAACACAGTACCACGCTGGAATTCACTGAGCTCCTGAGAGCGGCCCATTCTTTCACAAATGTTTGTAGAAACAGTCTGCATGCCTAGGAGCTTGATTTTATACACCTGTGGCCATGGAAGGGACTGGAACACCTGATTTCAATTATTTGGATGGGCGAGTGAATACTTTCGGCAATATAGCGTATATATTTAATAAAAAATAAAGTACTAAAAACAACCATGGATGCTCTGGACTGAAAGTCACCGTTAATGCGGTCACATGTCAAACTTCAACACCTATCCTGCTTTCGTTACCTTTATAGGTTTAATTACAGACTTCTAAACCAGAAGTCATCTTCACCAGCTCAGTTTGACAGATATGTTTGTCTCTGTGCAGTGACAATAACACATCAAACACTTAGAAAATTGTGATCTTGGTTTATTAGTGTCTTTAAACCTTCAGCTGTTAATGTTTCTGCGGTGTTGACTGTCACAACTTCTGCATCTCACGTCTGCGTCACAGTCATTCTTGAGGAGTTGCACAGCCAACATGTCAAACTGATACAGGAGATGCATCGGAGCAATGATGTGTCTGCATAAATGTAGTTAACAGCAAGTATATCTCTGGCCTAAGTGACAGAAGACTCAGCAATCTGAAATTCTGGAGGGTGATACCAATTTAAAAGTTTTGTTCTATTCGGATTTTGCCCCATTTTTGGCTGTATAATGACTGATATACTTCTGATAAGGCAGTCAAAAGATTGTGCTGAGAGTAGATTCTGAAGTCAACACAAGATTCTTCGGCTCTACTGAAACAGAGAAGCGCTCAGTGAAGAAAGCCCTAGCCTAGTTATGCCTTTAAGATTGACCTCCACAAGTCAACTGCAGACTGACAGGCAGCAAAAAGTTAGCACTTGTCCAGACTATCTTTGTTTCATTCAGTGAGTGCAAAGGCTGCCGATAAGAGGGGATAAAGGAGTCCAGCCAAATTGAGGCCCATGAAGGCCAGTAAAACCATGGTCAATTGTAAAGTTAATCTCTGATAACCAATTTTTTTTTTACCTGAATAATAACCACCCTTATCAAAGAAAAAAATGGTCATGCTGTAGTATGTAGTGTTCTTAAAAAGGTAAACCCATTTTCTTAAACCAAATGAAAATGGGTTAAAAGGGGCAAAAATGGTGGCAAAGCCGATTTTTTAAGTAGCAGAAATGGCTGTAAAGTTTCAAAAATCTGTTCTAAGTGGACAAAATGTGTTAACAGAGTCAAAAATAAGTAGAAAGTTTAAAAACCAGAAGAAAAAATAGTGAAAAGTGGTTTGAAGTGGCAAAAATGGGCATGACAAATTGTGAGATGAAAAGTGGCATAAATACGAAAAGAGTGTAAAAAAAGGGGTGAATAGTGGAAAAAATTGCTTAACAGTGGCAACAAGTGGCAAAACAGGCATAGAGTGTTGGAAAGGGTTTATAAATTGTAGAAATTAGTGGAAAAGGTGGTGAAATGAAATGCAAAGTGTCAAAAATGGGTTAAAAGCGGCAAATATGTGAAATGGTGGTGAAATAGTATTGTAAAAGTAACAGAAATGGTTTGAGACTGGCAAAAACGTGTTTAAAGTGGCAAAAATGTGTTAATAGAGGCAAAAATAGGTAAAAGAGGTAAAAGGGGTTCAAAGTGGCAGAACCCAGCAGATAAAAAGGGGGAAAAGGGGGTCAAATGGCAACATGGGCATGACAAACAATGAGATGTGGTTACAACGGGTAAAGAGTGTAGAGAATTACTCGACAAAGGCAACAATAGTTGGAAAATGGTAAAAACAGGCAGAAAAAGTGGTGAAAAGGGTTTAAAGAGGGCAGAAATGGATGGAAATGGAGGTAAAATGGGATTAAAATGGTATTAAGAAAGTAGCTAAAATGGCAAAAATGTGTCAAAGTGGCAAAAATGGGCAAAATTGTTCAAAATTGATGAAAAGGGGCAAATAAGAAAGACTAAAATGGTTGAAAGAAGTGGTAGAAGAAGGCAAACTGGGTTAAAAGTTTGCAAAATTGATGAGAAGTGGCAAAAGGGACTTAAAAAGTGGTTAAAAATGGTACGAATAATTAACTTAAACATCAGACACAATAACAGCTTGACACACTGTTAGCCAGGATGCTAGCACAACTGCTACTGAGCCAACACATATGCATTAATACTATCAACGGCCCAATCCCAATGTTTGCACTCACACACTCGCTGACTTTGAGGCGTGCTCTCGCTCAGTCCGTGAGGGCTGTCCCACTGACTTTTTGAGCCCTTCATGCACCCTTTGTGGGTGGGCATCTCTGCAGACTTAGTGTGAGGGAGTTACCCATAGTTCATTGCACTGTGACGTATGACAGGGATTCTCAGGGGATACCTGCTGGTAAACGCTTCAAAATTGAAGTGAAAAGAGCAAAATTGTAAACAAAAAACATGGAAGGTGCAAAAAGGGGTGGATGTTGCAAAAAAGACGTAAGTATATTATATAAAAAGCCTTCATCCACTGAGAAAGGTATATAGGTGAGGCATGCTTGTTTTTATCTTTGTTCTAAGCTCTTCAAGATACCAACTGTCAACAAAAAACAAAGAGCTGTTCCATTTCTGTTCCTACCACTTCGAGCCCTTGCAGCCTCTTGCACTCAATCCCTTTGCAGGTGAAGTCAGTTAAGTCAATAAGGGCTCAGGGCTCAGGGTTTAGGGAGGAGTTTGAGATTCAGCCAACAACTCCAAACTGGGAAGGGCCCGTTCTCTGGGTTTGTCCAGGGCTGGCCAAATGTGTGGGCAGGCCTGGCTAGTACCCCGACACCTCCAGAGGACTGTACAGTGATCTCCAGCCTCCCAGAGCCGGCCACCTCCATGCAGGCTCTCACCGCCCACCATGCCGACACAGAGACAGTCTTTATCTGACCCTTCCACATGGCCATCACAGCCCAAACAACATTGCTCCTACTCGAGCAAATAGCTCATAATTTCCACCACCAGAAGACAAGTATTCCTGGTGCTGACATCAAACATGAAAAAGAACTGGAAAGAGAAAACGAAAATAGAGAAAACTCTGAGCTTAGCAAGAGGACGGGGGAGGCAGAGACAGCGACAGTATACATGTCATGTTAAACAAGGATAAGAGGGCTGAAGTTATGACCTATACTGTCGACTTCAGCAGAATAACAGCACAGTAAAACTTAATTCTAGCAGAAATGTAGATACAAGAAAAAAATGTTGCTGCCATATTGGATATTCCTCACCTTCACACTGTAGCTGTGTCCCATTTCAGGGGTAACACCCTCCATTGAACCCATGCTTTATTTTAAACTTCTCAGGCCGAACTATAACCAGACAGGTTAGTCTGAGAAGAATTCCCTGTTTTTATAACTGTCTGCCCTTACCTGTACCCTTTAGTTTCTAAGCACCATCACTGTCTCCTAGCAACCTAAAGAGCTGCACTGGAACTAGCTAATGTCACATATCTGGGAATATTACCTCTAGTTATTGAAAGTCTCAAGGCCTATTTTTTTTTAACACAAGTATAGGTAGGTGTTTGGTTGAATTGAAACCAATTACTCACATTAAAGAGTGCAGTCCTCAGCTGCTGGAGCGTCTGCCAGCTCATTTGAAATGATTTGCAATGAGTCTCAGGAAATGTTTGCCTTGAAGGGCCGCTGTGATGTAAACACTCCTCAAATGTGCTCACTAAAGGATGCAGCCATTGAGACGGTATCTTAATTATCCCTAAGACCTTTCTCCTGAGCTCACCTGTACTAACAGTTGGCACGCTGCTGTTAATGGCTTTCATTTGGATTGGCTGTAACTGCAAAACTCGCCGCAGTTAAAGCTGTTTGTCTAAGAAGAAAAATTTAAAGTAGAAAAGATGATATGTTGACCTAACGTTACTAAGCTGAAGTTGGCCGTAACATTAGTGGTGTTTAGCTAAGTCACAGTGACGCTATGTAGCAAAGTTTGCTGCAAGGTGATGTTATATGAGATGTTACCGACATAATGGATGAGGTTTTATATCCTTGTCCCAAATAGACAAAGATAGGGCAAGTTGATTTGTACAGCACTTTTCAGCAGCAAGGCAATTCAAAGTGTTCACACAGGACATCAAAAACACAATGACAGTGGGGAAAAGAAACACAACAGAAACATTTGAAAATTTAAAAAGTGATTTAAACAGTCAATAAAACCCACAAAAGATAAAAACAAAGATCACAAAATGATGTCCGTGGTAGATCTCTCTTCTCCTCAACTCAATGGTTCAGAACTCGACAATAAAGTCAACAAAAGCCAGATGATGCATTAATGATCCCAAAACCCAAAACTCAATTTAAAATAGAATATCAATGCTCCCTGGACTTCTAGAAAAAGTGAAATGTTTTTGTACCAAAATAAATGTATAGACTTTTGTAACCTGATACGCTAGACTGTTTATCTGTTTTATCTGATATATTTCACATCCTTCACTCTTACAAGTGTTTAAGAGGAGCACAACCTCTTTCCTCAAATGGCACTGATTGGTTGGGTAATTTTTCCAGGCACTAATGTTCCACACTGGAGCTCTGCAAGATGGAGCTGCCTGATGACAGACATGGAATCTGACCAATCCATTGGCTTTGCAAGGTTAATATCTTTGATAGGCCTGCATCAGCCAGATACTAACAAACTGATGTATCAGTCAAACTAACTAAAAGTGAATGGCATTTCTAATGCAATCGACTTTACTTTCAATGTGCTGCTCAGTATTTGGTAGTGGATACTGGGCTTCACGGTGGCGGCACAGGGGTTAGAACAAGAGGGTTCCTGGTTCATTTCCTGGTCAAGGCATGTTCTCCCTGTGCATGCGTGGGTTCTCTCCTGGTACCTCCAAAGACATGGTTGCTAGATTAACTGGTGACTCCATGCAACTGACTGGCACCAGTCCAGGGTCTACCCGCCTCTCGGCCAATGATAGCTCCCCCCACCAGCATAAGTGTTGTAGAAATGGGATGGATGGTAGTGGATAGACTACTTTATTTGTACCTGTAGGTGGAATTGATTTGAGTTGGCCTCCTTTTTTTTTTACACAAAAACAGGAACACAAGACAAGATGATACATTATCTAATGACTGTGGAAATAGAATAAAGCTGTCTGCTTGGCTGTTCAGCCCACTGAAATACCTATCTGGAGTGTTTTCCTCCTTTTTAGAAACAAGTCTGCAGGCTGACATAAGCAAGACAACATAAATCTAAGCCTCAGTGGTGGTTTTAAATCTTTGCTCCATTTAACTGCTTAATTTCTCTCCCAACTTTTACTGTAACAAGGAGATTGAGGCTTATTTTGATGTCTCTGCATCAAAAAGCAGGCATGTATCTTAAGTAGAGGATGTGTTGTTTGTTGTCTCAGGGATTGTCAACGAGCAGCATGAGGTAACACGAGGCAATCTAAGACAAAACAAAAGTTTGAATTTGCTTGTGCTAGTTTTAAAGTTGGTTTTTGTTCTGTTTTGGAACCATGAAATGGGACAATTGTACAGTTGAAACCTGTAAGGTCCTTAAATTCCTGCATGAGATGCTTCGATTTCATAATCAGCAACACTTTGTACTCTAACACAGGTTTAGAGACAGACTTTGCTCTATTTTTATGCCTCTCGGGTTTGTGTTACTCAATCACAAGTTGTGAAATTACGTCTAACAACTTATTTGTGAACTCCCTGTGCTTTGTCTTTTTGGGCTTGAATGCCACAATGGTTTCATTGTTATTGTTTGCTGCAAGGTGTTAGAAAAAGTGTTCATTATAAAACGAGAGTGTTGAACCTCATTCTCGCTCAAAGACGGATCTGCTGCTGCTGATGTACTCATACTGAGATTTCTATTTAAGTGATAGAGACAGGAGCACATTAAAGAGAGATGCAGAAAGCCTATTGTGCTGCTGATTACAATACTTAGGGTTCAGTTCATAACTTAACAGGGAGGATGATATAGTAAAAATGCATGCAGCATATTAGGAGAGTATGAAGCAAGTCCATGCCACTTTAAAAGTAATTTTGAGTGTCTCATCTCTTATTTTTACAGAAAACACTACTATTTTTGCATTGTCTTAAATTATGTACTAGGAGGGAATTAAAGCAGTGTCTTATGTTTCATTGTTGACTCTTCTCCCACAGATACAACGTGCTCCTGTTTGTGATGCTGTACTGCCTGCCTGTGACGTTTAACCTCACCATCGGCTTCCTAACCGGCAGGCGGCTTTGGGGAGGAAAAAAATCCACTTTCGCAGACTTAGACCCTCGCAGCCAAGCTCTGCACGTGTCCCGCCTCAAGACACGCCAGAAGATCGCCAAGATGGTGGTGTGTTTGGTGCTTCTGTTTGCTGTTTCCTGGCTGCCTCTCTACTTGGCTGACCTCTGGATCGACTACGATCAAAGTCCGCCATCTTGGCTTCTACAGACACGTCCGTTTGCCCAGTGGCTCGGCTTGACAAACTCCAGCCTCAACCCCATCTGTTACTGTTTCATAGGGGATCTATACCGCTCTGCGAAAGTGATACGGACGAGATACTACCAGAAAATGGCCGCTTTCTTCAGCTCTGCCTCGTTCTCCAGCACAGTTACGGTGACGACTCCTGTCGCCGTGATTTCAGAAACTAAAGTGACTTCTGTTGAGCGCCACAATATTGCTGCGGCTGCCGCTGTGGCAGCATCTGCGTCGATTGTGACAGTCCCCAGGCTGTTGAGCTTGGCGAGAGGCCAGGGGCTGGGGCAGAAGGTCGGAGACAGCTCAGACAGCCGAGGAGGATCTGACCACAGCATCTCAGACTGGTGTCGGTCCAGTCCAAGTGTGTGTGGCAGCTCCTTATTTCCCTGCCAGCTGCACACACTTCAGAACTCCATGCAGAGAGCGAACTTCCTGCCAGTAAGAAGACACTCTGTGAACGAGAACTTGGGATCATTACCCTTGAGAACGGAGTCTGTGGAAATAGACATTCTGCCTTTAAGGAGTTATTCAGGGGACAGAATATATGGTCCGTCAAATGATAAGAGAGACATCATTGCCATGGGCAGGGACGCTCTGTGTTACACCCTGCAGCACAGAAGCAAAACATCACAAACTGACTCTTTGGTAGGAGACAGGGAGGATGAAATGACTGACATGACAAGCCTATGAAAGCTGCAGATTAGCCGATATGTCAGCAGGGATGACTTTTTCTCTTTTTGTCACACACAGCTCCTGATTCACAGTTTGCGGTTGGCTGCATGAGTTAATCCCTCATAAAAGCCACTGTTTGACTTAAGGCTAAACTGACCTTGTCTACACTCTCGCTCTGTTTCTGTGTTATATTCTCTTTGTGTCCTGGAAAGCACGGGGGGATCTGGGGCTTCTGTGTGCACCAATGAAATCAGGTTTTTGAAGTTGAGCAGAGGGAGAGGCGATGGAGCGAACCCTGCAGGGGCAGAACTGAAGTGTCATTTAGCCCTGGGCTAGAAAGCCATTTATCAGTTAAAGGGACGAATGCCAGCAGCAGTGTGCCATCACACACAAAGCATATCATAAGTAATTCAGTTTCTCTCCACAGCTGGGTCTAATTTCTGCTTAAAACAATAACACAGCAGGATGCAACTGTGTGATAAGTTTGTTTGTATTCCTCTCTTTTCTTTCTAAAAGCCTTTTTAATGGTTTTGATGCTCACAAAAAGGTCAAATCCCGCCACAGTATAATGAAGGAACATGTTGTATCACACATTAAGCATGCACCGAGAGTGGCTGGCATGCCTGTGTGCGGATAATGTCACCATCAGCGTCTGAAGACTGTGAGAGAGACATACGGAAGCAGCAGTTGTCCATGTGTGCAGCCAAACAGGACGTTATCAGGGAATGTGAGATAAGCTGTACATACTGAGAAGCAGACTGTCAGAATAAAGTAAATGTTTTAGAATAATAAGATTTCTGTTGTATCTGATTTAAAAGCCAAAACGCAAGTATGGTCAAATCGCCCACACAAAATTTAAAGGGTCAGCCCACCCAATTAACTGAAATTTAAAAGAAGCAACACATTTTTACAAACCAATTATTTCTTACATAGGGACAGGTTTTGGTAATTACCCTATGTGCTTTACAGCCACGTTTACGTTTGTTTTGTCCTCTTCCCATTTCTTGCAGACACAGTGCGTCATCTCTGAATGTGTAATTGCAGCCCCGTCTCATAGAAATCATGTTCATTTGCAACTAATTTGCAACATCAAATGCATTTTGGGGAAACATAATGCAGAGGCAATTATGTGTGCTGTTAACATAATAAAGAAATGATGTTAATTAACATATCTTACAAGTCTTATAAAATGCATTGCCATAATGTGATTACTGACAATACAAAACAATCTTTCTAGCATCTTTAGTTTTTCTTTCTATTTCTTTAAAATGAACCCAAATTGAATCCACATCTATCTGAACATGAATGCTTTTTTGCCTCATCTTAAACAGACTGCAGTGTGAAAACACTTACCTACACTTACTACCATATATACAAACAGCTAAGGTTAGGGTTAGGTATCTGTGGGTTTTATTCAGATGCTGGTGCTAAATCAGTACTTTTTAAAAGGCTTACGTCTAAATGGTGTCTAAATCTATAAGAGAAAAAAGTGTTCATAAAGGCCAGCAGATGAATAAAAGCTGTCCAAGCATAGTAAATGATTCAGAAATAAGATGCCAATAGAATTTTACAGTAAAGGAAACAGCTTTCCTTTGGAGTGGCGGGTTGTTGGGTTGGGGAAGTCCTGAAATAAAGCACATAAATCTTAACCTGATCTGGAAAACCTTTGATATACAGCATTTGGGAAAGGGCAGAGCCTTTGGAAAAAAAAACTGGGAGGGTGATTGGATGAACATTCTGTCTGTCACATCTTCATGGGCCAATCAGAGCAACAAAACGTGATGTCGCCGCTACTGAGGCGCGCATGCTACCAAGGAGTAAACTCCATATAGAACTGCATAACACGAACCATGCATAACAACTCACTGCTGTTCTTTGTTCTTCTTGTAACAAAGAAATGTCGTCAAGTTCTGATAAAACTTGCGCTTTAGCAGGATCCACTCTAAGCTCTTCCACCATAATTGCACCGGCCTCTTGTTGCTGCTTGCATACGTCACAACTCCACTGTGCCCAAAAGTACTGCCCCTCATCGCTGATTGGTCCTGTCACTTTCTAACCAGGCCCAAATGGTTCAGACAAGAGCTTGGCAAAATGGATTCACCAGTGAGAAACAAGGAAACAGGCGTATCCATCTGCTTTGCAAGGTTACCAAAATCTGTCCTGTAATTTTGGAATGGTTGGTATCGAATATGTTGTTACCAGATTTCGATACTTATCCCTAGGTGCCCTGGTAAGTCAAGGGGGTACAGGTCACAGTGACCTTTGACCTTCCAAATATTCAGTTCACCCTGAGGTGCAAGGGTGAGTTTGTGACAAATTTGACAATATTCACAGAATTGATTTTTTGAATGCTGTGCTCTCAAGAGTTGAGATGACAGTTACCTTTGACCTCCAAAATCTAAGGTGAAAGTCAATGGGCTTCATGTTCAGCCCCTGCTTTTAAGTGGGATACTTAAAAGACATTTTTGAGCACTTTTATTCTGCAAAAGAGTCCAATTTAATTCAAAAACAAATGCATAACCACTTGTTTAGAACAAATATTGCTCCTAAGAAGCAATAGTGTAGGACATGGTCACTGCCATCCAATACTTTAAGTTTCACTTCGGTCATGATCAAGTGTAGCTTTGTGTCAGATTTGACAAAAAATCTTTTTTGAAATATTGTGCCCATAAGTATTGAGATCACAGAGACCATTTATCCAGACTGGACATTTTTGCAAAGTGTTAAAACACTGCAGAAAGTCACTGCTCTTTTCCCACTGTGGCTGACTACAGCTGCTGGAGTGTTTTCCTGCGAGTGCAGCTGCTTTTTACACCTCAGCTGCTGTAGTAGCAGATCTGTTTGAGAGCAGATAAGAAAAAAACTAGCGCCCCCTTCTGTTTCGAGGGTTAGAATAAGTGGAAGGCCTCAGCCGCTGATTTTTTCCCTACGTGGTGAGGCAGAGATGCAAGCAATGAGTGGGCTCTTGTTTCAGGTATCAACTGCCTGACCCAGCAGGCCGGTGACGCCCTGCTGATGGTTTGTGCTAGGCACGGCACTTGAGGCAGGTCGTATGACACTAAATGCTGCAGTGCCATTGGTTTTGGGCTTTAATTGGGCCACACACTACACAATAATTGCGCAGATCACCAGGATTTTTCCCTCTCAGACCTGATCGGAGGTGCTCTCATTCAAGACTATAAATATCAAAAACACTGACAAAGAAAGAGAGCTTGACTGAAATAGCAACTGCACTTGACTTAGCATTTAGCTAACAGCTAACCACAGTAGCTTCTTCACTCTAGTTACATTGGTTGTGCATATTTGGCATTTTGAAGGCCAAAACTCTGGTAGTAAGGTTCAGTGCAAGGTTGCACATAAGGGGGATAAAGGGGAGATCTTTCTGGGGCTCAGCCAAACTGAGGGTCCATGGAGGTCAGCTAAACCATGGTCCATTATAAAGTAAAGCAGTGTTAACCGTATTTTTTCTTTTTTACCTGAATAATAACCACTCTTATCAAAGCAACAAATATATATTTATTTATTTATTTATTTATGCTGTAATTCACAGCCTTCTTCAAAATATAAAATGGGTTGAAAATGGGTAAACTGGTGGCAAAGTTGGTTTAAGATGGCAAAAATGGGTAAACAAAGCAAAAAAACTGGCAGCAAATGGAATAAATAGGTAAGAAGTGTCAAAATTTGGCTGAAAATTAGGGAGATGGGATTCAAAAGTGGCAAAATGGGTCAACAGATGCAAAAGGATGGGTGGAAAGTGGAAAAAATGGGCAGAAAAAGTGTTGAAATAGGATACTAAAGTGTCAAAAATGGGTCAAAATAGGCAGAAATTGGTTTAAAGGGGACATATTTTACCCTTTTAAGACAAGTTTGTATTGGTCTCAGAGGTCCCACTCCAGTATAGGATTTTTGTATGTCTATAAAGCCCTCTCTTTCAGCCCAGCTCAGAATGAGCTGTTTCTGTCTGAGGCTTTAAATCTTACTGAGCTGTCTGACTCCGCCCCTCTCAGGAAATGGATGTGGCTTAATGAATGTAGCTCTGTGGAGGGCGGAACTTTCTTCCAAGAAGGGAGGGCCAATCAAACCTGGGGGCAGGGCTAACTCTCCACATGACATCATGAGGGGAAAACTTGTTTCAGCACTTATTTTCAGAAAGGTGGAAGGGGGGAGTCTGGAATTTGAGGGGATTGTGGACAGGTCAGGGGCACATATTTAGTTAGAAAAGCCTGAAAAAGTGTATTTCGCATAATATGTCCCCTTTAAAGTGGCTATAACATACAAAAAAAAGTGGTAAAAAGGGGTTATAAGTGTCAAAAATGAATTTAAAGTGGAGAAAATGTGCATAAAAATAGCTAATTGCAGTTAAAAATGGCATAAAAAGTGGTAAAAAAGGGGTTAATAAAGGGGAAATTGGTTAACAGAAGCAAAAATAGACAGAAAGTGGTAAAATGGGCAGAAAAAATATGTATAATTGATGAGAAGCGGCACCAATACTACTGATATATAATGATTCTATCAATAAATCAGACAGCCCCTTTGTGTTTGTTGGGGGTCCAGTGAAATCTGTGGGAACAGAATCTGTTGGTGGGAGTGCTGAGTTGATCCTTTTCTTCAACACCTTGCTATATGAACAAAACGATAAAATCTGTGATTTGTCGTCATGTTTGGAGTCACTGAAAAAAGGTCATGATTTTAGAAATCTTTCTATCTGTGGCAGGCTTGAGATTGAAAAGATTAGTATAACACCAACTCTGTTTTAAACAAGATCAAGTTGACTTTGAACCAGGCAGTTTTAAGGTCAGTTTGAAATTGAATACAATGTTATTTTCAGTCAACAGGGTCAGTGGAATTCTATGAAAGCACTTGCAAAAAACCTAATATTGCATTAGCTTGTTCCTTGTGCATTGCAAGGTTTGTACATGAGAACAAAACGTAACAAGGATTCCCTTAAAACACGTCACTCAAATACACTGCTGGAGGTTGAAAGCTCCACAGGGCCCCTTTAAAGAAGTTGTTTAACTAGCAGGATTACATCTTCAGTAATATTCATGTGTTTACAGTTTTCCTGATGACACAGAAAATGTCCAACCCCCTTCTGCGCCCCCCTGCAAAGCTCTGATTGACTCCTTTGTTTTTCCAATCAAGGAAACAAACTAATTAAACCCAAACTGCATGTGTCTTTCTAGTAAAGGTCAGTGAAAATGTTAGTGATTTGTGGTGAGCTGACCTTTTAAAAACAATTATTGCCGATATTGCACAGTCTCTGCTGTGAGCAGCAGCAAAGACCACAAGAGTAAATCTGCGTTAATGATTTATAAAAGAGAGTTTTGTCCAGAGATACAGCCTGTAAAACTATCTCATGCCTGCTTGAGAAAAGGTCTGAAACAGAGTGCAGAAACTGCTTGAAAGGTTAAAGAAATAAAACACACTCTCACACGTACACGGATGCATGGACATGGACGACAAAATCTAATCTAGCCTGAGGCTTGTGAGCTGGACGGAGGTGGTGAATTGCATGGACCTCTTTGACATCAAGCTGCTAATCACACTACTGTCCCTGCAGCGTCAGTGAAGTGGTGCATCACTCAAGGCATCAGACTGTGTGGAAACTGTCCTATTTATGTCATTCAGAAATGTTGCTTTGTACCTGAGAATCATTTCAGTGCCATTAGGATTTGGCTGTCCTTTATCTCTGTCCTTTCTTTAATTTCATCTACCTCTCTCTCTTTAAGAGGGCATGCTTGCTGTATAATGTGCATTTTGTGCTTCATTAAAACAAGCAGAAAGTTTGTCCTTGGTCAGCAGTAACTTTGAAAGTTTGTGCAAATCTGGTGAAACTTCAAAGAGCCTGCAGGACAGCTGGATTTAAAGAGCTTCTGTTTGGGGAGATTTAAAAAGTTGTCTTTAGCTAATAAGGTCATAATAGATGTGGGCGGCCTCACAAAGATAGATAAAAGGTTTCTGCACAGTTCTCGGATCCTCCATCTAATCTTCACTTGTTCCCTCGGGCTTGATTAAATCTTAATGGAATCTGAATATCGTTATGAGAAGCTCTCACTCTTATCAAACAAGTCATGAAGAAGATAGTCGCTCTCATCAAACTTGTGAACTGGACATCGCTCCATCATGGGTTTGATTAGAGGCTGTAGCAGGAAGAGGACATGCTAATTTTTTTACCCGTTAATTCATAGATGAGTAACAAGAAGTGGAACTACTTTGGTAAAGGTCTGGGGTTAGTGAGGCCTTTATTCAGATATCTTTACTCAAGATTCTCTAAATGCTTCTATTCTGGGTACTCAAGTTTTCCAGGATGTTGTGGAGTTCACTTCCAAACAAAAGTTCTTTTTCCTCTTTAACAGAAAGACCATAGCAGTCATATATGAGTTTAAATTGACAAATTTTGATGAAAGAGAAATGTGTAATTGCGAGGCCAACAGCAGGAATAGGATACCCTCCTTATGGAGTTTACCGAGGGATGCAGGATCAGATGAAGAGTACACTTCTGAGAACCTGGGCCAATGAGATGGCGTGAGTCTCAGGTATGCAGGATGAGATGAGCAGAAGACCTGTGAGGATCTGGACCAGATGTTGATGAACTGAATGGAGGCAGCTGGGGTGGAGGAAGGTTGCATCATCCACACTGAAATGACAGTGACTCTGAAAGAGAGGACAACAGATTTAAAATATGATAGGTGCATGATTGGACAACGAAGGTTGTGTCAGAATCTGATAAGCTTATTACTTAAAAGATTGAACGCTTACAATCAGCTGATTACTAGAGCAGGAGAAGAGAGAATGACAGGAAGGACAAATGAGTAAGAAACTGTTTTTAGGGCCCAAGCACCGACCTTGAGTCAGTCAGGACTCAGTTGTATCTTTATGTAATTTTTCTGTCAGAAGAATCAATAATTTGGGGGCTTTTGCATGCTCAAAAACTCACCAAACGTTACAGAAAACTGTCCCACAGTCGACAGGAAGTCAACCAGCTTCATCTCAATTTTATAATAAGCCATTTTTGATGGTGCCAAATGACTCTAACCTATTTTAACTTTTGCATACTGTATCCTGTGATCCTCTGCTCTTCTTTTAGGACAACAGTGTCACACTGAACATGCTCTCATACAATTACTCATTCATTGATAAACTGCTGCCATTGTTAACCAGCTTGCAGTAAAACTAAGCTACATCTGTAGATACCGCCATATTCTCCTCAAATGACACTGGTTGGTCTGTTAATTCTCAGACCAGGCATAACTGGAGCTTTGCGAGATAGAACCGTCCATAGACGGTGTTTAGAAACTCAGAGGTTGATTGGATGAACATTCCGTCTGTCACATCTTTACGGGCCAATCAGAGCAACAAAACAAATGACTTAGCTGCTACCAAGGTGCGCCCCTACGACAACTAAACTCCATAGAGAACTGCATAACACAAATTACAGCGACTGTAGACATGTCAGTACACGACTTTTGTCGTTTTTGAAAAGAAAACAACTCACTGCTGTTCTATGTTCTTCTTTAACGAAGAAATGTCATCAAGTTCTGATAAAACTGGCGCTTTAGCTGCATCCTGCAGATTGTCTTTCGCCATGACTGCACCGGCCTCTTGTTGCTGCCTGTTTACAGCTGCTTACTCCGCTGCGCCCGAAAGTACTGCCCCTCCTGTAACTTTCAAATTGGGCCCAAACGGTTTAGACGGGAGCTTTGCGAGATGGATTTGCCAGTGGGAAACATGGAAACGGGCAAATCCATCTGCAAGGTTATTAGTTTGCAAGGTTACTGAACAGTTGGTCATGGCACACGTCTAGGACAAGCTAGATGACAGTATGGACACTCATCACTTCTGCGATCCAACTGGCCCTGTAGCGCCAAATTATGTAATAATGCTGCATTATGTAATAACCCTAACCACAGCACTTAGTGTAGGCTCCAAGGTATGCCCTACCCAACTACCTTGCCCTGACCCTAACTGCTTAGTGGCTTACAAAATGTGGCGTTATTACATAATTAATTGAAAATGTATTACGTTATTACATAATGCGGTGTTATTACATAATGTAGCGCTACCAGCCCTCACTCACCTGGAGAGCAATGACTCTCATGCCGGATTGCTCCTCCCAGATTTTAGCTCTGCCCTTAAATACAATCATCCCACAAACCTTGATCAATAAACTGGCACTGCTGGCCATCAGGTCCCCTCTGTACAACTGGACTGTGGAATTTTTTCCCAAACAGCAACAAAGTGTGAAAATCTACAACAACACTTCCTCTCCTATGATTGTCAACACTAGCACCTCTACTGTACAACCTGCTGACATCCTGTATGACCGCAGAGCCACACAAGTAGTCATATTGTCAAGTTTGCCGGTGACAGTGATTAGTCTGAGTACAGGCAGGAGGTGGAAGACCTTGAGGCTTGGTGAAAGAAAGAAGAAAACCCACCTTGTTCCCCTTTACATTGACATAGCAGATTTAGAGGTGGTCTCCTGCATTGAATACCTTGGGGTGTACATTGAAGACCATCTAACATGGAGCAACAACACCACCACTATCAAGAAAGCTCATCAACGCCTGGACTTCCTGAGGAGACTGAAGCCAGATGGGCCGGTCACCTCAGATCTCACACCCTTCTGCAGGTGTGTCCTCACATCCAGCATCATGGTGTGCCTCGACAGCTGCTCTGCAGCAGACACGAAGTCCCTGGTAAAGTCTGCACAGAGGATCAGCAGCAGCAGTCCACCCACCATCAGTAATATTTACACCTGAATGCTCAGGACAAAAGCCTCCCACATTATAAAGGATCCAACACACCCTGCAAATTGACTGTTAAGCCCCCTCCCCTCAGGCAGGAGACTATACAGCATCATGGCCAGGACCGCCAGGCTCAAACACAGCTGCTCAACAACAGTTCAGGACACTGCCTCAGGGAAGAGAGAAAATCTTCATTCTTATGACTGCATATTTTATAATGCACCATTTCTAATAACATCATCTATGCTGCTACTGTTTATATATTATTTTATTTATAAGGGAAGATGTGCAAAGTCTCACTGTCACACACCCTGTTTACAACAGTAGTGACATAGTTTTTTATTTATTTGTACTGGTAAAGTTTGAGTATTTTGTACACAGTGCTTGTACTGAATCTACTTTTGTGTCCTGAAAGTAGGGAAATATTCAAACAACAACAACAAAAACAACAAAAACACATTTGAAAAACTGATAAAATGGCAGCAGGCAGGAATTGAAAAGGGACGGACAGGCGGTGTCTCACAATGCTCATGGATGGTCCGTTTTCACCAAGTGGTCTGGTTTGGTTCAGTCCAGTTTTGTTGGACAGGAAATACATCTCTTTTTAGAGATCTAGATCATTTAGCTCAGTTCAGCTCAGCTCAGGTTGTTTGGCATTAAAACAGCTCCTCATTTGGTACCAGTTTGGCTTTTTAAATGTCGATTAAATCAGGGGTTCTCAAACTTTTCAGCCCACGACCCCCAAAATAAAGGTGCCAGAGACCGGGGACCCCCGCTGTACCTGAAGGTGGTTGAACACAGACATGCACATCTATAACTGGGGGGGGGGCTTTCTTGGGCCTGGCCAAACTGGGGGCCCATGAAGGTTAGCAAAATCCAGATCTATTGTTAACTTACACTATAATATCCATATTTTTTATATTTAACCTGAAAAAGCACTCTTATCAAAGAAACAAAGATCTTTTTTTATCATTTGTTTAATAAATACCCTTCTTAAAAATGTAAATCCATTTTCGGGGCGCGGGTGGATGAGCGGTTGGGGCGCGCCCCGTATATGCGGACGGCCCAGGTTCACTGTCCTCCTCTATCAAAATAAAGGCACAAAAATGCCCAAAATAAACTTAAAAAAAAATGTGAATCCTTTTTGTTAAAAAAAGAGAATTAGAATAGATTAAAAATTGCTAAAATGGGTTAATAATGGCAAAAAATGGTGGAAACGGTGGTAAAATGGATTTTCAAAGTAGCAGAAATGGGGTAAGAAGTGGAAAGAAATGTGATTAAAGTGGCAAAAAATAACAGAAAAAGGCAAAAATGGGTTAAAGTGGCAAAAAAGGGCAAAGGAGTGGTAAGAGGTAGTCAAAAATTGGTGGATATTTGGTTTAACTGTCATGATCCAGGTTCTGATTTATTTGGTTATGAGTTTTTCTAGTGTATTTCCTGTGTTTAGTTCTTGATCTCTTGTATTTTTCTTTGTTTGTTCTGTGATTTCTATGTCTCTAGTTTTTACTTTTGTATTTAGGTTTCCTAGGTAGTTTGTTTTTGGTTATAGTTCTTTGGTGTTTCTTGTAGTTCTTGTGTTTCTGTGTATTTTGTGCCTTATGTTAGTTCATGTTCATGTTTAATTTTTCTCCTTGTGTTTCTTGTTTAGTTATTTGGTATATATTCAGTAATTCCCTGTGTTTCATGTTTAGTTTGACTCCTTGTGTTTCATGTTTAGTTTGACTCCTTGTGTTTGGCTCTTTGTATCCTCCTGTGTTTTCAGTGTTTCTGTTTAGCTCCTTGTGTCCAGTTTTGCATCTTTGTCTGCTTCTTGTGTTATGTACCATGTTTCCTGTTTTATTTTGTGGTTGCCTTCCTGTTTCAGTTTCCCTCCTCGTTGATTACCTTCACCAGTTTCACCTGTGTCTGATTGTCCACACCTGTCCTCCATTGTTAATCACTCCCTGTGTATTTAAGCTCTGTGTCTCTCTGTGTCTGTGTCGGTTTGTTAGATGTCTTCTCTGTGCCTGTTACTCCTCCTGCTAGCAAAAAGAGACCGCAATAAAGTGGTGGAAAGGGTTTAAAAGTGGCAAAAATGGATTTGTGGGAATTGCTGGTAAATAACATGAAAAGGGGTCAAAATTTGGCAAAATTGGTGTAAAGTGGCAACAGTGTACTTTGAAAAATATTCTTTGTTTTCTGAGACTCCCTCTCAGTGTCTCACGACCCCCAAGGGGGTCTTGATTCCAAGGTTGAGAACCACTGAGTTAAATAACAGCAAAGGACGGGGGAAAGGAAACTTTCACTCAAACTAGCTACAGTGGCTCGCATTAAAGAGTCGTTTTGTAGCACAGGCTTGTTTGTGTTCAGCACATCATAACTTGGTTGCTCATCCCACAAGGTTTCTTTGGTTGATAGTCTATCACAGTTTCAGTTGAAGCATGTTTGTGACAATATGAGGATATTTTATATGTTAAATGAGCTCTGTTAGCCTTTTAGTTAAGTACAAGACTCTTTGAGACTCTTGTCTCTCTTCATCTAACATGACAATGCTAGAAATGCTGATTAATTTGGGATAAGTATCACCTCTATGCCAGGTAAATCTGTTAAACTGTGGTAAAAATAACTTTTTTGTAAAGTGTAGGGAGCTTACTGAACGTGTTCAGAAATTTTCTGTACAGGTCTATTTAGAGCTGTAAATGATTCCCATTCATTCCTAATAGCTGTCCTAACCTCCAACGGACATTCAGGATCGTATGATTCCAAATAACCTATAAACCTAGAAAAGGCAGTATTGTTGAAATAAAACTTTTAAATCTGTCATTTTTATATTTGACTCTCACATTTTTATGATCTGTTAAAAGTTTTGCAAATCTAGAACTGTGGACCAGGCTTTTGCACTCTAAAATGTTGTCATATAGGCAGGGGACGAAGATGAAGACCTGATTATATAAGAGGAAGATTGTCAGAAGTGCTGACTCTTTAAAACTGGTGAGCCATGGTACACTTAAAATTCACTGCACTGTGTAAATATGCTGAGCAGGCCAAGTAAGCTTGATACTGGGTCACAACGACAAGGGGGGAAAGATCTCTAAGTCATGAAGAGTTTTTTTTTTTCATAATTAAGGCAGATGGCAGACATTTAGCCACAAAGAGCAGCCATATCCTCCGCTGAGTCATGTTCACCCTGCTGTGAAGGGTGACATTTTATAGATTCAAAACTGTGACAAATCACAGCTGTAAAAATAACTGACACTGCTCCAGTTTGGTGAGACTCACCCATGGGACGTCTGAGGTTAGAGCAGGAGAAGACCATGGTGTTGGTTATGCTTGATAATTAATAAGGTCAGTGGACCTTGGTCACACTGGAAACGGCTTATACTGAGATTACCAAGTGTGAAAATGAAGTTAAACACAGTCAAAGCTTACTAATAACCCATAATACCGTATTTTGCACATCAGTATCATACATGTGGCCTAGAGTCTGCTTCTTTTTTAATAAACTACATAGATTTGAGAAACATGGAGCAAATTTAAAGAATATTAGCACAGATTTATAAACATTAATTAAAAAACGACTACTTCCATCATCTCATCAGCTCAACAGTTTTCAGTCAGAGAAATTCTTCATTGTTTTTAGCTGTAACAGGACATTTTTTTGTCTCAGTGGCCACCATGCGGTGAAGTGTGGTGGCTCCACCTCTGACTTCTTTCCAGTTTATTCTGGGGTGAGGCAGGGGTGCTTCTCAGCGGCCCTATGTTCTTCAGCGCCTGTATAGACCGGATAATGGGGCAGGTGACAGGGGCAGTGAGCTGTAGTGTGTCATTTGACTATGTCTAGATCACTAGATGTCCCTGTGGGGGCTCTTAACTTGCTGAGTGAGGAGGCTGAAATGTTGGGAATGCACGTCTCCTGGGCCAAAACAAAGATCCTGGCATTTGAAGACACTTTAGATGCTGCCATCAAGTCTGTGTCTGTAAATAGTAAGACTGTGGAAGTTGTAGGCCTACCTTGGCAGCATAATCCATCGATCTGCTGACTGAAAGGCTGTGATCAACTGCAGACTTGGCCTTGCACATGGGCCGATGGGTTTGTTGAGCAAGACAGTGTGGCGTTCCCGCGGTTGCTCAGATCTGGGTGTTGACTGATGCCTACTAGACTCCATTGTGACAACTTCTCTTTGGCACGTTTTTAGAAAAGGTCCGCTGCCTGATGCGCTTCTACATGCACTTGCTGCACCTTCCTGGGCCTGATCCAACTCACCACATTCTGGGTGCCCAGGTCCTGGTGCATCGTGGAGGGGTCAGCTAGGAGGATGTCTGGAGAGATGGAGGATGGGCCTGGCGCAGGCCTGGAGGATGGCAATCAGGAGGCCAGAGCACCGGTATACCTGAGGTCATACCTGACCTGACTGACAGAGCTGCCAGACAGAAAGGATATGTCTATTGCTACTGGAAGTCGCTGTATCTCATACATGTCATGGACCATAATTAATCTCAGCTATTAGCCACGTACGACGTTCCCAAGTGCTTCTCATAATGCAATCCACCATTAACTAAACAGCAGACCAACGTTTTTGTTTCATGGATGTATTTCTCATAATGAGGTAGAAAAGCTGGTAAAAGTGGCCTTCCTCGATGATGCCACGAGTGATCCCAGAATGCTTTGTGAGTAATTTGCAGTGCAAAGCAGGATGGCTGCTTTTGACAGCTTCTTTTCCTTTGTTATGGAGAATTCATCCATTAAACACAACACAGCCTTACTGGCCATTGAATATACTGTATGGAGCACAGTTTTTATTAAATGTAGTCCTCAAATCAAATCACAAGAGCAACAAGAGTTTGATGGAGATGATTAGTGCCTCTCTACACATCATCTTTTGTTATTGTGTTGATTTAGAGCCCCCTGGTGGTGGAGTTAACATAGTGTGTGTTTAATTGATGGTTCATGTAATTGGTTTAAAAGTAATGCTCAACACCCATTTCATTGCATGGCAGAGTGATGTTTTTGTGGTGTGTAATTGCCCCTTATGTCTGTGAGTTGAGAATTAAAGAACCCTGAAGTTTAAAACATAAAGCCCTGTTGACAGGAAACAGCAAACCTGACACACCAGATCGACTCATATCCTTCGCACAAATATAAACTTAGCACAAAAAGTCAGGAAATTTGTGGGGCGCACAGATAGCCTAGCAGTCTAAGGCACTACCAATGTTAGTGGGCAGCCCAGGTTCCTTTACCGCATGTCTCTCCCCACTCTCCTGTTTCTGACTTTATCCGCTGCCCTCCTCAATAGAATAAAGGCATGAAAAGCCCAAAAATAAATCTAAAAAAAAAAAGAAATTTATGTTTGGTAGATTATTTCTTTGATGTAACAATGCTTCTTGGCAATAAATCTTATACCGTTGGAAAGCCTGTTTATTACCCTTTTAAATGGTGCCACATTTGTAAAGAACAAGCATTTGTGGGATGAGCAGCAGAGCTGAGTGTGTGGGTTGTGTCCATGAAAAATTTGCCATATCGTCTCTGCCAATGCCAAACAGCTTATTTTGCTGTTGCTATTGACTCTTGTTTTGAGCTTTTGGTACCCCCAGGTGCTGCCAATCAGGCACCTGTAATCATGGGCCCTGCTATAGTGGTCAGTGGATGTCTGCTCCGAGAATCGGCAGGCCACGTTGGACTGATCTGGATAGGGCCCATGCGATAGGACAATTTCAAGCTGGTGTTCTGCAAAACCAAGTTGCAGCATTGTTTGGACTGAGCCCTAGTACCATCTCCAAACTGCAGGCCAAGTTATATAACAGGGATGACCAGCATGAGGAGGAGGAGCCAGGCTGTTGTGGTTCTTCCAAACACTACTGAGGCTCCTGTTTGTTAAATGAATAAATTGTTAAATTTGCCAATATATCTTGTTTCTTCAAACCTCAATCATCCAATCCACCAAACACCAAACTACAGTCAATGGTAAAATCAGCTGTTTGGCATTGGCAGAGAAGATTTGGCTAATTTTTCATGGGCACAACCAACATACTCAGCTCTGCTGCTCATCCCACAAATGCATGATCCTTACAAATGTGGCATCATTTAAAAGGGTAACAAACAGGCTTTCCCACGGTATAAGATTTATTGCCAAGAAGCATTGTTACAAAAAAGAAATAACCTACCAAACACAAATGTCCTTACTTTTTGTGCTAAGTTTATCTGACATTCATCTGGGAAAGCTCCCATAGAAAGTGTTTGGGAAAGGCAGGACATTTCAGAAAATCTTCAGAAGGTGATTGGTGGAACGTTCTGCCCGTCACATTCATGATGGGCCAATCAGAGTGACAAATTGCATTGTGCACATGAGCTACTGTTGTACAGGCTACCGCTGCCTTAGATTGTTAATGACGGAGCTTCATCTTAAATTGATGCCAAAGTTACTTTTGCTTTTTTTAAACTGCTCACCAAATGCACCAACAGATTGTTCTTCACTTAACCCTTCATTGTAAATGAAGCACACAGTTTCTTCAGGCTAAGGCTGAGATTATCCTTTTTTTAAACTTCGCCTCTATAAAAATGCAGAGTCTGTAGGCAGGGGACCACAGAAACTTATGCAAAAAGTTTTGGTTTACAATAAGTATTTTTTCTCTTACACCTCAGTTGGCACAGAGGGTAGGCAGAAAAACAGTATGGATCTGGGGGAAAATGCAACCCTAGACTCCTCAACAGTCAGAGAATTTAGTTTATGTCTGTGAGCAGATATCTGCAGTCCGCTGTTCAGCCCTGATTACAGCTTGCATTAATTTAGATGCATGTTGAGCATTCAAATAAATGGTAATGGACTTGAGCTTGTATAGTGCTTTTCTAGTCATCCGGCTACTCATACACTGCAGGCCACCTTTACATTTTTATACCTGATGGTGAAGGCTGCAGTCCACAGTGACCATCAGTACTATCTCATCCCATACATTCACATTCATATGCCGCTGACACAGCAGTTGGAGCAAGAGCTGGGAAACAAAACCTCAACTCTACCTACACAGCCATCCCTAATTTATTATAAACTGGTTTGATTTTTATTGGCCAGCATTTTTCATTTTATCACATCAGCTTTTGAACACATCTAATTTAATAAGAGCACATGAAAAACAAACAAACTGAGATTATTGAGTAAATATTTAGAAATGTTGAGTTTCATCCACTTGAAGCCTCTTCAAACAGTACTGAGAGAAATCATGGATGACCTGACACCACCTCTGCTCTTTTGCAGCATAATTATGTTGAAGCCATAGTCCCTCCTTTGTTTGACTTGTAATCGTGACCTCCGTAACACATCTCAGCTCCTCTTCAGGAGGTTCATTGAGTTCAGCTGTGGCAGTCTTTCTAAGGTGAATGTTTTTCCTGTTGGATGTACTGCACCTCACTGACTCTTCAAGTAGACGGGTGTGTTGATGTTCTGTGACAGGTTTGGGGACATCCAGAACTCTAAACACAGTGATAATCTTTAATGCTAGGCATTAAAGTCACCCCAATATGCACTGTGGATGATCTCAGAGTGCAAACAGAGGTGGTTAAGGATACCTCCATCCAGATTAGTTTGGTAGTTTAGATTCTATGCTTACTGGCAAGACGACTCTGACAACAGATATGATCTGTGGTGGACAGCCAGTAAACAAAAAGCATAGTTTACTTATCAGGTTAACTTTTCTTGCAGTGATGGGAACTCCTGCTCTTTTTGGAGCTCTAGAGTTTTTGGCTCAGCTCAGCAATAACAGCAGGTGTAGCAGCTCCCAAACAGCTTTTTATTTGGTACCATTTAAGCATTTTTTATAAGACGAAAAAAAAATAGAAAAAAAGGAAAACTGGCCTTCAAAAGGGGAGCATAAAAGAACCAGCTCCTAGAACTGGCTTGTTCGGAAACAACACATAAGTATGAGCACCTACCTTATCATCTTTAAATGAGTTGTCTTTTAAATCTAACCAGTACCTGACAAGGTTCATTTACAAAGAAATATGACACTGTTTTCTTTAATAGCAAGTTTATAATTAAATGAGGGAGAAAAGCTGTTAAAAAGGCACTGCTAACATCCTAGCTCGGGGCTAATTTGTATTGCTGGAAGCTTTGTTGCACATGCAGTGACAGCAACTCTAAGCATGCTTCAGAAAAATGGACGTAATATATATGGGCTCTTATTTGCAGAAGAGAAAATTCCAATTTTACTTCATCCCTGAAAACAGAACATTAATGCATCGTGTTGAGATGTGACCCGGAGTTCAGTCAACTTGGTATACATATACTCAAACATGATTTCAATGCAAGGCATCCCATCCAGGTCATCTGTCAGTGGGTCACAAAGGTTATACCACACCATGTATAAAGAAATGTTCATTTTTGAGGTGGAAAACCACAAAATTTGAAATGACAGCACACATCCTTTCTCCTTTCTTGAATATTAAATATACTCCTTTTATCTCCCTGATGTACTCACCTGTGGCAGAAACTTAAAAAATCACAGTGTTAAATTTGCGGTCTACATTAATTGACATTTGAGTGTAGTTGTTGGTACAAAACCAACTTGGTAGGAAACTGAGTTAAGCAGACGACTTGCTTTCCTTTACTTTGATTTCTAGTCCAACATCAATTTCTCCTCCATTTGTGAAAGTGACTTTTTTACAACCCCCATGAGAATCGCTGCTTTATCATGGTGGAGGTGTGAACCCAGGAGCCGACTTGTCTGCCCTGGTAAGGTCCACCAAGGCAAGGTCCAGACGAAGAGCAATTTAGCAAAACCCTCATGAATCGGAAACCACGGTCTACAGTTCTGGAGCCAGAACTTCGGGGGTCCCCAGTATTCAAAATGAACGATCAGACTGTTGGTGAAAGGATCAGGGGCTGTAGTTTTGCTTAAAGAACAGCTGACTCACTGACAAAGACAAAAAGCCTGGATATACGGTGGCAAGAGACTCAGGGTGTCAATGAGGAGAGGGGCTGATTGATCTCTACATTTGGTGACAAAAAGAACAACTATTAAACTCACTGCATTTTATATTTCTATTTTATCAAAGAGCCTTTTTACTTTTTATGTACAGCATATATATATATATATATATATATATATATATATATATATAATTGTTTATGTTGTTATTTCATAGGTTTTTTTTTAAAGATTTATTTAAGGGCTTGTTCCCTTGAGGACAGGACAGTGGAGGGTGTAGGGAATCATGAAGAGAAAGTCAGGAATATTAGGACTATGAATCACTAACACTAATAGGCTTCCTGACCACAAAATTATCTGTTTCAAATGCTGAGTCAAGTGGGGAAATAAAATTTCATTTTTCTTATTTTATTTAAGGAGCTTTATTGTTTAATAGTGTGTCTTCCCCACAAACATGTAGTTTATTTTTTATTAATTTTCCATGTCCATGTTGACAATGATCAGATTGCTGTCAATAAAAGTGACAGTGGGACATTTGATCCACTAAGATATGATTTTTGCTCCATACTGCCCAAATTAGTTCTGGGATTGTGTGAGAAGAGAGTACCGACACTTACTTTTTTCCACTTAAAGCATCGTCTTCCGGGCATGTTCAACTGGGAGGAGACCCTTGGGCAGACCCAGAACTTGCTGGGGGATTACATATCCCATCTGTCCTGGGAGCGCCTTGGGATCCTTCAGGAGGAACTGGAATTAGCTGCTTGGATGTCTGGGTTGACTTACTTCACCTGACCTGACCTGACCTCTGATAAGGGGA
This sequence comes from Cheilinus undulatus, assembly GCF_018320785.1. Lineage (NCBI taxonomy): Eukaryota > Metazoa > Chordata > Actinopteri > Labriformes > Labridae > Cheilinus > Cheilinus undulatus. Next base: position 46,574,911 of record NC_054868.1, read on the forward strand.
GTGGATGGATGGCTTGATGGATGGATGGATTTTTTAAAAACATGACATTAATCTCAGCTTTTACTTCTCGTAGACAACGTTCATATTACCCAAAGCCAAGTTCTTTGGTGTGGTTCATATTCAGTGTTCTCCAAAAAAACAAAGCCCAAAGAGTATGTGGTTCTATTCTTGGTCCCATCCTTTTCTCCCGCTACCTCCTTCCTCTTGGCCTGATTTTTAAAAAGCATGGCATATCTCACCATCTGTATGCAGACGACACTCAGATTTACCTGCCAATAAAGAAAAATGATGGCAGCTCTCTTAAACGTCTGCAAGATTTTTCTAAAGACATTAAACACTGGATGGCCCTGAGCTTTTTAAATTTTAACGAAAATAAAACAGAACTGATCATTTTTGGCCCAAGTGGAACCCAGGAGGCACCTCTCAGGGACCTGGACCCTCTTTTACCTTATTTTAAACCCACAGTTTTAAATCGTGGTGTAAAAGTTGACATTGATTTTAAATTGGATCAACAAATAAATTCTGTTGTTAAATCCAGTTTTTATCATGTGAGGCTTTTATCCGAGATTAAATCGGTTTTATCTCTTAACGACTTTGAGCGAGTAACTCATGCTTTTAATTCCACATGGTTGGACTACTGTAATGCTCTTTACGTTGGTGTTAATCAGGCTTCCCTCACAGGTTTACAGTTAGTCCAAAATGCTGCTGCTTGTCTTTTAACAGGTACGTGAAAACATGAACATATCACCCCAATCCTGGCGTCCCTCCACTGGCTTTCCGTTCATTTTAGAATTCATTTTAAAATTGTATTGTTTGTTTTTAAATCTTTAAATGGATCAGCACCCCAATAAATCTCCGACCTTTTAAATGTTTGTACCCCCTCCTGGTCCTTGAGGTCTGCTGGTTGGTTTCAGCTTGTTGTCTCAAAAACCCGATTAAAACGCGAGGCGATAGAGCCTTCTCTGCAGTAGCTCCCAAATTGTGGAACGAACGAAATTAAAACATCCCCCACCCTACCAACTTTTAAATCACGTCTTAAAACTCATTTGTACTATTTGGCTTTTAACTCAGCATGAGAGTTGTGTGATCTCTGTCCTTTTATGTCCTTTTGGTCCTACCCCTGTGTTTTTATGGCTTTTATTACCTTTCAAATTTTCCATTTTTGCTCCAACTCTGCACTGTAGCTTTTTTTTTTATTTTTTTTATTTTTTTGCTGTTTTACAAAATTTTTACTGTTTTAATCACCTTTTACATGCTTTGTTTAAAATGTTTTCATTGTGTTTCTTTTTCCGTTTTTCAGTGTATTTTAATGACCTGTGTGAAGCACTTTGAATTGCCTTGTTGCTGAAATGTGCTATACAAATAAACTTGCCTTGCCTTGCCTTATGTGTTTTTATTTCTTTTTAATTGGTTTTATGTTGTTCTTGCTTGCTTTTATGCCTTTCCTCTTGTTGTTGTTGTTTTTTTTTTTTTTTTTTTTTTTTAATTTTAGCAGTGTTTGCGACTTCTTTGATTTTACTGTGCAGCACTTTGGTAAACTTGAATTTTTTAAAAATGTGCTATAGAAATAAAGTGGATTGGATTGGATGTGGAACAACTCAACTTCTAATGTCTACTTAACCACAGTTAAGCTAATCAGATAAGCCTAGGGTCAAATGTACTTAAAATTAGCAAAAGTATACAAGCATGATAGAAATAAAAAAGAAACTTTGGCAGTTTTACTTCCTACCAACACATTTAACTTCAAATAAATCTACAGCGTTGTCTCGCTGTTGAATGTCTCACATTTCAAACAAGATTTTCTAGGCTTGCAATTAAAACAAGAACAACAAACTTTAACAAATTAACAAACCAAAGGTGTCTCTTTTCCTACACTGATGAAGCTTGTGGAGCGTCTCTTCTGTCCAACTTCCTCTACTCTCACTAACACCTGCTGCTGCTAATTACATGCAATCAATGTGCCTACACACCTGGCTTAACGGGATGTGACCTAATTAACCGAAGCCCACTCCACTCAGCTCACCTTTAAATTAAAACTTGAGAACACCAGTCAGGTGAAAGCATGACGAATTGAAACTTAACTCAGAAACAATATCTATCTCAGCTACTTTATAAACATGACTCTTTTCACACGTTCCTTTCATTATTTCCTGTTTTTGATGAAACAGTTGTTCTTCTTGTAATGAAAGTCATTCTGTAGCGCACATCAAGATAAACTGTGAGTTATGGTTTTGGTTCATTGGTCACACCAGAGGCAGTGGAAGCAAAGCAAGCTCTGATACCACTTTTGATTAATTAAAGTCAGGAGCAATTTTGACATGGATTTAATCTATTTTTTTTTGTGCTAAGCTTTACACAGCCGGGAGATGGAGGCTTCTGCTATAAAGATACTCACATTTGACTTTCCAGGGATGCAGAGCTAAAAAAGCACAAAGGTGCAACAAAAGCTTTGGGTGGGGCAGGAGGAGTCTGGGGTGGTGGCTACAAAGCTTTGCCTGCAGTAGTGCAGTGTGATCAGTGCTTGAGTAGAAAGGAACAGTGAAAATAAGTCGCTTTTAAATGGACCATCTTGTTGAGAGTATGAGCTGTTCAGTGGTTTGGAGTTATAGAAGATAATAATTCAGTCAGCTGGCTGTCAGCTGATTGCAGCTGTATGTCTGACTTCCATGCATAGGTTGTACAAGGGGACTTTTACACCAAGGAGCCTGGAGGCATGGGTCAAGGTGTGCATCAAATCAGTGGTTTGCATCAAAAATGATTTCAGTGATTACAGTGAATGTTTAGCATTAAAATAAAGAGAAGGGCAGTGGATCAACTGGTCGAGCATGTAAACCCACCTCTAATTTCTTTATAAGAAATTGTGACACTATTTTCTGAAAATGTTAACCACTTAAATTAAATAATGATATTGCATTTTGGACTTTAAATGAACCAAAATGAACATGTTAATAAGCACATCTTTATGGGAACCCTCTTGGCAATACGTCTTATACCATTGGAGAGCCTGTTTGTTTCCCTTTTAAATGGGGCTACATTTGTAAGGAACATTAATTTGTGGGATGAGCAGCAGAGCTGAGTATGTGGGCTGCACCCATGCAAAATTCGCAGAATCCTCTCTGCCAATGCCAAACACCTTCTTCTGCTATCGATTCTTGTTTGGTGGATCGGATGATAGAAATCTGAAGAATTAAGATGTATTGGCAATTTAACAATTTATTCATTCAACAAACAGAAGTCTTAGTAGCGTGTGGAAAAACCATACAGCCAAAACAGCCTGGTACCTCCTCCTCACGCTGGTCATCAGCCTGGTCACACACTGCTGTGGGATGGCATCCCATTCTTCAACCAGTGTTTGTTGCAAGTCAGCCAACATGGTTGTGTTGGTCACTCTGGCACGAACAGCAAGCCCAAGCTGATCCCACAAGTGTTCATCGGGGTTGAGGTCAGGACTGCTGGCAGGCCATTCCATCCACTCCACTCCTAAATTCTGGAGGTAGTCTCTGATAAACCCTGCTCTGTGGGGGCGAGCATTGTCATCTTGGAGGATAGAGTTCAGACCCAGACTGTGGAGATATGGGATTGCGACTGGTTGAAGAATCTCATCTTGATATCTCTCTGCATTGATTTTGAATCCAATGATGACAAGCCTCGTTTTTTCAGTGAGGGAGATGCCGCTCCACACCATCACACTGCCTCCACCAAAAGATCTTGCACAGGAATCAGCATAGGGTCTTCATACTCTGACCCTACAATCCAATTGCTGTAGGCAGAATCTGGACCCACTTCTGAACATAATGTTTCTTCAGATGTTCAAGTTCCAGTGCACGTGTTGCACATACCAGTGCAAACAGACCCGATGGTGAAACGCAGACCTCTTGCTGTTCCTTTGAGATCAGAGATTGATTGCATGCAGTCCATACAAGATTTTCTGGGCAGAGAGCTGTCAGCTTCATCGTCCTGCAAACCTTGACTGTGAATCTGTAGAACAGCCTACGGTACCTAAGTGCTGACAGGGTGAGGAAACTGTTTGCAGTCTGTCTCTGACATCCCTTGTTGGCTGGAACTTGGCGTTCAGTTTGCAGATGGTACTAGGGCTCAGTCAAAAAAAATGTCACAACTTGGTTTAGCTGAACACCAGCTTAAAGTTGTATTATCTCATGAACCCTATCCAGATCAGTCAAACGTGGCATGCCAAGTCTTGGAGCAGATGCCTACAGACCACTGTAGCAGGGCCCATGCTTACAGGTGCTGACAATCAGGTGCCAATCAGATTCTGTAGAGGAAACACAGAAATGAAAAAGCTTAGATAGGCTGATTAAGGGGCAGAAGCTGAACTGTGAAGTTGGAAATTTAGTTTTCGAACCGTAGAAGTGGGATGTAAGAGGATGTCGCATGGTCAGGGACAGAGTTTGCGAAAGACACTTATACCACTTTCCCACTAAAATTAGCGTGTAAAAGTGGGTTTTTTAAACGTGGGTAAACCCGCTAACAATCGGCAAGTGACTCCTTTCCCATTGCCAGCAGACCGGTCTGATCGCCAGCAGACGAGCTGCGTGGCTGTTTTTTTTTCCTCTGGTGCATCAAGCTGATATCATCACATTGATGACATCATCATCAGCACGCCAAAACACAGCTAGGTAAACAATGGAAAGGAGCATGGAAGCCATGGACATGGTGGTCAACTGTTTTCCATACTTTGTACTTTTGTCCCTCTTGCAAAATATACAAACTCAGCGCAGACTGAACATTTGAGCACTGATGATTCGAAGGCGGATGGACTTTGTTGCTGAGATGGCAAAGAGTCGCAGGAGTTATAGACGGAGAAGACAAGCCTTCGTTGCCTCTATGGTGGCTATTGTTGACGGTGCAGCCCCGACTGTTTGCCGTATGTTGGTCTGGGATAGAGCACACAGCTTTTGGTCAACAATAGAGCATTTTGACAACGATCAGTGGAAAGCTCACTTTCAAATGTCTTGGGCAACATTTGATTATTTGGTCGAACACTTTGCTCCTGCTGTAACGCAACAAAGGACTTACTTTCGTAGACCTATTGGACCACGCCGGAGAGTCGCCATAGCCCTGTGGTGGTCAGCACGAATACCGCACGATACCGCACGTATTTTAATTTTTTTCCCCAGGGAGAACCCTGCTGACTACTACAACAGAAAGGGATGGCATTCGATTGTCCTGCAGGGTGTTGTGGGCCACAACTTCTGGTAAGCATAACGATTTAATAAAACAAAGCTTCAGATTAAAAATGCCGTTAAATATCTAACACAATAGTAGTGAGAATAAAGGTCATTTCATGTAAAGTGTTAAGATTGGAGCTGGGAATTTTGAGGTTTTTGATCATAACCAAATATTAATTTTTGAGTTTCAATGCATGAAGAACATGTAACACTTACAATAAACATATTTTGCAAGCTCATGCACTATTTTTAAAAATTATCTTAGCACATATCCAGAGATCAGAGTTTCTTTTTCCACCCTGTCACAGGACAAAGGTTAACAAGTTCAGCAGTAATTTTAGATATTAATTAATGTTGATATCCACTTTGAAATGAGTCTTTTTTGTCAGAAACACCAATAGTTAATGTTAAATTCAATTATTGTATCTTTTTCTTTTATTTATAGCATTCATGATTAAATTTAATATGATAGTGGTCATATTTTTTAGCTAAATTTTACAATCCAACTTTAAAATCTGAAATAAAACTTATTCTGTAGATTCTAACAGTTATTATTATTATTATTATTATTATTATTATTGTGTTTATTCATTTAAATCAAAACAATGGGATGCAAACTCGACAAGAAATACAGGACATAAATTGAACACCAAACAAACAAAAAAAAAGTACAAGATAAATAATAACAACAATACCCACAAAGACAGATAAAGGCAAGAAAAAAATAGTAATAGCAGAATACATCACCTACAGAGCAACATAAAACCTTTCAAAAAGCCTCCTTATTCAGAAATACTTGATACACCAATGCACATTACACGTAACCATTCTTCTTTCAGGAATATTTCTGACTGGGACCATTCCCTTGCAAAAACCTTGAGTGTGCCTCTGAGTACATGTGCTAATCTTTCCAATGGCAAAATAGACATAAGTTTATCATACCATAAAGTAATATCTGGGGGCTCTTCTTCTAGCCATTTTGGTAATATTGCAAGGCGCCCAGCATATAACGTGACTCTGGAAATGTACTTGTACCTACGGTCACAATTTCTATCCAGTCCTAAAACAAAGTGATAAGGATCTAAAGGTATATCAAAGTCAAAAATTTTCTTTAACTCACTTTGGACTGATTGCCAGAAAATATTAATTTTAGGATATGTTCACATAAGGTGGGTGTACGAGCCACAAGTATTTCTACATTTTTGACACAATGGTAAGCACAGAGGGTCATATTTACATCTAGTGACTGGAGTCACATGCAGCCTATGAATGATCTTGTACTGAGTGTCATAGGATTTGTTAGAACATGTGATTTTTTTTGCATTCAAAAAGATCTTACTCCAAGTCTCTTCATCAAGGTGGGATCCCAAATCTTCACCCCAAGAGATTTTGGAATTAATGGTGGGGATGTTAGTGAACATCTGATCATAAATATAACTTAAAATTTTCTTCCTTAGAGAAGAGGCTTGCTGTCATCGTACTGCCTCCCCACGCCTCCAGCTTCCTGCTGAGGAACAATCACTTGGAAAGTCTCAGGGTCAGGACCAGAGCTAGTGACCAATCTTCCAAGCACACCATTTTTTCAAGCTGATTCTGTCCCATTCTCTTAGCAGTCGTTTCATACAAGGAGAGGAAGATTGGCATACCTCAGGCTGCGGTGACGGTTCTTCCTTCCATTGTCTCATTAGAGAGAGGTCAGGGTCTCTGGCCTGACGTTCTTCCCATGTAGCATAGTGTTCAACCACAACCTGGTCTGCTTGCGCCCGTACAGTTTCCTCTTGTGGAGGGAAGTGGGCCCCTGGCTGCTGGGCCCCTGGCTGCTGAGCCCATGGCCTATGATTGTGCCTTCTGCATGGTTTTTTTTTTTTGTCCTCTTCTGTGGAGGGGAAGTGGGCCCCTGGTTGCTGGGCCCCTGGCCTATGATTGTGCCTTCTGCAAGTTTTTCTTTTCTTGTCCTCTTCTGTGGAGGGGAAGTGGGCCCCTGGCTGCTGGGCCCCTGGTTGCTGGGCCCCTGGCTGCTGGGCTCCTGGCCTATGATCTTGCCTTCTGCAATTTTTTCTTTTTTTTTTGTCCTCTTCTGTGGAGGGGAAGTGGGCCCCTGGCTGCTGGGCCCCTGGTTGCTGGGCCCCTGGCTGCTGAGTCCCTGGCCTATGATCGTGCCCCTGAGCTCCACCTCCTGTTGGAGGTAACAGATATGATGTCCCAGAACTTGCAGCTCGCCTTGCAAGGCCATCAGCCTCATGCGGCATTTAATGCTGGCCGCTTTCTGGCAGGGGCTATCTTCCTGCCACATGTCCTCCAGCTTGTGCCCCTCCTGCATCTTCTCCTCCTCTTCCTCTGACAGCGTGAGGTCAATGACCTCAGCCTCACTTCCATTGGGGTTCATCATCTTGTAAACACCTTCTTCACCATTAAAAGCAGACTACACCTCTCTGACTCTATGTCTCTGGGAGGACTAAGCTGGAGCTCACATTTAGCCTTTCCATGTAGGGCTGCTAAAACAAAGTCTGCTTGCTGCTGTTGGCTGAGTCCTTGTGCACGCAGCATGGCCTCCACCTGAGCCCTCCATTCTACAAATTTAGCTTTATTGCCATCAAATTTAGGAACCCAGGCAGCCCCCATAAACCATGGTATGGCAAATTCTGCAGTTACTGTGGGACTGGTACTACTCTGAGCTGCATCCATTTTCTTTTTAACAGTGGAGCTGGTGTCCTGCCAACAACGCCAAATATAATGTCACACTAGGTGAGACTAAAAGAACACCAGCAATAAAACTGTTACCCACCTTCCCTCTCCCGTGTCGTCATGGCCCCCCTCGGTGCTGCTGCTGGTCCTCTCCTCGCGTCGGCGAAGCTGGTGGGGAGGGCACCACAGCTTCAGGCAACAAAATCCACACAAGCATGCAAAAGAAACACACGCACCGATGGGGAACAGGCTTGATCACTTTCCCTTACTTATCTGATTGTGCGCGTTGTATCAAGCCTCCGTGGTCGACCCGTAAATCCTGGTCCTCAGGTCTGCCCTGGCCGTTGCGTCCCGGTGTCCTCCGTAGGTCCTCTTTTTTTGTTCTCGAGGGTCCAGTCTGTCCAGCCCATTACGTTCTCTCCGACCTCTTTCTCGTGCTTCCTTCTTTGTCTCTCTAGTCGCACCTGCATGTCATTTAAAGCTCCCATGATCTGCTTTAATGCACCTTGGGGAGCGAGGTCCAATCAGCACCAGCTGTCAGTCATTGCTTTGATTATCAAAACGGAAGTCCATGCAGATAATTTATAAAACAAACACTAAAACCCATTAGAAATTAAAATTCACTGAACTTCACTAAAACCACAAGTTATAAAAATCAAAGCATGCTCACTTAAACTGGCACTGTGACACATACGTACACCATTCCAGGTTTTTGAAGTGTTTTTAACAATGAAGTTAGCTTTGGCAAAGCTAAGCTCCCTTTGTCCACTGGTAGCTGCAGTTTCTCCAGGGTCAATGATGTTTCATAATTAATTTTATATCCAGAGAACATACCAAATTCGTTAATTATCTGGATAACAGCTGGGACTGAAGACAGGATCAGACAAAAACAAAAGAACGTCATCAGCATACAAAGAAATCTTATGTACCTTCTTCTTAGTTTGGATACCAGCGACTGATGTACTGGAACGAATCCTCTCAGCTAAAGGTTCCATTGCTAGAGCAAATAATAAAGGAGATAAAGGGCATCCTTGTTTTGTGCCTTTGCTTATAGAGAAAGTTGAAGAATTTTCTCCTGTAATAGAGACTGATGCTTTGGGTGCAGGATATAGCAACTTTACCTACTTGATAAAACTATCCCAAAAGCAAACTCCTTCAAAATTTTAAACAAAAACTCCCACTCAATATTATCAAAAGCTTTTTCTGCATCTAAAGTCACAACTAAAGCACTGAGATTGCTAAACTTATCATACTGTAGGATACCCAATACTCTTCTAATATTGGACGTAGATTTCCTGTTTTGGATGAACCCGTATGAATCTGTATTTTGAATCTTGATTGGTCTGTAAGACTCTGGGTATTCAGGATTTTTGTTGCCCTTTAATAGCACTTCAATAGAGGACTGATTCAATGATTGGGGGAGTTTTTGGATAGACAATGAATGTTTAAACATTCTTGTCAATAGGGGAGTGAGAATACTTTTAAAGGCTTTATAAACCTCAGAAAGGGATCATCTGGTCTGCAAGCCTTCCCTGAAGGAAAACTTTCAATCACCTCCTCAACTTCACTAAAGTTATGTCCATATCACATTTCATCCTATCATGTTCAGGGACCCTAGGTTGTTTTATATCTTGAAAGAAGTCAAGAAGTCATTCATTTTATCATTCAAGCCCTGTGTTTTAGAGAAATACAAAGAAGAATAAAATTCAATAAACACATTTGCAATTTCACTGTTAGTGTAATAAAGCTTACCATCTTTATCCTTAATTCTACTGATTAAATTACTTGCTGATTTGTTATTTATAAGATTGGCTATATACTTCCCTGATCTACTGGCATATTCATAAACCTTGTGTTTTTGTTTAAATAATATTTTTTCTGCATTTTGGGAGAGAATTGTACTTAAGGCAGTTCTAGTCCTTAGGACTCTGTCCCAGTTGGCTTTGTTTCAGCTCCCTGTAAGTCTACTTCCAGGCATCTCTGCTCCATCAATTTTCTTTTCTTTTTAGATGAACAATATGATATCATTATGTTAAAAAGGCTTTAGCTGTTTCCCACAGGTTTGAGGGATCTGTATCTTCATTGTCATTCGCCTGGATAAGATTTCTAGTTCTCTGTACGCCAAGGAGCAAAAGTCTGGGTCACATAATATCGCTCTATTGCATTTCCAGTTAAATCTGTTTGAACTTTTTGATTTGCCCATAAAGGAAAACTGGAGCCAATAGAACATTTAATAACTTGCTCCATAGAGTGTTGAAGCACTAGAAAAAAATCTATTCTAGAATAAGATTTATGTGGGATGGAGTAGAATGTATAATCTCCACTGGTGGGGTTCAGCAGATGCCATACATCTACCAAACCAGCTTCATTTAGCATTTGATGAATAGCTTTCTGTCTGTGGGTAGAGATGGCTGATAGATTA